>NC_083416.1:82507645-82814520 GCF_020745735.1 Hemiscyllium ocellatum | reverse complement strand
TCACACAGAAGGAGGCGGGTGTCTGGAATGCACTGTTGCTGGAGGTGGTGGAAGCAGGCACATTTGCAGGGTTTAAGGTGTATCTTAATTGAGACATGAATCATGCGTGGGCAATATATTGCAGGTCTAAATATGTATTAGAATTGATACAGGCTTGGTGGACTGAATGGGCTGTTCCTATTTTGTATTGAATTGTATTGTATTGTATTAGGAATTGTTGTCAGTGTGGGCAAGGGCATGGACTTCAGTGTCGATGAGTGAACTGACCACAGCACCCTTCATGTGAAGGGGAGGAAAGAGAAATGTAACAGTAGCAGAGAGTAAGCATAGTCAGGGGGATGCATATGGGACTCTGTGGCAAAGATAATAAGCCGGGAAGGCTGAATTGCTTACCTGGTGCCAAGGTTAAGGCCATCTCTTTTGGGATGGAGAGAACTTCGAGTGGGAGGGGAGGGATCCAGTCGTTGTGGTCCACAGAGGCAGTAATGACAAAGATAGGAATTGGAATACTATCCTGCTGAAGGATAATGAGCAGCTTGTGGCTAAATTAAAAAAAAACAGAAACAAATGTAATAATCTCTGAGCTGCAGGCAAATTGGCACACAGTAAATAACGTTAGAGAGAATAGCACAGCACTCAGATTGTTGTGGGTTTAGATTCATGGGGTTCTGGCATCAGTCCTGGGGAAAGAGAAAGCTATTCCATTGGCACAGGTTTCATTGGGATCATACTGGGACCAGAGTCCTGCTGAATCATATAAACAGGATTGTAGACAGTACTTCCGACTAATTTGAGGGAGGAGGGATTCAATAAAAGGAAACTTTTAACATCAAAACAAAACGAGCAAGCAGAGATTCAGGGCAGTGAAGAGGCAAATTATCATCAAAGTGTGATGGAAAGGGGCAAAAATATCTAGGCAGAAGGGTAAACGGAAATTCGAACCAGATAATGGTAAAAACCAAAGCTTTTGGCTCTTTATCTGAGTGAACACACCATTTATACAAGATGGCTGATTTGATGGTACGCCACAAATGAACAATTGTGACTTGACAGCAAATATGGAGACATAGTTCGAAGGTGACCAAGACTGGGAACAGCATGATGAAGACTGATGAATATTCTGGAAGAAGAGACCAGAAGAAGAGGTGATGGGATGCTTTTGTTATGAAAGGAGTGTTTCTGTACTCTGCTGAGTCATGACATGGGGTCAACAGATGGTGACATGGAACTGGATTGTGTGGAGATGAGGAATAGCTGGGAAAAGATGTCATGGGTGGGTGCTGTCTGAGGGAGGTACCTCACTGTCTGACAAAGAATAAATTTGGAAATAACAGAGGTCCATAAGAAGGGCACTAGAATTGTCCTGGGCCCTTGTAGTCTGCATTTTGATGAGACAAATCAAATGGGCAAGGGTAAAATGGAAGACAAGTTTGTAATGTACATTAGGTGATCGTTTCTTTTAGCAGTTCAGCTAACATTATCAAAGATCATCCCTCCCCAGTTATAATCTCTTTCAACCTCTTCCACCAGAAGATACAAAAGCTGAAGTGTATTCTTCCTTGCTGCTATTAGACTTCCGAATAGACCTCTCAAGTTTTAAATTTAGTATTGACCTTGCTCGTTGTGCACCTTCCCTGCAGCTGCAACATTGGAGTCCTCACTCTGTTGTGTTACCCTAATGCAGTTTGTATGATATGAGCTGCCTGTACTACACACAAAACAAAACATTTTACTGTACCTCGTGACAATAAGAAATCAAATCAAATCAAAAGCACTGCAAACTCTCCCAGGAACAGGGTATGTTAGATCAAGTGATGTGTGCTGAGGTTCGATTACGACAGACTTTGTAGTTAAGGATGCTCAAGTGAATCAACATGGTCCTCTTTCAAATTCAGTCGGAGGGAGAGCAACTCAGTTTCAAAATCAGTGTCTTCAATTTAAATCAGATCAACTCCTGAAGAAAGACTTGCTTAAAATAGAGTGGGAAATAAATTAAACAGATAGTGGCATGGTGGCTCAGTGGTTAGCACTGCTGCCTCACAGTGCCAGGGACCCAGGTTCGATTCCAGCCTTGGTCAACTGTCTGTGTGAAGATTGCACATTCTCCCCGTGTCTGTGTGGGTTTCCTCCCTTAAAGATGTGCAGGTTAGGGGAATTGGCTGTGCTAAAGTGTCCAGGGATGTGTAGGGTCGATGCATTAGTCAGGGTTAAATGGAGAGTAATGGGTTTCGGTGGGAGACTCTTATTGGGTCAAAGGGTCTGTTTCTACACTATAGGATTTCTGAAAAAAAAGATAATGAACAGTGGTTGATATTTAAGCAGATATTTCCTAAGACTCAGAAAAAGAATGTCTTGATTAAGGGACTTGACAATAAGGATAAACCATCCAAGGTTAACAAAGGGGCAGTCAAAAATAGAATGTAATCAAAATCTAAGGCATACAGCATAGTGGAAACTAATGAAAAGCTACAGGATTGGGAATGTTGTAGACATGAGCTTTTGATTATTATAAAGGTAATAAAGAGGGACAAATAAACATTGCTTTTGAAAGTAAAATTGGCAAAAAATCTGAAAACAGAGCTTCTATGGATATATAAAAGGATATAGAATAGTTAAAGTGAGGACATGTGGAGGGGCACAGTTGGAGAACTGAGAAAAAAGGAACAGGGAGAGAGTGGATAATTTAAAGCAGTATTTTGCATCAGAGTGCAGATCATGATAAACATCTGAAAGATAAAATATAAGTAAGATGCCAATGGGAGACAAGACATTGTAAGAGTCTCTATTAAAAGGGCCAAAGCACTTGACAACCTAATAGGACAGAAGGCAGACAAATCACCTGGACCCTAATGGGTTACATCCAAGGCTCTTAGACAATGTAGCTGCAGTGGTAGTAGTGACATTGGTTGAAGTGTTCCAGAGTTGGCCAGCTTCTGGGAGGGTTTGAAATTGGAAAGTCACTAAAACCATGCGTCTATTCAAGAAGGGAGGAGCGAGAAAGCAGGGGTCTATCGGCCAGTTAGCCTCACATCTGTTATGTCAGAATGCTATAGTTTATTATTAAGGAAGCAATATCAGGACACTCAGAAAAGCTTTATACAACCAAACAAAGTTAATATGCTGAATGAAAGGGACATTGTGTTTGACACATTTGCTAGATTCTTTGAGCACACAATAAGCAGAGTTGATTCTGGAAGATAGTCAATGAAGTGATACATAAAAAAAAGGTGATTACACAAAGTTGGAGCTCATGCTATTGGAAGTAATGTACGAGCATGGATAGAGGATTGGATTAACACTGAGAAAACAGAGTTGTGATTTTTCGGGTTGAAAGTGGAGTGCCACAAGGATCGGTTCCTGAGCCTCAATTGGTTGCCATTTGTATTAATGATGAGAAGGTGGGAGCAGGCTATATCCAAATTGCTGATTGAATGGGAGGGCATGGTGTGATGCGGGCATTGGGAATCTGCAAGGGGATGTAGACAGGTTGAGTGAGTGGACAGAAACTTGGCAGGTAGAGTTTGTGTGGGAAGTTCTGAGGTTGTGTGCTTTGGAAAGAAGCAAAAGACAAACTATTAATTAACTGGAGACAGACTCCAAAAAACATGCAACACAAAGGCGTTTGTGTGTTCTTGTGAATGAAGCGCACAGATACAGCAAGCAATTAACATGGCTAATGGAAAGGTTTAAGGTTAAAAATGGGGATAATTAGCTTGGTTATATTTGTCATTTCTATTTTATGAAACATTTTAACTTTCCTGAAAGATTTTGGCTTGGGGTGTAGCTGGTATGACAGCATAAGTCTCAATACTATTGCCAGAATGTTATCAGGGCCCACAGCCTTTGTGATATCCACTGCCTCCAATTGTTTCTTGATGTCACGTGATGTTAATTGAATTGGCTGAAGACCTGTGATGCTGGGGACCACTGAAGGACATTGAGATGGATCATCCACTTGGCATTTCTGGCTGAAGATTGCTGCAAAAGTGCTTCAGCCTTATCTTTTGCACTGATGTCCAGTACTCCCCCATCACTGAGGATGGGGATATATGTGGAGCTTCCTCCCTCCAGTGAGTTGTTTAATTATCCACCGGTATTCAAGACTTGGGGTGGTAGGACTGCAGAGCTTGGATGAGATCCATTGGCTGTGGAATAGTAGATCTGCATCATGTGATGCTTTCATGGCCTGGCACTCAAGTGGTCCTGTTTGGTGGCTTCACCAGGTTGACACCTCGTATTTAGGTAAACCTGATTCTTCTCCTTTCATTCCTTCCTCTACTGAATCAGGGTTGTCCTCCCAGTTTGATGGTAATGGTAATTGGATGGGGGTGGGGGCGGGGGATTGCAGGGAAGGGAAGAATATGCGAGACTATGAAGTTATAGATTATTCAGGAACACAATCCTGTTGCTGCTGATGGTTCCTGACTTAGAACTGCACGGATTTAGCTCAGTGGAAATCCCAAGATGGTGGCAGAATAGAATTCCTGTAGGGGGTTGTTCTGGTCCAACAGTTTTTCTGTACTTTTTTTCCCTTTTGTTTTTGAATTTTACTTAGTTGCTTTCTTCCTTTACCATTGGCAGTGGGGAGGAATCCCAGCATGCATTGAGTGGGCCCAGTGATGACCTCGTGGTAGCAGTGAGTGGGCCCCTACTTACTCTTCCTAGGCGAGGATGGAAGCTGGCATCAAAATCGGCAGCTGCGATATCAGCGGAGGCAAGGTGAGCGAGGTGGACCCAAGCAAGGACACTGAGGTGGGCCTAGCAAGGTGGGTGCAATGGGCCCGGTAATGACAGTGAGGTGGGCCCAGTAAGGTTAACATAGTGTGCCCAGAAGTGAAGCTGGTACCTGAGGCTCAGTGACCTCATCATTGGTTGGGTCTGTTGCTTGTGGCAGTGATGGGATGATGGAGGGGCATCACAGCGACATCTTGAAGATGGGCCCAGAGGTGAGAGGCATGACTCTGACATTGAAAGGTCTGAGATGGTGGGTGAAGGGGGGATGGGGATTGGGGGGAAGGACAATCAGCCCAGCAGTGGAAGATAGCATCTGAAAAGCGGCGACTTTGGATTTGGTTGGGTCCGGTGTAGACAGCAGCCAGGCAGTGGAGGAGAAATGATGACACTAGTGATGTTGGCAATGAGCTGGCTCAGAAATAATGGACTCTCTTTAAGCGATAGCTCTCCATTTGTTTTTATTCTTAAAATTATTCAAAATGGTGTTGGATCATGGCACCAGTGGAAATGCTTTTCACCATATCTTACTGTCTTTCTCACTGTAAAACACACATGATTCATTCTCATCACAGAATGGAGAGTAATGAAAACAGCAAGTGCTGGAGAAGCTCAGCTGTTCTGACAGCATCTATAAAGAGAGAAACAGAGTTAATGTTTCAAGTCCAGTGACTCTTCCTAACAATAATGGAGGTGTCATTAGTGTGAAGATGGAACTGTGTTGTGGTTACTCCTATGGATGCAGTTATGGACAGGTAGACCGGCATTAGGTAAATCCTTGAGCATGAGGTAGAGTCAGTTTTTCTCTGTGTTATTTCTCTCACTATTTGCTCTGGACCCCAGCAGACAGATTTGCCCTTCAGGACTTGCTCAGCTTGGTCAGCCTTGGTGATGGGCATTGATGTTCCCAGCTCACAATCCAATCCATGTCCGAACCAACTGCAGTGCCACCTCCAGGTGGTCATTACCATGAGGAAATGAGCCATTCAACTCCACTAGCGCATGCTGGAGATTTTGTACCCCGCAAGCTTTTTTCCTACTGTCCTTCATCTCAGATTATCAACATAATCTTTTATTTCTTACCCCTTCACAAAGCCAGCTTCAATCCATCTCTGTGACTCACTTCGATGATACCAAAGTGAAAAATATTTTCTCCTGTAACTCATAAGGACCCCTCTATCATTATTTGTTCTCCGTCTTTTCCTTTCTCTGTCACAGGGGATTCCAATGTTTTAGATGCATAGTTCTTGGCAGCTGCTATGGCCTAAAGCTACCTTGGCTACCTCTTGTCTCCCTCCAGCCCTGAACTTCTTCAGTTTAATACAAACAGTTTAGCTGAGGCACCGCTCAATGGCTCAGAAAAGCCCAGGGTAACTGCTCCATTTCCCTCTCCCAGTACAATCCTAAGCCATATGTTGTCAGTAATTCTAGTCAGTTTTGACTTCAGTCACAAACTGTGTCACTGTAGGAACTTGGCACAATAGATATTGTGTGTCAGGGAGCCAATCATTCTCAATACCAAAATATCTCCCACAGCAGAACTCCTGCATATAAATGGGCAGGGACATCGATATTTCTAAGCCATGAGTCTGGAGGGTCGTTTTTTGTGTAGAATTTCAAGAGCAGAGCAGCAAACCCTGCAGGCAGAGATTTTTTTCCCCCTGTGAAACGATGGTATCAAATTGAATTAAACTGGACAGACAGAATGAGTCCAGATGGTAAAACAGACAGAAAGGACAAAGTGTTTCTTGCTGATAACCAACCTTTTCTTCCTTCGTCAGATACAGGAGGGCAATGATGCTGTACCCAAATTCCAAATAGTTCCAGAGATTCATCCCCTTTCATCAATAAAGACTTTGTTTGTCATGCTGCACAGCAGATTCACTCAGCAGAATTGCCAAAAGTACTCAGTTATAATGCTCCCTTCCATAACAGTCCAGGTGAATTATTTGACTCTATTTCCATTAATTACTTGTGTGCACAGCGGTGTCAAGATTTTTCATTGTAAAATGGTGGTAAGGAAACATTGATGCAAGCTGAGTGCTACAGGCTGGTGGAAACACCTCCATCACTCTGCACCCACATGCACTCTCCATCACTGCGCACACAAACACACTCTCCATCACTGCGCACACAAACACACTCTCCATCACTCTGCACACAAACACACTCTCCATCACTGCGCACACAAACACACTCTCCATCACTGCGCACACAAACACACTCTCCATCACTCCGCACACACAAACACACTCTCCATCATTCCGCACACAAACACGCTCTCCATCACTCTGCACACAAACACACTCTCCATCACTGCGCACACAAACACACTCTCCATCACTGCGCACACAAACACACTCTCCATCACTCCGCACACACAAACACACTCTCCATCACTCCGCACACACACACTCTCCATCACTCTGCACACAAACACACTCTCCATCACTCCACACACACAAACACACTCTCCATCACTCCGCACACACAAACACACTCTCCATCATTCCGCACACAAACACACTCCCCATCACTCCGCGCACACTCTCCATCACTCCGCACACAAACACACTCCCCATCACTCCGCGCACACTCTCCATCACTCCACACACACAAACACACTCTCCAACACTCCACACACACAAAAACACACTCCATCACTCCGCGCACAAACGCACTCTCCATTATTCCGCACACAAGTACACTCTCCATCACTCCGCACACACAAACACACTCTCCATCATTCCGCACACAAACACACTCCCCATCACTCCGCGCACACTCTCCATCACTCCGCACACAAACACACTCCCCATCACTCCGCGCACACTCTCCATCACTCCACACACACAAACACACTCTCCAACACTCCACACACACAAAAACACACTCCATCACTCCGCGCACAAACGCACTCTCCATTATTCCGCACACAAGTACACTCTCCATCACTCCGCACACACAAACACACTCTCCATCATTCCGCACACAAACACACTCCCCATCACTCCGCGCACACTCTCCATCACTCCGCACACAAACACATTCTCCATCACTCCGCACACAAACACACTCTCCATCATTCCGCACACACAAACACACTCTCCATCATTCCGCACACAAACACACTCTCCATCACCCCGCACACAAAAACACACTCTCCATCACTCCGCACACACACACACTCTCCATTACTCCGCACACAAACACACTCTCCATTACTCCGTACACAAACGCACTCTCCATCGCTCTGCACACAAAAACACACTCCATCACTCCGCACACAAACGTACTCTCCATTACTCCGCACACAAACACACTCTCCAACACTCCGCGCACACACACACACTCTCCATCACTCCGCACACAAACACACTCTCCATCACTCTGCACACACACACACTCTCCATCACTCCGCCCTCAAATGCACTCTCTATCACTCCGCACACAAACACACTCTCCATCACTCCGCCCTCAAATGCACTCTCTATCACTCCCCGCACACAAGCACACTCTCCATCACTCTGCACGCAAACAAACTCTCCATTGCTCTGCACGTAAACATAAACTCCATAATTCATCTCACACAATCTCTACCACTTCTCTCTGAAATAAAAGTAAGTGCCATCACTCCCCACACAAACTGAATCACCAGCACATTTCTGTCAAATTACAAACTCCATCACTTCTCTCCAAAAACAAAGACAATTCACCTGTCTGCCAAAACATTAAGACCCTCACTCATCTCCCAAAGACAACCTTCACTATTCCTTTCAAAAAAATACAAACTTCATTGCTTCTCTCCCAAACAAACTTCATCACTCTGCTCCCAAACATAATCTCCATTATTCCTCTGACAAAAAACACACTATCACCCCTTACAGGAAACACAGTCTCCATCATTCCACCACATCTTTTGTGAATAGCTTCATTAGATTATATTACCTACAGTGTGGAAACATGCCCACAAGTCCACACCGACTCTCCGAAGAGTTACCCATCCAAACCCATTCCTCTCAGATTAATGCACCTAACACTACAGGTAATTTAGCATGGCCAATTCACCTGACCTGCACATCTCTGGAATGTGGGAGGAAACCGGACCAAACTCACACAGCCAGTCACCCAAAGCTAGAATCGAACGTGAGACCCTGATGGTGTGAGGCAGCAGTGCTAATCACTGAGCCACCATGCTACCCCAATGTTGTCAATGGCTGTTCACAACCACAGAACACGGAACCCCCAAACCATGGCCCACAGTGTGCTTGGGATGGAAGTCAGCATGAGTTTTGATGAATTGAATGGAGCATTTTCTGCTCCACCTCACATGACCTGAGGTCAACTACGAAAAAAATAGTAGTTTATTTCAAACTGACCACATCTTTGGACAAGAGACAGAGGATAGGTAACTTAATGGCAGCTTCACCTTCAAATACAAATTTTCAAAGCTCAGCCAAATGGATTTTGTTCCCAATGTTCCTAAGAATAAATACATTATGAACAGAAGTAAGCTGTTTGATCTGTCCAATTTGCTCCATGATTTAATACGATCATGAATAATCAAATTCTCTGTATGTCAATGTTTAATGCTCTCTGGAGAAGAAACTTCCAAAAAGCCATGACTGTCTGATAGCACACATTCTGGGTCATCAGTGTTTCCACTGTTAGAACCTTAGTTTTGAATGTAAGGCTCCTGAGAAATGGATAAAAGCAATTTCCTGAGCACTTTCCCAGTTGGTGTGATGATTATGGCCAATACGTATGGGAGCCATTTTATATCGAATCCTGTTCACAACTCAAATTCGAAAGCAGCAGATAGTTTCCTGGAACTCCTTTCATCAACACAGAGCATCACAAATTGCTTCAATTTTTTTTCCCTGTTGCTATGCAGGAAAATGTAGCGCTTATTTCTTGACACAGCGTGATCCCATGCCAACAATGAATAATCAGTTTAAAACTGTATTTTGAGAAAACATAAATGGTCAGAAGGTTGCGAGAAAGAACTCCCTTGCTGTTCTTCAATATGTTTTAAATCCACCCAAACTTCACGCATTCTGACCACAACTGTCAGAAAATCAGGATGAGACCAAACCAAATGGTCGTTTGAGGTTTAGTTCCATGGATGTTTCATAGTTCCTGTAATGCCCACCAAATCTCATCGACTTGTCTTTACATGAACACACATTTGTACAGACTTAAAAATCATTCGATGTCTATATTATCTGAAAGCACTGTTTAATTCGATAGTCTCAAAAACAGGTTAGCAAGCAGGTTCCCAGAGATGGGAGAAGCAGATTTTTATTTCCTGCTGGTGATTGTTGTAAATAGGAACTGCCTGAAAGAACAATGGAACCAGATTCAGTTATAAATTTCTTAAGGCAGAGAGATAAATTCTTAAGAAAGAAACTATTGCTGGCTTATACCACAGCAACCACTCCCAGGGATCACAAGACCGGAATCATAGAATCCCTACAGATGGAAGCAGTTCATTCAGCTTACCGAGTCCACAATGCCCCTTTGAAGAGTATTCCACCCAATTGTCCATGGCCAAGCCACCCAACCTGCACATCCCAGGACAATTTCCCATGGTCAATCCACGTAACTCGCACATCCCTCGACTGTGGGAGGAAACCCATACAGGCATGAGGAGAATGTGCAAACTCTACACAGACAGTGGTGGGAATATGGACCTGCAACACTCATAGACTTACCAACATTAAGAGCATTTAAGTGACCTTTGGGTAGACATGTGGATGAAAAGGGAATAGTGTAGGTTAGACGGGCTTTAAGCTGGTATCACAGGTCAGCACAACATCAGGGGCTGAAGGGCCTGTACTGCAATGTTCTACAGTTACCCAAGTGTGGGATTGAACTCAGGACCTTGGTGTTATGAGATGCCAGTGTTAACCACTAAACCACCGTACCACGAGGTCAAGTTTGTTTTTATAAAACTTTGTTGACAATTTCAGGACAAAGCCAAAGCACTTTGCAGCGAAGGAAGAAACTTATTGAAGTTCCTCCAAGGTTGTGATCTAGACAATGCGACAACCAAAGGATCAGGGATTGACACTCGTCAGACAACATTTTAAAGAGCTGGCACAAATACAATGGGCTGAACAGCCTCCTTCCATAACTTAATGATTCTGTGATCCTTCAGGTTGGAATCTTTCTTTTCTTTATTCATTGGATGGGAGCATTGCTGGATAGGCCAGAATTTATTGCTCAATCCTAGATCTCTCCAGGGACATTAAACAGTTTGCAGAGTGACATTGAAAGGTTAAGTAAATGGACAAAAAGTTGGCAAAAAAAAGGACGATGTTATGAAATATGAGGTTTTTCATTTTGGAAGGGAGAACCAAAGAACAGAGTATTATTTAAATGGAGAAACACTGCAGAAAGCTGTAATACAAAGGGATTTGGGAGTTTTTGTTCATGAAGAACAGAAAATGAGCATATGGTGCAGCAAGTAATCAGAAGGCAAATGGAATGTTGGAGGAGAAAGTGAGGACTGCAGATGCTGGAGATCAGAGCTGAAAATATGTTGCTGGAAAAGCGCAGCAGGTCAGGCAGCATCCAAGGAACAGGAATTATGCCCGAAACATCGAATTTCCTGTTCCATGGATGCTGCGCTTTTCCAGCAACACATTTTCAGCAAATGGAATGTCGGCCCTTATTTCAACAGGATTGGAGTATGAGAATAAGGAAGTCTTACTGCAACTAGATAAGGTGTTGAGGAGACCACACCTCCAGTATGGTGAGCAGTTTTAATCCCCTAATGTTAAAGATATGATTTCATTGGAGGAGGTTCAGAGAGGGTTCACTAGGATGATCCCCAGTATGGAGCGACTCTCTCAGAAGCAAATGTTAAACAGGTTGGGACTCACTGGAGTTTAGAACAATGACAGATCATCTCATGGAAACATATTGGATTCTTAAGGGCCTTGACAGAGTAAATATTGAGATGATATTTTCCGTCATGTAGAGTCTAGGGCCATAGATTCTCAGAAAAATGGAGCAAAAACTTAAGTAAAAATGAAAATAACTGTGGATACTGGAAATCAGAAACAAAAACAGAAAATGCTGGAAAATCTCAGCAGGTTTGCCAGCATCTGTGGAGCAAAAGCAGAGTTATTGCTTTGGGTCCAGTGACTCTTCCTCAAACCCTTCTGAGTCTCTCAATCTTTGTGTGAGGAATACACAAGGGAAAGAGCATTGTGCTGAAACTCCGAGAGGAAACCAAACTGTTGGAAGTACGTAGAATGCGTCGGTGGTGAGAGAAACAGAGTTAACAGGTGGAACTTAATGAGGTCACGGCAATGGTTCGATGAACCAGCTGGAGATACAGTGAAACACTGCTGTGGCCATTTCGTAGAGTCTCATTGTGATTCAGTCCTGATCGGGAAGCTCGCGAACTGTCAACAGTGTTCACAGGTCCACTGGAGGAAATTCCTCACCAGATGTCCTACTGTAGAGCAGATGTCCCCCGCAACCTTTACTCCAAAGAGTTGCTGGATGATCAGAGCTCGACCAGCAAGTACCAGCCACCGTTAGTCCTGCAGGAGAAAGTGAGGACTGCAGATGCTGGAGATCAGAGCTGAAAATGTGTTGCTGGAAAAGCGCAGCAGGTCAGGCAGCATTCAAGGAGCAGGAGAATCAACGTTTCGGACATGAGCCCTTCTTCAGGAATGCCATTTCCTGACCTAAATGGCTGACCATTAGTCCTGCAGTCAGCCAGAGAATCATAGAAGAACAATATAATGCCTACAGTGTGGCAGCTGCCTGACCCGCTGTGACCTCCAGCATTTGTTGTTTTCAGTGCAGATTCCCGCATCGGCAGTAATTTGACCCGAAATTACAGGTATGTTAGTCTGACCTCTGTGGTGGGGAAATTGGCAATAATTAAGGATAGGGCAACTGATCATCTTGAAAAGTTTCAGTGGTTCAGAGAGATTCATGAAGTGTCAGTTCGACCTGACAAATTTCAGCCACTCTTTTGACGAGGTGATGAAGATGGTGGGTAGAGGTACGTTGATGGATGTTATTTATATGGACTTCGAGAAGGCTTTTGATAACGATCCATACAAGAGACTGTCAGCTAAGTGGGAAGCCCATGGAGTTAAGGGCAAATTACTGACATGGATAAAAAAGTTAATAAATGGTAGGAATCAGATAGTTGGGATAATGGGTAAGTACTCAAATTGGGACGACATGACAAGTCGTGTCTCGCATTTTTGGCGCTCAATTATTCACAATATTCATTAATAACTTGGGAAATGGCATAAAAAGTGAAACATCCAAATTAGCTGATGACACAAAATTAGACTGGATTCCAGAGAGTGTTGGAAACAGCATAACATTACAACAGGTTAGATGAGGTGAATGGGCAAAGCCTTGGCAGATGGATTTTAATATAAGCGAGTGTGAAATTAACCATTTAGGACCACAAAAAGGATTGTTCAGGGTATTTTTCAGAACTCATAAAGTAAGTACAGTAGATTCCCAATGAGATTGGGAGGTTCACGTACATAGCTATTTAAAATACCACAAACAGCTGCAAAAAATGGTCGAGAAGGCCAATGGAATGTTGGTTTTCATATCTCAAGGACTGGATAGGGATGCACACATCATGCTGCAGTTATACAAAACCCCATTTCGAGTATTGTGAGCAGATCTGAGTACCATACCTTAGGAATGCCCAAGAGGGAGTTCAACACAGGTTTAAGAGAATGATACTGGGACATTAAGGGTTAAGTAATGAGGAAGGATGAGACAAATTTGGCCTTTATTCTCTAGAATTCAGAAAGTTAAACTGTGATCTAATCAAAGTCTTCAGGATATTAACAGAGAAACACAGGGTCAATAAAGATCATCTATTTCCATTGGTTGAAAATTCTAGGACCAAGGGCATAGTCTAAGAATTAGGGCAGGCCATTCAGGAGAGATGTCAGAAAGTACTTCTACATGTAGTAGACATTTGGAACTCTCTTCATCAAATGGTGGTTGATGCCAAGTCAACTGTTCAATTTAAATCTGATGTAGACATATTTTACGAAGTAAGGATATCAAGGGATATGGACCCAAGGCAGGCATACGGAGCGAGGCCACAGATTAACCATGATCTTATTTGTCAAGAGTGTAGTACTGGAAACGCACAGCAGGTCAGGCAGCATCTGAGGACCAGGAAAATTCTGCAGTCCTCCTTTTCTCCGAGATAATCTTATTTGTGCAGAGCAGGCTCAAGTACTCCTGTTCCTATGCACTTAATTGCACCAACATGCTCTTTCATTGGATTCGGTGTATGAGACCACTGACCAACCCATAGCGCACTCGGCAGGTTTCCTGCTGGTTTGCCTGCTTGGTGTAACTCCACCCATCACTGATAGAATATGAGGGATATAGAGTGATACACCCCACATGGGAAGGCCATTCCCAACCATCCAGTCCTGTACCTAGTCAGGCAGATGGAGCCAGGGGAGTGACGGGTCAGTGACAGGACCCCCATCTTAGATCTTCCATCCCCATCTCAGGTGTCATGGGGAGAGCTTTAATTTCCACCCTTCATTTCAGGTCAGTTGACATTTAGAACATAGAACATTACAGCACAGAACAGGCCCTTTGGCCCTCGATGTTGCACCGTCCTGTGGAACCAAGCTGGAGCCTATCTAACCTAGGCTATTCCATTTTCATCCACGTGTTTATCCAATGAGCATTTAAATGCCCTTAAAGTTCGCAAGTCTACTACTGTTGCAGGCAGCGCATTCCACACCTCTACTACTCTCTGAGTAAATAAACTGCCCCTGACATCTGACCTATAT
Organism: Hemiscyllium ocellatum; assembly: GCF_020745735.1. Lineage (NCBI taxonomy): Eukaryota > Metazoa > Chordata > Chondrichthyes > Orectolobiformes > Hemiscylliidae > Hemiscyllium > Hemiscyllium ocellatum. Next base: position 82,799,971 of record NC_083416.1, on the reverse strand, counting down.
CTATCATCCCTCAATTTAAAGCTATGTCCCCTTGTGCAAGCCATGATCATCCATAGAACATAGAACATAGAACAATACAGAGCAGAACAGGCCCTTCAGCCCTCGATGTTGCTCCAACCTGTTGCTCCAGCTCGTCCCCCTACACTATCCCAAAATCATCCATGTGCCTATCCAAGGATTGTTTAAATCTCCCTAATGTGGCTGAGTTGACTACCTTATCAGGTAGGGAATTCCAAGCCCTTACCACTCTCTGCGTAAAGAACCTGCCTCTGACATCTGTCTGAAATCTATCACCCCTCAATTTGTAGTTATGCCCCTCGTCCAAGATGTTGTCATCATCCTAGGACTGTCACTGTCTACCCTATCTAATCCTCTGATCATCTTATATGTCTCTATCAAATCTCCTCTTAGCCTTCTTCTCGCCAATGAGAACAGATCCAAGTCTCTCAGCCTTTCCTCATAAGATCTTCCCTCCAGATCAGGCAACAGCCTGGTAAATCTCCTCTGCACCTTTTCTAATCCTTCCCAAAATATAGGGACCAGAACTTTACACAATATTCCATGTGTGGCCGCACCAGCGTTTGTATAGTTTCAGCATGATATTGCGGCTCCGGAACTCAATTCCTCTACGAATGAAACCTAACACACCGTATACCTTCTTAACAGCACTATTAACCTGGGTGGCAACTTTCAGGGATCTATGTACATGGACTCCAAAACCTCTGCACATCCACACGACCAAGAATCTTTCCATCAACCCAGTACTCTGCCTTCCTGTTATCCTTCCCAAAGTTCAACGCCTCACATTGAGCTGCATTGAACTCCATTTGCCACCTCTCAGCCCAATTCTGCAATTTATCCAAGTCCCCCTGCAGCCTGTAACATTCTTCCACATTGTTCACTATTCCATCGACTTTAGTGTCGTCTGCAAATTTACTGATCGATCCACCTATGCCTGCATCTTAATCCTTTATAAAAATGACAAACAGCAGTGGTCCCAAAACAGATCCTTGTGGCACACCACTAGTAACTGGACTCCAGGCTGATTATTTTCCAAAATCCACCACTCACTGCCTTCTTTCAGAAAGCCAGTTTCTAATCCAAACTGCTAAATCACCCTCAATTCCATGTCTCCGCGTTTTCTCCAATAACCTACCATATGGAACCTTATCAAAGGCTTTACTGAAGTCCATGTATACCATGTCAACTGCCCTACCCTCATCTACATGCTTGGTCACCTTCTCAAAAAACTCAATGAGGTTTGTGAGACATGACCTTGACAAAACCATGTTGACTATCTGAAATTAAATTGTTGCTTGCTAGATGATTATAAATCTCATCTCTTGTAATCCTTTCCTAAACCTTTCCTATAACAGAAGTAAGGTTCACTGGTCTATAATTACCTGGGTCATCTCTGCTGCCCTTCTTGAACAAGGGTACAACATTTGCAATCCTCCAGTCCTCTGGTACCAAACCTGTAGACAATGACAACTCAAATATCAAAGCCAAAGACTCTGCTATCTCCTCCCAACTTCCCAAAGAATACTTGGATAAATCCCATCCGGCCCAGGGGACTTAGCTACTTTCACTCCTTCTAGAATTGATAACATCTGTGCATAACTAACCTCAATCCTTTCTAGTCTAATATCTCGTACCTCATTCTTCTCCTCTACAATATTCTCCTTTTTCTGAGTGAAAACTGGTGAGAAATGTTCATTTAGCACCTCTCCAATCTCCACAGGGTCCACACGCAACTTCCCACTTCTGTCTTTGACTGGCCCTATTCCTACCCTAATCATCCTTTTATTCCTCACATACCAGTAGAAAGCTTTAGGGTTCTCCTTTATTCTATTTGCTAAAGACTGCCATGTCCTCTTTTGCTCTTCTTAAATCTCTCATTAAATCCTTCCTAGCTGATCTGGAACTCTCCATCGCCTCATCTGAACCATCTTGCCTCATCACCACATAAGCCTCCTTCTTCTGCTTAACAAGAGATGCAATTTCAGTTGTAAACCACGGTTCCCTTACCTTATCACTTCCTCCCTGCCTGACAGGGACATACCTATCAAGGACACGCAATATCTGATCCTTAAACCAGCTCCACATTTCAATTGCCCCATCCCCTGCATTTTGGTACCCCATTCCATGCATCCTAATTCTTGTCTAATCGCATTATACTTGCTCTTGGCCCATCAATAACTCTTGACCTGTGGCATGTACCTATCCCTTTCCATCGCTAAACTAAATGTAACTGAACTATGGTCACTCTCTCCAAAGTGCTCACCTACAATTAAATCAAACACCTGGCCTGGTTCATTACCAAGCACCAGATCCAGTGTGGCCTCCCCTCTTGTCGGCCCTTTGATGTACTGTGTCAGGAAACCCTTCTGTACACATTGGACAAATCTGATCCATCCGACATACTAGAGTTATAGCATTTCCAGTCAATTTTGATGAAGTCAAAGTCCCCCATAATGACCATCCTGTTCCTTTCACTCCTACCCAGAATAATTTGTGCTAATCCTCTCTTCCACTTCCCTGGAACTCCATGGAGGCCTATAAAAAACTCCAAGCAGTGTGACCTCTCCTCTCCTGTTTCTAACCTCAGCCCACACGACCTCAGTAGACGAGTCTTCGTCAAAAGTTCTCTCAGCCACCGTTATATATCCTTGACTAACAAGTCCACACCTCCCCCTCTTTTACCGCCTTACCTGTTCTTAATGAAAGATCTAAATGCTGGAACCTGCAACATCCATTCCTCACCCTGCTCTATCCATGTCTCCAAAATGGCCACAGCATTGAAGTGCCAGATACCTATTCATGCTGCAAGCTCACCAAACTAATTTTGGATATTCCTGGTGTTGAAGTAGACACACTTCAAACCACTTCACTGTCAGCCAGCACATTCCTGTGACCCTGAAATCCTGTCCCTGTCCTTCCTACTCTCATCCTCCTGTACACTGCAACTACACCTCCAGTTCCCATCCCCCTGCTGAGCTAGTTTAAACCCATCCGAATAGCACCAGCAAATTTCCCACCCAGGATATTAGTACCCCTCTGGTTCAAGTGAAGACCGTCCTGTTTGTACAAATCCCACCTTCCCCAGAATGATCCCAAATTATCCAAGAACCTGAAACCCTCCCTCCTGCACCATCCCTGCAGCCATGTGTTCAGCTGATATCTCTCCCTATTCCTTGCCTCGCTATCACGTGGCACAGGTAACAAACCAGAAATAACAACTCTGTTTGTGATAGCTCTCAGCTTCCACCCTAGCTCCCTGAAATCCTACCTTGCATCCCTATCCCTCATTCTACCTATGTCGTGGTACCTACATGGACAATGACTTGAGATGGTCACCCTCTCCCTTCAGGACCCCAAAAATATGATCCGAGACATCATGGACCCTGGCACCTGGTAGGCAACACACCAATTGCTAATCTTGATCGTTCCCAACAAACCTTCTATCTGAGCCTCTAACTATCGAGTTCCCGATGACTACACTCTCCTCCTTTCCCTCCTTCCCGTCTGTGCAACAGGGACAGCCTCTGTGCTAGAGACCTCGGCCCTACTGCATACTCTGGTAAGTCGTCCCCCTCAACAGTATACATGTTTTTCAAGGGAACGTCCACAGGGGATCCCTTCACTGACTGTTGTTTCCCCCTTTGAACAGTCACCCAGCTTTCTTGGTGCCTAGGAGTAATTACTTCCCTGTAACTCTTATCTATCACAGCCTCTGCCTCCCAAATGATCAGACGTTCATCCAGCTCCTGCTCCAGTTCCCTAACACAGTCTTGGAGAAGCGAGAGTTGGGTGCACTTCCTGCTGATATACTTGGATGGGACATTAATGGTGTCCCTGACCTCAAATATCATTTTGGAGGAATATTGCTCTCCCTGCACTGCCATCCCTGCTAGTCCCCTTATCACAAAGTAAAAAAGAAAAGAGACATTCACCTGATATGTCTCTGGTCTTTCAGGTTAGAGGAGGTGGTTGGGTGGGAGGCCTTACAAAGGTAGGGTCTCGGGTTGAGAAAACACTGACTTATATAGCTTGACGGAAATAAAGAGTAAGAAGTCCCTCCTTTCCCAGAAACCTCTGCTCTCTGACTTCAAATTTAAAAGCACAAATCAGTGACACACCGCTCCCAGCAGGCCCCTGGTGCAAGCCTCAAGTTGCTGCTGCCACTAAAAAACAGAAAAACAGAAAATCTGAGGAAAAAGGCTCTCACTGTCCACCCTATCTAATCCTCTGATCATCTTCCATGTATCTATTAAGTCACGTGCTAACCTTCTCTCTGATGAAAACAGTCTCAAATCTCTCAGGCTTTCCTCATAAGACCTTCCATACAGAACCAGGCAACATCCTGATAAATCTCCTCTGGACCTTTTCCAATGCTTCAACATCCTTCCTATAATGCGGTGAACTGACCTGTACGCAATACTCCAAGTGTGTCTGTACCAGAGTTTTGCAGAGCTGCAGCATTACCTCATGACTCTGAAACTCAATCCCACTATCAATGAAAGCTAACTTCTTATCAACCCTTTCAACCTGGGTGGCAACTTTCAGGGATTTATGCACATGGACATCGACATCTCGCTGCTCATCCACACTACCAAGATTCTTACCATTAGCCCAATACTCTGTATTCCTGTTACTCCTTCCAAAGTGAATCACCTCACACTTTTTGACATTAAACTCCATTTGCCACCTCTCAGCCCAGCTCTGCAGCTTATCTGTGTCGCTCTGTAATCTGCAACATCCTTCAGCGCTATCCACACTCCACCAAACTTAGTGTCATCTGCAAATTTACTAACCCATCCTTCTACATCCTCATTCAGGTCATTTATAAAAATGGCAAACAGCAGTGGACTCAAAACAGATCCTTGCAGTACACCACTAGTAACTGAACTCCAGGATAAACATTTCCTATCAAACACCACCCTCTGTCTTCCTGCAGCTCAACAATTTCTGACCCAAACCACAAAATCACCCTCACTCCCATGCCTCCATATTTTCTGTAATAGCCTACTGCGGTGAACCTTATCAAGCACCTTACTGAAATCCATATACACCACATTAACCTCTTTCCCCTTATCCACCTGTTTGCTCACCATCTCAAACAATGCCCTAAGCTTTGTGAGGCATGAGCTACCCTTCACAAAACCGTGTTGACTATCCCTAACAAATGATGCCTTTCCAGATGATTATAAATCCTACCTCTTATAATCTGTTCAAATACTTTAACCACAACCGTAGTAAGGCTCACTGGTCTTTAATTACCAGAGTTGTCTCTAATCACCTTCTTGAACAAGGGGACAAAATTTGCAATGCTCCAATCTTCTAGCAATATTCCTGTAGACAATGATGACATAAAGATTAAAACCAAAGGCTCTGTAATCTCCTCCCTGGCTTCCTAGAGAATCTGAGGATAAATTCCATCTGGCCCAGGGGACTTATCTTTTTCACACTTTTCGAAATTGTAAATTCCGAGTGAACCTCAATCACATCTTGTCTAATAACCTGTATCTCAGTATTCTCCTTAACAACATTATCCTTTTCCTGTTTGAATACTGACAAAAAATATTCATGAACAACTCTTCTACCTCTTCAGACTCTGCGCACAACTAGCTCTTAACTTACTCTCGTCACTCTGTTATTCCTGACATACCCTCAGAAAGCTTTAGGGGTTTCCTTGATCCGATCTGCCAAACACTTCTCATGTCCCCTCCTGGCTCTTCTTGGCTCTCTCTTTAGATCCTTCCTGGCCAACCTGTAACTCTCAAGCACCCTAACTGAGCCTCATGTCTCATCTTTACATTAGCCTTCTTCTTCCTTCTGACAAGAGATTCAACTTCGTTAGTAAACCACGGTTCCCTCACTCCACCACTTCCTCCCTGCCTGACAGATATATACTTACTAAGGACATGCAGTAGCTATTCCTTGAACAAGCTCCACATTTCAGTTGTGCCCATCCCCCACAGTTTCCTTCCCCATCCAACGTATCCTAAATTGCATCACAATTGCCTTTCCCCCAGCTATAACTCTTGTCCTGCGGTATATACCACTTGCTTTCCATCGCTAAAGTACATGTAACCGAATTAAAATCACTATCACCAAAGTGCACATCTACCTCCAAATCTAACACCTGGTTCATTCCCCAGTACCAAATCCAATGTGGCCTCGCCTCTTGTTGGCCTGACTACATACTGTGTCAAGAAACTCTCCTGCGCACATTGGACAAAAACTGACCCATCTAAAGGTCATGAATAGGATTTCAAGGTCACAGGAGTGTACCGGCAGGCAGGAAGTTAGTTTGAAGTGTGTCTACTTCAACGCCAGGAGCATCTGGAATAAGGTGGGTGAACTTGTAGCATGGGTTGGTACCTGGGATTTCAGTGTTGTGGCCATATCAGAGACATGGCTAGAGGACAGACAGGAATAGATGCTGCAGATTCTGGGATTTACCCCTGGTAAGTCATCCCCCCCAGCAGTATCCAAAACAATATACTTGTTGTTGAGGGGAACGGCTACAGGCATTCCTGGCACTGGCTACCTGTTCCCTCTCTGTCCCCTGACTGTAACCCATCCACCTTTCTCCTGTACCTGAGGTGTGACTACCTCCCTGTAACTCCTCTCAATTATCCCCTCAGCCTCCCAGATGATCCAAAGTTTATCCAGCTCCAGCTCCAGCTCCCAACTGCAGTTTCTGAGGAGCTGGAGTTGAGTGCACTCACTGCAAGTGAAGTCAGCATGGGCACTGGTGGTGACCCTTACCTCCCACATTCTCCAGGAGGTGCATTCAACTGCCCTACCACCCATTCCCACTGTTCTGAATTCACAGCATATATATAAAACAAAATGAGTAACCTTATCAAATCAGTGCTCGGGACCTTTTTTTTTGTTAGAGAAGGCGGAGGATGGGAGGGAAACACTACCTAAGTTTCAGGTAAGGCAACCGCCCAATTATAAAGCCTCACTTACTCAGTTGTTCTGTGTCTGCTCCTGCTCAGCCTCTGACTGTTCCTCTCTCTTCAAAAACCATCAAACCTGCTGAATATGTCCAAAAGTTTCTTATAGGTCTCTGTGACACTGTCCCAACAAGTTTCAGGGTCTTAGACACAAGGGCAGAAATATCCAAATACTTATTCTGGAGAAGAGCAATACCTGTGAAGGTTTCTGAAAGATGATTAGTCCCAAAATAATTTGTCATTATTATTGATTATCATTCTCACTAAAAATTATAATTGTTAATAATTCTGGTCTTCCTTTGTCATTTCATCATTAATTCGCCTGACCAATTGGATAATATATCATTGCATGACTGTACAAGTTCCTATATTTAATTCCAGCAATTTTCCTTCCTCTTTCTTTTGTTTTTAAAATGTGCTTTATCTGTATTTTCATTCACTAATAACTATTGAGAGAAAAGATAGTATTTTAATTTTGTGCGTGGATTGGAGATTATGATTAACTGGAGAGTTTTGACTGGATTGGGGATCTGGCTGAATTACAAATCACGATCAGATTAGAGATCTAATTGTTTTAATTGATCCCACTGTATTGAAAGTTTGAAATCCTGTGGGGAAGTGGCAGCATCTCAACCTCAGAGCAGGGGGTGTCAGGGTTCATGGAGGGGTGAAAGAACTTGTCTGAACACATTGATTTTAAAAAAATCTCAAAGTTTGGAATTGTGGTAGGGTGAGGAATGGTTTCAGATTCTAAACAGCATGATGTCAAGGTTAATCCGGGGTCTCTAATTGGTTTGGTGTTTGTGTTTTCGATTGACCTGCGAGATTCTGCAGTTTCCAGTGTTACCAAGTGATCTTTGGTCTCAGAGGTTCTGAAAAGCATAATGAAGCATTTAAAAAAAAACAAATGAGCAAGGAAATCAGGATAAATTTAGAGCAGTTTTCGCAATGTCACTTTGGGGCTAGTTCCTTTAATCCTGAAGAATCTTTTTTTTTAATTTTGCTCCTATTTGAAAATGGTAGACCGACATTTTTTATTCTTTCACTGGGTTCTGGCTGGGCCAGAATTTATTGCTCATTCTAAAAAAGAACCCTCAAGAAGGTGACAATGAGCTGTTGTAGGTCGACCCATAATTACCACTAGGGATTTTGACCTGGTGACACTGAAGGATGTATTTCTAAGTGAGGATGGTGAGTGGCTTGGAGGTGAACGTGAAGGAGGTGGCATTCTCTTTGTTGAGACATAAGTACTTGACAATATTTAAAGCAAGTGAGGAAGCTGGTCATTAAACATCCACCTATCTTCCAACAATTGGCCTATCATCCGATGCATTTTGTCTTTTAAACTGCAGATGTAACAGGGATGGGAGTTGCTGCTGAATGAAAGCATTGGAATTCTCTTTGATGTCTCAGCTAGTAGTTCTCCATCCAGGATCACCAATTCCAAATCTCCTGACAATTTCCCTGTTTACTCTGTCTAGGGACTTTGTTAGAAATCAGATCCCAGATTTCCTGCTAACAGTAACGGATAGCCACAAGAGTGCTTTGCATTGCAAAGTACATCAAGCGTAGCTTCCACCTGCTGAACATGCAGCTACCTGAGACTTGCAGAGACTAATTGATTGACGAAAATTAAATTACTCAAGGCACAGCAAGTGCAAACTAGAAATCAGAAAACTGTGCAACTTGGCAATTCAGAGCTAAAAGGGGGGGGGGGTGGTTATTGACTGATCTCATTCAGTTGCAGTCACTGCCAGATTGCAACCCTATCACTTCACACACAAAACAGGAGGGGGGTGGGGGGGAACAACCGAGGATAATAATACCCTCAAACCAAATCTCCTGCCTCTTTAATTTTGGAAATAAACTTGTAGCAAAAATATCTGGGGGCTTCATTATGTATTGAAACAAGGAGAAAAACAAATGTGCTTTGATGTCAGTGGAAGCTGGCAATAATTCCACCCACTCAGGCTTTATCACCAACACAAGCTGAAGGTTTGCCTTGTCAGTGTTGACACTCGGAGGAGTATGAAGAAACAGTCAGCAAAAGCATTTCAAGGTACAGCAGCTTATCCGATGCTGACAGGAGTTACAAAGTGTAACCCAGGTAAGTTAACCCCATGGGTGAAAGTTTCAAATGCCAGAAAATACAAACTTAAGATTTGGAATTTATGCATGTGTAGATGATGCTGTGGGAGCTGATGCAGTACTAAACTTGTCAAATGTGTTACCAGTGAAAGTGACTTGAAAACAAATTCAAATGACAGCCAAGAAAAATCCTGGCATCAATTGCAGACCAACTTGTTTATCCCAGTGTAGATATTTTCCTCATCAAACTGTTCGGAGATGTTATTGTAACCTCTGGTGCAAGTGAGATTTGAACTTGGATCTTCTGGCACAGAGATAGGGGCACTACCATGGCACCCCAAAACTTGGCCTCTTGCATTCCCCAGTGCCATGCATGACCTTGAAATGTTAATTGGGGGGTCATTGGGCATAGATAGACCATTCAGTCTTTGAGGCTGCTATGCAAACATTATAATCATGGCTGATCATCCAACCCCTTTTCCCACTTTCTCCCCATGTTCGTTGATCCCTTTAGCCTGAAGAACTATATCTAACTCATTCTTAAAAACATTCAATGTTTTGGCCTCAACCACTGTCTGTGGGAGAGAATGCCACAGGCTTCCCACTCTCTGGGTTGATATGAAGGTGGAGAAGTGGACTGTGCCTTCAGGAAAGTTAAAATCTGAACCCAGGACCTCTCTCAATTTTAAGAGCCATTTCTCTCAATTTTAATCAACAACAGGTCTCTGAAATTAAACAAATTGTCTCACCTACGTTTTATTTAAAGATCAGAACACTGACCTGCAAATGTTTAAATCTGCTGGGATTTTTCGTACACTAAATCTGTTCAGCCCCCAAACCGTTCAAATCCTGGACAAGCCTCCAAACAGTTACAATACAGGGTAAACCCCCCACTGTTAATTTTAAACTGGTAACACAGAAAAAAATTATCCCGAAAGAAGATACGAGAGGCTAAGAAATATTTAAAACAAAAAGCAACCACTTTATTTCTTAAAGTATAACAGAGAATATTAACTAACAACTATTTACAACTCATTCTTTTAACCTGTCTTTTATTTTCCCTCTGTAATACTAGTCTGATAAAACCCCCTGATTAAAGTTTACAGAAAAATTCAACTTTCAAAAGCAGGCCAGCTGTCACATCTTCTCTTGGGATCTTCCTCGGTGGATTGCTCTCCAGGTAGGTGTTGATCTTTTTTCCTGAGCAAGCTCCTTCTCCAGACAGGTACCTCTCAGAGAGTTCTTACTAGCAGCTTACATCTGTTGGTCATTTGGCAGTTCTCCTCTCCACTATTCATTTTTCCCAGTTTTATACTCCAGAGCATCGGATTGTTTTATTGGTTATTAATATTGTCAATATACTAAATGCAAATTTGATTGGAGGTTGGTACTTTTTGACATATAGTTTAAACTGATTGGCCTAATTTGTTTTTGTCTCCAGGTAACCAGATACCCTAGCTACTGAACGAAAAGGTTACATTGTATCTTGTTCAGAACACTTGGTGCGATCAGATAGTTCTGCTAGCTTTTAACTTTCTCAAAAATACAATACACTTCTACACCTTCATAACATGGTGAAGACATTTCTTCCCATCTCAGTCCTCAGTGTCACCACATATCTTTTGACTCTGATCCCCTGGATCTAGACTTCACAGTCATTAGGAATATCCTTCCTACTTTTACCCTGTTTAGTCCTGTTAGAATACTAGAGGGTTCTAAATGTTTCCTACTTATTCATTTAAACACCGGTGAATATAATTGTAACTGATCTAGCCTCTCTTCATGTGTCAGTCCTGCCATCCAAACCTTCACTGCACACCCTCCATCGCCAGAACATTCTTCCTCAGATAAAGAGACCAAAATGGCGCGCAATATTCCAGGTACAGTCTCACCAAGGTCCTGTACAATTGCAGCCCTGTAGAAGACATCTCTGCCCCTGTATTCAAATGCTCTCATTATGAAAGCCAACATGTGATCTGCTTTCTTCACTGCCTGCTTCATTTGCATACTTACCTTCAGTGATTGCTGTACAAGGACACCAAATCTTATTAGTCCTCCCCCTTTCCCAATCTATCACCATGAAGATAATAATCTGCTTTCCTAATCTGTTATCCATCAAAGTGGATAAGCTCACATTTATCTACATTATACTGCATCTGCCATGCATTTGCCCAACTTCCTCATTTCCCCTCCCCCCACCTTATCTCAGTCCCAACCCCCGGATTCAGCACCGCCCTCTTGACCTGCAATCTTCTTTCCGACCTTACCGCCCCCACCCCCTCTTCGGCCTATCACCCTCACCCTCACCTCCTTCCACCTATCATATTCCCAGCACCCCTCCCCCAAATTCCTTCCCCCCTACTTTTTATCTCAGCCTGCTTGGCACACCAGCCTCATTCCTGAAGAAGGACTTACATCGATTCTCCTGCTCCTTGGATGCTGCCTGGCTTGCTGTGTTTTTCCAGCACCACGTTTTTCAACTTATTGTAATCTAGGTAAAGTTTGCACTTGATCATTGAGAAATTACAGTGTTATAATGAGAGCTCAGGGATTGGTGAGATGGGACTCATTGGATAGTTATTTCAAACAGCGACTACAAGCAAAACAGTTCACATGGCCTCTTCTATTCTATACTCTCTATAGTTAAAGAAAATTTTGAGTGTGTCTAAATTTTTATTACCACAAGATGTCTCAGTGTGCCTCAATTTACCCTGCCGAAGATCTTCTGCTGTGTAGTTATGAATGCAACGTACCAAATGTGGCAGCCAGGTTCTGGTCAGGAAAGTAACACAAACAGTAATTTCAGACTAGAAGATAACCTATTTTTATGTTATTAATTGAAAGACAAATATTGGCTTGAACCCCAGGGAACCCTCCTTGAACACTGCTGTAGCACCTGACTGAGAGGGCAGATAGAGCCTCGGGTTAATATCTCTATCTAAAACATAACATCTCTCAATGGCAAAGCCTCAGAACTGTGCTGTTTGGTCTATGTTTCCCTGGATTAGCCCTGGAAATGGGTGTTCATTCAGAGCCTGATGACTTCGAGATAAGAATGCTGTCAAATAACTGGTTGATGTGAACTTATAGAATGGTGCGTCTATACCCCTGAGAGCATTACAACAAGCCCATCCTCACAATAGGTTCCTCAACTGCAGGGTGACCAGTGACAGACAATTCATGATGACGACATGTTTCAGCTTTTAAAATTAACAGGTTTTGACCTAAAATTTATAATTATAGACAGGTGAGTGTATATTTCTGTGTCATTTCTTTTCATTTACTCATAGTACTTAGACATCACTGGCTGTCCATTGTATTTGTGTTGCTGGAAAAGCGCAGCAGGTCAGGCAGCATCCAAGGAGCAGGAGAATCGATGTTTTGGGAATAAGCCCTTCTTCAGGAAGGGCTTGTATTGTGTAGGCAAGTTTGGTTACATTTTTGTCAGTAATAATTCCCTGGATGTTGATAGTGGGGAGTTACCACTGAATGTCAAGGAGTGATGGTTAGATTGTATCTTTTGGAGATGTAAAAAGTGAGGACTGCAGATGCTGGAGATCAGAGCTGAAAATGTGTTGCTGGTTAAAGCACAGCAGGTTAGGCAGCATCCAAGGAACAGGAAATTCGATGTTTCGGGCCAGAGCCCTTCATCAGGAATTGGAGATGGCCAATGTCTAGCATTTGTGTGGCATGAATGTTAGTTGTCATTTCTCAGTTGAAGCCTGGATATTGTTCAAAGGTTTATTGCATTTGGATGTAGACTACTTCAGTATCTAAGGAATTGCAAAATAGTGCTGGACACTGTGCAATTATTGGGGAACGTCCCTACATCTGACCTTATGATAGAAAGAAGGTCATTGATGAAGCAGCTAAGATATTATCCTGAGGACTAATTAAAGGCTCTTTTGTGTCCCTATCTCTGAGCCAGGAAACGTGGGTTCAAATTCTACCTATTCCCAGAGTGTGTTATAGCATTTCTGAATAGATTGATTAGAAAAGTAAACATGCAGATTGAATCTGTGATTAAGAAAGCGAATGCAATGTTGTCACTTATCTCAAGAGGGTTAATATAAAAGCAGCGACATGCTACTGAGACTGTATAAAACTCTGGTTAGGCCTCATTTGGCGTACTGTGTCCAGTTTTGGGCCCCACAACTCAGGAAGGACATACCGGCACTGGAGCATGTCCAGTGGAGATTCACACAGATGATCCCTGGAATGGTAGGTCTAACATACGAGAAATGGCTGAGGATCCTGGGATTGTACTCATTGGAGTTTAGAAGGTTAAGGGGAGATCTAATAGAAACTTACAAGATAATACATGGCTTGGAAAAGGTGGACGCTAAGAAATTGTTTCCATTCGGCGAGGAGACTAGGACCTGTGGACACAGCCTTAGAATTAGAGGGGGTCAGTTCAGAACAGAAATGCAGAGACACTTCTTCAGCCAGAGAGTGGTGGGCCTGTGGAATTCATTGCCGCGGAGTGCAGTGGAGGCTGGGACGCTAAATGTCTTCAAGGCAGAGATTGATAAATTCTTGTTGTCTCGAGGAATTAAGGGCTACAGGGAGAATGTGGGTAAATGGAGTTGAAATGCCCATCAGCCATGATTAAATGGTGGATTGGACTCGATGGGCCGAATGGTCTTGCTTCCACTCCTATGTCTTATGATCTTATGGTCTTAAATATCAACCCTGAGGAACTCCTGCAGAGCTAACCTGGAACTGAGATGTCTAATCTCCAAAAACACAACTGTCTTCCTATGTGCCCCTTGATTCCCATTGACTCCAATTATACTCGGGCTCCTTGATACCACACTATTGCACAAGGAGATCTAATTTGGCACTTCAAAGATCTGATACATACATAATCCAACTCTATTTTTTGCTTCCAAGTCAATTGAAAATGTCACATAAATAGAGATGAGGTATAGAAATAGGAGGTACAGAGACAAGATAAAGAGAACTAATAACACTGGGACTATCTTTGCAACAGTTCCATTTCCCATTCTGTTATTGTCCATATTGTTTGACTGATAGATTATTGATACTTGTGTTGGTCGGGTTTCTTGTAGATCAGTTTTCATAGAATATTTTGCTAAATGAGACTGCTCAGTAACAGGTTCATTGGTACACGTCAGTCCAGATTTTGTTATCACTTCCCGGTGCCACTGAGTTTAGCTTCCCTTGTTAATTATTGACTGAAGTCTCTAATGACATTGGGACCATGATATCCTTTATCTGCTTCCATCAAAGAGCATTTCTCATCAAACATTTCACTCACACAGTCTGCAATTTTCAAAAGGATCCAAGAAATAATAACATTTTTAATTGGGGAAAATACAACTTTCCTCACCTTATCATTCCCTGTGTGGATTACATAAAAGTAACCAGAAACTATTGATGGCAAAGGTTCTATCTGATATCCCTCAGATAATAAATAATATCTATAGCTACTAGAGACACATGTCGCTAAATTCGGCTTATCAGGTTTTCTCCTGTCTCTCATGTAAGTCAGATAATGATGTACTTGAACTTCAATACTGGACTAAGAGTGAATTCATTACAGGGTTGGAAACACCAGGACAGTTTCTTAAAGAGAGTGGTAAGAATTTTACGACTAAAGAGAGACTGAAGATGTATGGGAAAAAAATGTTACTCACACTCAGCTCTTTGACATTAATAATATGAAGATATATAATCAAAGTGAAAAGGATGTAATCATAGATATTGGCTCATTTACTCCTGAAGTGCTCATTAAAGTTTTGTTACCTCCAGATGTATCTCTTCAAAGTACGCCCTGGCTGGTCTCCCATATTCTACTCTGAGTAAATGAAAGGTCATCACAAACTCCACTGCTCTTGTCTTAACATGAGGCCAATCTTTCTCAGAAAGGGAATCAAGGATTGTTGGGAACGGCCGGGAAAGTAGAATTGAGGATAAGACCATAAGACCATAAGAAATAGAAGTGGAAGTAAAGCCATTCGGGCCATCGAGTCCCTTCTGCCATTCATTCATGGCTGATGAGCATTTCAACACCGGTCCCCATATCCCTTAATATCTTGCAAGATTATGAATTTATCAATCTCTGCCTTGAAGATATTTAATGTCTCAGCCTCCACTGCACTCTGCGGCAATGAATTCCACAGGTCCACCACTCTCTGGCTGAAGAAATGTCTCCTTGTTTCCATTCTAAATTGACCTCCTCCAATTCTAAGGCTGTGCCCACAAGTCGTGGCTCAATGGTAAGCACTGCTGCCTCACAGCACCAGAGACCCAGGTTCGATTCCAGCCTCAGGTGACTGTCTGTGTGGAGTTTGCACATTCTCCCAGTGTCTGTGTGGGTTTCCTCCGGGTGCTCCGGTTTCCTTCCACGGTCCAAAAAATGTGCAAGTCAAGTGAATTGGCCATGCTAAATTGCCCATAGTATTTAGGTGCATTAGTCAGAGGGGAAATGGGTCTGGGTGGGTTTATCTTCGGCAGGGCCTGTTTCCACACTGTAGGGAATCTAATCTAATCTTTAAAAAGTCCTATTATGCCTGATTGATGGAAGCAACTTCTCAGCGTCCATCCTTTCTAAGACCATGCATTATCTTGTAAGTTTCTATTAGATCTCCCCTCAATCTTCTAAACTGTAATGAATACAATCCCAGGATCCTCAGCCATCTATTGTATGTTAGGCCTGCCATTCCAGGGATCTCTGTGTGAATCTCCGCTGGACACGCTCCAGTGCCAGTATTTCCTTCCTGAGGTGTGGGGACCAAAACTGGACACAGTACTCCAAATGGGACCTAACCAGAGCTTTATAAAGTCTCAGTAGCACATCGCTGCTTTTATATTCCAACCCTCTTGAGATACATGACAACATTGCATTCGCTTTCTTAACCACGGACTCAACCTGCATGTTGACCTTTAGAGAATCCTCGACTAGCACTCCCAAATCCCTTTGTACTTTGGCTTTATGAATTTTCTCATGGTTTAGTAAATAACCCATGCCTGATTTTTTTTCCCAAAGTGCAAAACCTCACATTTGCTCACATTGAATTCCATCAGCCATTTCCTGAACCACTCTCCCAAACTGTCTAGGTCCTTCTGCAGCCTCCCCACCTCCTCAGTACTACCTGCCTGTCCACCTAACTTTGTATCATCAGCGAACTTCACCAGAATTTCCCCAGTCCCTTCATCCAGATCATTAATATATAAAGTGAACAGCTACAGCCCCAACACTGAACCCTGCGGGATATCGCTCGTCAGTAGCTGCCCAGATCAGGATGATCAGATCAGCCATAATCTCATTGAATGTCAGGGAAGACTTGATGGGCTGAGTGGCCTCCTTCTACTTTGTATGGTTATGGGTCTTTCGGCCATAATCCCATGAGACTGCTCCCCATGGGAAAGAGACAATTGATGCTCGGTTTTATCTGAGGGTTAAAAAGGAGAAAGTGAGGACTGCAGATGCTGGAGATCAGAGCTGAACATGTGTTGCTGGAAAAGTGCAGCAGGTCAGGCAGCATCCAAGGAGCAGGAGAAGCGACGTTTCGGGCATGAGCCCTTCTTCAGGAATTAAATGTAATGAGAATAGTTGCCTTTATTTTTCACTTGCACATGATGGGCCAAAGGACCTTTTTCTGCACAGTACAGGGCACGTGGGACTAATTTAGTTTGGCATTACTCTCAGCATGGACTGGTTAGACTGAAGGCATTTTAACATGCTGCAGCATTACAGTTGTGGGATTTGAACCCCATCTTCTTTGAGACTGGAACCTAGATCCAGCGCCTTAGACCGCTCTCGGACAGCTCCCAGGCTTCAAGCAAGAAGCAACATTGAGAAGGACAATCTCTTCTGGTGGTCTTTACTGATGCAGGGATTGAGTCCACAGACCACACTGCATTGCAAAGCACCCATCCAGCCAACTGAGCTAACTGACCCTCTTAGCATGCAAACCTGTTCCTGGAGAGACACAGGAATGCTGCACATTACTGAAGAGTAACCCATCAACCGACCCAGAGGTGAACTCATCGTCTTAAATTGGGAGGATGTTGTTTGAATCCAGCCATATGCTGCCTGGCCTGCTGTGCTTTGACCAGCAACACATTTGCAGCTGTGATCTCCAGCATCTGCAGACCTCATTTTTTACTGAATCCAGCCATGTACATTTATAAAAGTAGATAAATAAAAAGTAAGAAATGCACACTATTTTGATCCTGCGATGCTGTGCCTCTGTTTACTGATTTACATTGGGCCTCATTCAAGCAAAGTTTTGATTTTAAAATTCTCAACTTTGATTTCCATGCCTTTGTAAAATATGATTTCCTCCAGCCCTGAATCCCTCGGAGTTGGGTTAATTCATGTTGAGCATTTTACTTGCTTTGCCAATGGCAGTTGTGCTTTTGGTTACTGGTAACTTGATTGGGGAATGTGCTCTCTAATCCTCTATACTGCTCTTGTCTTTTAAAACAATCCTTAAAACCAACCCTTATGGTCATCTGATGTGACTCAGTGACATACTTTATAAACTGCTGTAAAGTGACATCGAACATCTAATTATGTTATAGGTGCTTTCTAAATGTACATTGTTGCTGATAGGCTTTTATACACTTCATATCTAAAGTAAAACTCTGAAAGGTTTTGATCTCATGTTGGAGAGTGTTTCCACTCATGGGAATGAACATAATTAGAAGTCATCGACATAAGAATGTCAGTAAGCTATCAAATAAGAAAATCAGGTTTAGCTATTTCAGCCAGAGGCTGGGAGAATGTGGTGCTTACAACTGCACGGACCACACGGTGTGTTTAACAGATGACCACTGCAGCTATACTTGGTTGATATTTGAAGCAAAAACAGAAATTACTGGAGAAACTCCACATGTCTGGCAGTGGAAAGAAAGCAGGGTTAACTTTTCAAACCAGTGGATTAAAAAGTCGCAGGATCCAAAACATTGTCTTTGTTTCTCTCTCCACAGCTGCTGCCAGACCAGCTGAGTGTCTCCAGTAATTTCTGTTTTTGTTTTTGATTACCAGCATCTGCAGTTTTTGGTTTAATTGTACCTCAATGGATCTTCCTTTAGAAAGGCAATTTATTCCATTAATTGTCTCTGGAATAATGATCAGATGATAGAAGTTAAAATACGATAGTCCCTAGTTATCACAACTGTAAGAACTGTTTAAGGTAATTACAAAAAGAGCAATGATCAAAAAATAATTTCGCTCAGTGACTGATTAGGATCTGGAATCAAAAGGATAGGAATAAAGGTTTGTGTTTCTAGTATACTCACATCTCAGAAATGAATGAAAAGATCCATACTCCACAGTGACAGTAATAAATTAGTGATTGAACTTGGACTCATGAAGAATTCTTTCATAAGATTTGTGTCATTAGCAAGGCCACTGTTTGTTGCCTATACTTACATTTCTGTTCAATAGACAGGTTTGCTCAACCATTTCAAAGGGCAGTGAAGAATCATCCAGATCATTATGGGTCTGGAGTCACACTTGGCCAAACCAGATAAGTTCCTGGGGAGTGTTGCTGAACAAGGAGACCTTGGAGTGCAGGATCATAGTTCATTGAAAGTGGATTCCCTGGTAGATAGGATAGTGAAGAAGGCATTTGGTATGCTTTCCTTTATTGGTCAGAGTATTGAGTACAGGAGTTGGGAGGTCATGTTGCAGCTGTACAGGACATTGGTTAGGCCACTTTTGGAATATTGTGTGCAATTCTGGTCTCCCTCTGATAGGAAAGATGTTGTGAAACTTGAAAGGGTTCAGAAGAGATTTACAAGGATGTTGCCAAGATTGGAGGATTTGAGCTACAGGGAGAGGCTGAACAGGCTGGGGCCGATTTCCCTGGAATGTTAAAGGCTAAGGATTTCTACAGGGTTTGGACCTCAGAGAGGTTTATAAAATTATGAGGGGCATGGAGAGTGTAAATAGACAAAGTCCCTTCCCTGGGGTGGGGTAGTCCAGAACTAAATGACTTAGATTTAAGGAGAGAGGGGAAAGATATAAAAGGGAACTAAAGGGGTAACTCTTTCATGCAGAGGGTGGTACGTGTATGGAATGAGTTGCCAGAGGAAGTGGTGGAGGCTGATACAATTACAACACTTAATGGGTATATGAATAGAAAGGGTTTAGAGGGATATGGGCTGGGTGCTGGCAAATGGGACTAGATTGGGTTAGGATATCTGGTCAGCATGGACGCATTGGACCGAAGAGTCTGTTTCTGTGCTGTACGTCTCTATGACTCAATGATGGCAGCTTTTGTTCCCAATAAGTCATTAGTGAATTGGATGAGTTTGCACAATAATTTATGGTAGTTCTTAAGATCACCATTACCAAAACAGATTTTAAACTTATTCAGGTTTTATTAATTAATTGAATTTAAACCCCATGAGCTGAAATGGCAGGTTTGAGCCCATGTTTTTCCAAAAATGTATGCGCAAGCTTCTGAATTGCTGGAACACTGATAAAACCACCAGACCCATTCAAGGCAGAGATGAGGAGAAAGTTCTTCTCCCAGAAGTTCGTGAACTTTTGAACTCCTTGTCACAGGGAGCTGTGGGAGCAAAGTCACAGTGTATACTGAAGACTGAGTCAGATAGATTTTTGATCAGTAGAGGAATCGAGGGTTATGGAAATAAAAAGAGTCAACATGAGGAATGTCAGATCAACCATGATCTCATTGAATGGGGACCAGGCTGGAGTAGCCGAACAGCTTTCTCCTGCTCCTGTTTCTTATGTTCTTAAGGTTTTATTCTCTGGTATACTTGCTTGACAGACGTGCTACTTGGAGAGATAAAGATTATGGATGTAGGTTTGCTCGCTGAGCTACAAGGTTCATTTCCAGACATTTCGTTACCCTACTAGGTAACATCCTCAGTGGGCCTCAGGTGAAGCAATGCTGAGAATTCCTGCTTTCTATTTATATGTTTGGGTTTTGTTGGGTTGGTGATGTCATTTCCTGTGGCGATGTTATTTCCTGTGGTGGCGTCACTTCCTGTTCCTTTTCTCAGGGGGTGGTAGATGGGGTCAAACTCAATGTGTTTGTTGATAGAATTCCGGTTGGAATGCCATGCTTCTAGGAATTTTCATATGTGTCTTTGTTTGGCTTGTCCTAGGATGGGATGTGTTGTCCCAGTTGAAGTGGTGTCCTTCCTCATCCGTATGTGAGGATACTAGTGAGAGAGAGTCATGATTGTTTCATTTGGGACATTAAGCTACAGGTTTTCCAAAGAAGTCAATGGATGGAACTAGGGTCTCCTAGTTGTCTTTTCGCTTCCTTTTTTCAGTGATCTAATATCAACTCAGGAATTGTTGAGTGACATGAGTTACAGGAGCAAGCATCATTATCTGAAATGGAGAAGCAATGCCCTTGTGGAACTTTTGCTGGAATATTAATCCAGAGAGCCAAGTTAATGTTCTGGGGACCTGGATTTGAATCCTGCCATGGCAGAAGTTCAATAAAAATCAGGAATTAAGAGTCTCAGGACGGCCTTTAAACGATTGTTATACAAATCTATCTGGTTCACTAATGCCCATTAGGGAATTAAATCCACCAAGAGTCAAGATTGGGGTACTGGAAAAGCACAGCAGGTCAGGCAGCATCTGAGGAGCAGGAGAATCGACGTTTCAGGCAAGGGCCCTTCATCATGAATGGCTCTTCCCAATGAATAGGGGCGGCACAGTGGCTCAGTGGTTAGCACTGCTGCTTCACAGTGCCATGGACTTGGGTTCAATTCCCACCTCGGGCAACTGACTATGTGGAGTTTGCACATTTTCCCCGTGTCTGCGTGGGTTTTCTCTGGATGCTCCGGTTTGTCCCACAATCCAAAGATGTGCGGGTCAGGTGAATTGGCCATGCTAAATTGCTCGTGGTGTTAGGTGTAGGGGAATGTGTCTGGGTGGGTTGCTCTTCAGAGGGTCGGTGTGGACTTGTTGGGCCAAAGAGCCTGTTTCCACACTGTAGGAAATCTAATCTAATCACTCTCGACTCTGATCTCCAGCATCTGCAGCCCTCACTTTCTCCAAGTAAATCTGCCACCCTATCCTGTCTGGCCTACATGTAACGCCAGACCCACAGTAAGACAATTGACTCTTAGCTAGCCTTTGAGTATTTAGGGATGAGCAATAAATGCTAGTCTAGCTGGAGACACCTACATCCTTGAATTAATAAAAAACAATGGCTGCATGACCTACCACTGCAGGTAGAAAATGAGATCTCGAATCATAAACATTCATACCAGTGCCTGCCATTTTCAATTATTTATAAAAATAGAGTATCCTCTCCCTAGTTATACATTATTACAAATCAAAGTCAAATTCAATTCCATGGCTCTTGCCTCTTATTACAGCTTTACTCTCTATCTCTGCATTCAATTGCGTTCGGTTTCTAATTTATGGTGGCTCAGTGGTTAGCACTGCTGCCTCACAGCACCAGGGCCTCAGGTTTGATTCCTGCCTTGGGCAACTGTCTGTGCCGAGTTTACACATTCTCCCTATTCCTGCATGGGTTTGGTCTGGCTTCCTCCTACAGTCCAAAGGTGTGCAGGTTAGGGTGGATTGGCCGCGGTAAACTGCCCCATAGTGTTCATAGGATGTACAGGCTAGGGGGGTTAGCCATGGGGAATGCAGGGTTACAGAGATTGAGGGGGGTGCGGAGGATGGAAGTTTCTGGGCGGGACCCTCTCCGAAGTGTTGGTGTGGACTTGATGGGCTGAATGGGCAGCTTCTGCAGCTGATACATTCTGCCCATTGACCTACGTTGTCCCTAGTTAGTCCCATTCTGCTCACCCTTTCCCCCAAACCACATGCAATCCCCTGTTTCTTGGATTCAACCAGAACTCTCCTGAAAGCCACGATTCAATCTGCTTCGACCAGGCAATGGTGATTTCAGTTCATGACTCTGTAAGAATTCAGACTCCTCATTTCCTGTCTGGTTCTTTTGCCAATTAAATCGGTGTCCTCTGGTTATTGAGCAGAAAGAGTCATGGGTTTTATTAATGAAGGTGGACCTTTAATGAGTGCAAAACACACATTGCCTCCGAAAGGTCAATTGAGATAATGCAGAGTGTAATTTAAAACTCATTTGTGACATATTTATTGGTCCACTGAAGCCAAAATTATTCTAATTAGGAGCATAAAGCAGAGTCGGTGATTTTTCAATTGTTTACACTTTAACAGAAAAGGTGTGTGTTAATTCTTTCACACAGGCATCAAAACTAAGGAATAAAATAAAACCATAATGAGCTAAAATCTAAATTAATAAATAACTACTCACCAATATTCATCTCTAACATCATTAAACCAGGTAATCAGGTCATTATCACTGTGGTGTGGTGGCTCAGTGATTAGCACTGCTGCCTCACAGCACCAGGGCCTCAGGTTCGATTCCAGCCTTGGACAACAGTCTGTGTGGAGTTTGTACATTGTCCCTGTGTCTGTGTATGTTTCTTCTGGGTGATCCAGTTTCCTCCCACAAAAGGTGCACAGGTTAGGTTGGTTAGCCTTGGGGAATGCAAGGTAACAAGGATATGATAGGGGGGGTGGGTCTGGGTAGAATTATTTTTGGAGGGTTGGTGTGGACTTGATGGGCTGAATGGCTTTTTCTGCAATGTAGGATTCTATTTGTGGATCCTGTTGTATACAAATGACAAAACTCAATAAAGAAAAAACTAATCAGTTTGTCTTGGCTCTTGAGAGAAATTGATAATGGGTGGTGAGGCACTGAACAGTATTTTCTGCCCATCTTCACTGTGGAAGACCTAGAAAATTTCCCAAAGGTAAATGGAAGTCAAGACATGAAAGAGAAGGTTGTACTTAAACATATTCTCCTGGCAAAACATTTAATGGCTGACCAAATGGCCTGTACCCAAACGTCTTAAAATATGTAGATGGTATATGTTAGGGAATTGGTTAAAATCTTCCAAAAGACCTTGACTTCTGAGAGGAAAGTTCTTATGATACTATGGTAGTGTCCCTCACTCTGGGCTAGTGGTTCATGTCAATTCCTATCTGCTTCTGAAGTGTGGAACAGGTCGCACAGTAAGTTCATTAGAAAATATCCAGATTCTGGAAAGGCCCTGTGGACCAGAATGTAACAAATATAACATCGCTTTTGCAAGTAGAAGGGGAACAGAGAGCAGAAAACTCTATATCCGTGCCAGTTACTCAACATCTGACATAGGGAAAAGTGAGAAGAGATTTACAATAGGATGCTTAAAAGATCATAATGAGATCAGACACCATCAGTACGGTATTTTGAAAGAGAAATTGCATTTTACAGAATTTTGAGAGTTCTGTGATGAAGCAGGTTTGAAAAGATAAAAAGATGAATAGCTTCCTTCTGTTCCCTAATCCCTGCATTCCTGAACTGGCATTCTAATTCCATTTTTGCAAAAGTCACCCCACGTCCAAAAGTCTTTCATGATTGTAAAATGCTTTAGGACTTCTTGAAGCTGTGAAAGACCTTCTACAAATTCAAATTATTTCCATTCATTGTGTGCACAGTGTGAGGTACCCAATGGCTTGCATGTTTTCCATGTTACATGTTGTGGGATATAGGCAAAGTAGTGTTATTTCAGCAATTATAATTACTTATGCAAGGTAAATGCACTCATACCAGTGTATAATTGTTTCAACCCAAGAACTGAGTCAACAAGAAAGAAAACTATGTGGAGGAAATATATAATTGTTTTTGTATTAGCTACAATGTGAATGTAAGAATGAAACGTGCCTGCTAACAATGGTAGACAAATAGATAAGGTGCTGTGAGGATGTAGGTTAAGCCAGATATGCCTGTACAAGCAGTAGTTATAAGCATCTGTTTCCCACTTTTGCAATAACACAAAAACAAACCCCAATTAAAAGGTCATAGGGATCAATATGGTTCGGGAAAGGGAGGAAATGTCACAGGTGAGGGAAGTAGATAATAGTGAAGAAGAATATACCTAACAATGGGCCACAGCAGGATGTGGTGAAATGGCCGAGTAAAACTTGTACTTTCTTATGCACACGGCCGGATAAGGCAAGAGATAAACAATGGTAATGGGCACCGGGTTTGGAGTAGTGGATCCTATATAAGATATGTACTTGCTAAACTCTGGGTGCCTTATTTCAGGCACCACGCTTGCAAGCGTATAATAAACATACTGACTGCTTCAGATCTTGTCTCGGACTGAAATTATTGAAGTGAGTGAGCTTCGTTTCTCACAATGTGAACACCTGATGGCATTGCCAGGACTCAAAACCCATACCGATATAGATATCAGCAAGTCTGATCAGGGGCCAGGGATAGTTATTCTCGACATGATTGCTGCTAAGGGCGAGTGCAAATTCGACGAGTGCAAAATCTTATCCATTGGATCCATTAGTAATATGGCTGCACAATCCTACTCAAAAATAAGTTATAAGAATATGCATCAGAGTAAAATTAATGAGGTAGCATACATAGTATAATTCGGCTGCATGGTCAAACATTCACAGAATTATTACTCTGGGGAAGGAATACCTTCAGGACATTGTGCCTGGAGCAATGCTTTCATTATCACCGAGCATCAATCTCCTGCTTCCTCCCCAAATCATTGAACATGATTTCCAACCAAATAACCATTCACTCTCCTCTTGAATGCCTCAACTTCACATGTCATCACCACATTTCCAGGCAAGTATACAATGTCAAAATTATTGCTGGGAGAAGACTCCCATCAATGCTTCCATAAGATTGTAAGACTATAAGAAATAGGAACAGGAGCAGGTCTTCCAGCCCTTCTGAAAAAGGGTTACATCTGAAACGTTGACTTCTCCACCTCCTGACACTGCCTGGCTTGCTGTGTTCTTCCAGCCTCCTGCTTGTCTACCTTATTCAGCCCCTCAAGCCTGTTCTGCTTTCAAAAGGCCTGGCTTGCTGTACTCTCCTTGCCTCCTGTTAGTCTGCTTTGGATTCCAGCATCAGAAGTTTTTTTTGTCTCTCTTCAATAGGATGATGGCTGATCTGACATTCCTCACATCCACTTTCCTGCCCTTTCCCTGTAACCCTTCATTCCCTGATGAATCAAGAATCTATCTGTCTGAGCCATAAATATACACAAGGACTCTGGCCCACTGTTCTCCGTGGGTAAGAGTTTCAAAGATACACAAAGTATGTTTCCCGCCGATTTAATTCCTATTCTCTCTCCAAATCAATCTGTTTCCCGATCTCAGCTAGGCTCCTTTCTCACTACTCTCCACACTTCATTCTTTACATGGGAGATTTATCCTCCTCCTTTCCCATTCTGTCTTACTTTTGAAAATATTGTGTAGCATGAAACATTGACATCAAAGTCTGTCTTTGTCATGAAAATTAGATTAAAGTCAATTCTCAAAAGCTGAATAATATTTTAATATCATTTCTTGTGGCAATGCTGTCTCCTTTGAGCTTGCAGTTCGGACATGGAGATAGTTGGGATAATTTATCAAAGCCTATTTGGATCTGTAAACAGTCAAATATTTTCATTAAAACAACTGATGAAGTATTCTTATGACAAACAAGAAAAGATTTGAATGGCTCTGCCTGATAGCATGAAGACTGATGGCACTTAGCAGAGTCATACTTGTTTGGAGCAAACACAGAAATTTACAAACTTCAGAATCCTCTTCCTCTGGCACAAGATGGTTTCAAATAGACTCCAGAAACTTTCAAAGAACCGGTGCCCTTCAACATAATCTGTATACTCTGCCTATTGATTAACTCAATTCAGCTGAACTGGATATTCCACACAACTATGAATTTTTAGGATACCATAGAACAAATACAATGGGAAGTTCACAATCACCCTTCCTACTGTGGCTAAATTCATTTCTCACTGGGTTCAATTAGTCAAGATTACAACATAAAGACCAGGCAATGGCCATCTCTGAGAAGACACAATCTAACCGTCTCCCCTTGGTATTCAACGGTGTAGGCATCACTGAATTCAACATATTCGTGGTTACCATTGACCCAAAACTCAACAGGACTTGTCGCATAAAGACAGTGACTGGAAGAGCAGGTCAGAGGTTAAGAAGAATGCAGCAAGCAACTTATCTCTTGATTTCCCCAAAGCCTGTCCACCATCGACAAGGCATGAGTCAGGAGTGTGATGAAACATTCCACACTGGCCTGGATGAGTGTAACTCCAACTCATGAAGCTTGACACCACCCAGGACACCCTGCTTGATGAGCACCACATTCCCAAACATCCACTCCCTCCACCATCATGCTGAGCAGCAGTAATGTGTACGATGTACAAAATGTTTGCAGAAATTTACCAAAACTCTATTGCATAAAGGGAGCAGATACATATGGGAATACCGCATCTTGCAAGTTTGCCTCCAAGCCCTTCCCCATCTTGACTCGAAAATATATCATCATTCCCCCACTGTCACTGGGTCACAATCCTGGAATTTCCTCCTAAGGGCATTATGTATCTATTTACGACACGTGGACTGCAGCGGTTTAAGAAGACAGTTCACAACCACCACCTCAGGGGCAACTAGGGATGGGCAAGAAATGCTGGGCCCAGCCAGTGACACCTGCATCCCATGAATGAATTTTAAAATGTTGTACCCTATCACACCCTTGAGAAGCATCACCAATGTACTTCTCAGGAAACGTTATACTTGGGAAATGCTTGTACAATGACGATTGCCACTCGTCACAGAGAGGAAGGAAGACCCCAACCAGCTGAGATACGTTGATCCATCTTTTGTGTTGGTTGAACTTCTGGATGATGTGTCGGGGGGAGGGAAAGTGTGCTGAGGAAAGACGTATGGTTGTGTTTTTGTTTCTCAGGAATTCTATCTGCATTTCTCAAAGCTACTTGATAAGGTTTGTTGGAATTCTCAGTGAAGAATATCTCCATTGTCCCCATTCAGTGTTACCTCAGTGTCATTATTTGTATCATTCATTCTTTTCCAGTCCCTCAATGTATTTAATTGCCCTCTCCACCCCCATTCTTCCAACACACTACAGCCCGGTTCAACCTAAGGTCAAAAGTCATACAATTCCAGTATAGCTCTGCTCTGAAAGCTTTTGATTTCAAATAAGTCTGTTGGATTATAACCTGGAGTTGTGTCATTTGTCACTTTGTGCATCCCAATCTAATATTGGTATCTCCACATGATATCAGTTCAGGACCTAGATAATGTGCCTGGGTTCAAATCTCACCATGGCATTTGGTGTAATTTGCACTCAATAAAAATCTGGAACTGAGAGTCTAATGATGACCATGAACAATCAACATTATTAATTAAAGGGGGAAATCCCATCTGGTTCACTATTGTCCTTTAGGGAAGGAAATTGACATCCATGCCTGGTCTCATCTACGTGTGACTCCCGACACACAGCAATGTAGTTAACTGCCCTTTGGATAACAAATGCTGACCTATAGCAGTGATGTTCACATCCTGTTAATGAATGAAGAAAAAGATCCTTTCATATTATATTAGCACCAACATCTGTGCTTCTTAGTTCTCAACGTAAAATATTCACAAAGCATAACAAAAATCCTTTATCAGTAAATCCATGTTTCACAATATTGAAGCTTCAATAACTTATCATTGCGATTACATTCTATTATTTTCATTTGGTCTCTCTAGATTCTCCAGTGACTATTGTTAAGGTTAATTGTAGGCCAAATTTAGCAATTACAAATAGATTGGTAGCTTCAGAGACACTTTGCGTGTAATCATCTTACAGGCTTTTAGTCCGAAGCAGTGCAATTGTTGGAACACTGGGCAATTTGAGAAGAAATTAGATCTGCTAGAAAATTGCATCGCTGACTTCTCTCGGTTTTCAGTTTGTTTCTAACGATATCCTGATAATCAGATGTAGAGATGTTGGTGTTAGATTGGGCTGGACAAAATCAGAAGTCTCAGGACACCAGATTCTAGTCCAAC
This sequence comes from Hemiscyllium ocellatum, assembly GCF_020745735.1. Taxonomy (NCBI): domain Eukaryota; kingdom Metazoa; phylum Chordata; class Chondrichthyes; order Orectolobiformes; family Hemiscylliidae; genus Hemiscyllium; species Hemiscyllium ocellatum. Next base: position 82,772,008 of record NC_083416.1, on the reverse strand, counting down.
AGGTTTGTTTGAAATCACTTCACCTGACGAAGGGGCAAACCTTAGAAAGCTTGTGATTTTAAACAAACTGGTTGGACTATTACCTGGTGTCATGTGACTTCTGATTTTAATAATCAGAAGGTAGGGAATCTGGACTTGGCCCCTACAGACACATTCAACCACAGCCAACATTTAGGGAACAAATTTAAAGAATGGCTCTTTCAACTTGTTTCACTTTTTCCAAGTCAAAGGTGTGACAATGGGTATTCGTATGGGTCCCAGTCATTCCTGGCTCTTCATGGGGTACATTTCTGTGCTTGAGGAACACCTGTGGAATCAAATTTCCTCCAGAGAAATAGATGTGGAATCGAAAAGAAGTGAAATTGGAAAATGTTCAAAATACTCAGTGGTGCTTCATCTGATGAGAGGCCATTGATCTGAGCCATTAACTCTGGTTCCCTCTCCGCACATATCATGAGCATTCCAGAATTTTCTCTATGTTATCACTGATTTCCAGCACCCACAGTATTTTTGCCTCTGTGCCTCATGCAACAGGCTGTGAACATTCACCCGAGAATAATGCTCAGAAAAGACATTGCTCTTGATTCATTAGAATTGAGACAATTATCCAATTAGTGTGGACTATGTGTCAGCTCAAAGGCACGTCATGTACTATCTGCATGTTCTCCCCACCCCCGAGCACCAGGTAACTCTAGTGGAATGCACTGCTTCTCGTTAAAATATCTGAGAAAGTAATTCATATCTCAGTAAATGCTCCCTTCATAGTGATTATTCACATTGATGCTGTGCCCATTAGCTGCATGTCCTGTAGTTATAATGAACTTGTTCCAGCTGTTCCCTCCTCAGCTGTTGCCTTTGGCATAGCCATCACTGAATCTGCCTGAGGTGAGTGTAATTGTTAACTTTTAATTTCGTTTGATGAGCAAGGGGCCGATCAGTCAAAGAATTTCATTTGTGGGCGGCACGGTGTCACAGTGGTTAGCACTGCTGCCTCACAGCGCCAGAGACCCGGGTTCAATTCCTGCCTCAGGTGACTGACTGTGTGGAGTTTGCACATTTTCCCCGTGTCTGTATGGGTTTCCTCCGGGTGCTCCGGTTTCCTCTCACAGTCCAAAGATGTGCAGGTCAGGTGAATTGGCCATGCTACATTGCCCGTAGTGTTAGGTGAAGGACAAATGTAGGGGTATGGGTGGGTTGCGCTTCGGCGGGTTGGGGTGGACTTGTTGGGCCGAAGGGCCTGTTTCCACACTGTAAGTAATCTAATTCCATATGCTGTTCTGTAAATTAGCTGGAAGGAGACAACATCCAAATTAACTGAGCATGGCACATCAACTTTTATTCATCATTGAAAATGAGCCATTTTAACTCAATTATTTTTTCTCTCTCTTTCTGGATATAATTCGCACAATTAAGAATGTTTGAATTACTGCTGAACATTCTTTGGGAAAATCATAATTTTTAACAGCGTACACATTGCGTTGGGTCAGGCAATTGCCAGTACTATTGAAATAATATCTGAGAATGGTCCCAACATGACCCAGGAACTAGTTTAAAGGGAGTAATGTGATCCATTTGTGAGCAAGTCATCCATGTAGCTCAGCAGAGAACTGCTCATTCTGATTATCAGCTATCTCACACCAACAAATTTGCCACAGTCTAACAACAGTGAGATTTTTTTCTCATTTAGAGGATGTGGATAACCCCCAGCCTCTGACACTCCAAGGAAAACAGCCCCAGCCTGTTCAGCCTCTCCCTAGAGCTCAAATCCTCCAACCTTGGCAACATCCTTGTAAATCTTTTCTGAACCCTTTCAACATCCGTCCAATTGGAAAGACAACAGAATTGCACACAATATTCCAAAAGTGGCCTAACCAACATTCTATATAGCCACAACAAATGATCTCACAACTCCTATACTCCATACTCTGACCAATAAAGGAAAGCATTTCAAATGCCTTCTTCACTATCCTAACTACCTGCGAGTCTAATTTCAATGAGCTATGAACCTGCACTCCAAGGTCACTTTGTTCAGCAACACCACCTAGAACCTTACTATTAAGTGTATAAGTCCCACTAAGATTTGCTTTCCCAAAATGCATTACATCACATTTATCTAAATTAAACTGCATCTGTCACTTTGGGGGCACGGTGGCACAGTGGTTAGCACTGCTGCCTCACAGCGCCAGAGACCCGGGTTCAATTCCCGACTCAGGCGACTGACTGTGTGGAGTTTGCACGTTCTCCCCGTGTCTGCGTGGGTTTCCTCCAGATGCTCCGGTTTCCTCCCACAATCCAAAGATGTGTAGGTCAGGTGAATTGGCCATGCTAAATTGCCCGTAGTGTTAGATAAGGGGTAAATGTAGGAGTATGGGTGGGTTGCAGGTCGGTGTGGACTTGGTGGGCTGAAGGGCCTGTTTCCACACAGTAAGTAATCTAATCTAAGAAAAAAGTAATCTAATCACTCCTTGGCCCATCTGATCAAGATCTCATTGTACTCTGAGGTAACCTTCTTTACTGTCCACTACACCTCTGATCTTGGTTTGATCTGCACTTACTAACTGTACCCTCTATGTTCACATCTAAATCATTTAAAAAATGGCGAAAAGTTGTAGACTCAGCAGTGATCCTTGTGGCACTCCACTGGTCACAGGCCTCCAGTCTGAAAAACAAACCTCCATCACTACCCTGTGCCTTCTACCTTTAAACCATTTTTGTATCCAAATGGCTAGTTCTCCCTGTGTTCCATGAGATCTAACCTTGTTAATCAGTCTCCCATGGGGAACCTTGTTGAACACCTCACTGAAATCCAGATAGATCACATCTACCATTCTGCCCTCATCAATCCTCTTTGTTACTTCTTCAAAAACTCAATCAAGTTTGTGAGACATGATTTCCCATGCATAAAGTCGTGTTGATTATTCTTAATCAGTCCTTGCCTTTCCAAATAGATGTACGTCCTATCCCTCAGGATTCCCTCCAACAACTTGCCAGCCACCAATGTCAGGCTCACCAGTCTATAAACTTTCCTGGCTTTTCCTTACCACCTTTCTTACATAGTGGCACCACATTAGCCAATCTCCAGTCTTTGAGCACCTCACCTGTGACTATCGATGATAAAAAATCTCTCAGCAAGGGTCCTAACAATCACTTCTCTAGCTTTCCACAGAGTTCTAGGGTACATCAGATTAGGTCCTGGGGATTTATCTACCTTTATGCATTTTAAGATGTACAGCACCTCTTCCTATGTAACATGGGCATTTTTAAAGATGTCACCGTTTATTCCCTATATTATATATCTTCCATGTCCTTTTCCACAGTAAACACTAATACAAAAGGCTCACTTAGTATCTCCCCCATCTCCTGTGGTTCTATACATAGGCTGCCTTGCTGATCTTTGAGGGGCCCTATTCTCTCCTTAGTTATCCTTTTGTCTTTAATGTATTTATAAAATACCTTTGGATTCTCCTTAACCCTATTTGCCAAAACTACCTCATGTCCCCATTTTGCCCTCCTGATTTTTCTCTTCAGTATGCTCCTACTGCCTTTATACTCTTCTCAGGATTCACTCCAGCTATCCTGTCTATACCTGACATATGCTTCCTTCTTTTTCTTAACCAAACCATCAATTTCTTTAGTCATCCAGCATTCCCTATACCTACCAGCCTTTCCTTTCAACCTAACAGGAATATACTGTCTCTAGACACTTGTTATCTCATTTCCACCGTCCCTTTACCTGCGAACATCTGCCCAATCAGCTTTTGAAAGTTCTTGCCTCATGCTGTCAAAATTAGCCTTTCTCCAATTTAGAACTTCAACTGTTAGATCTGGTCTATCCTTTTCCATCACTATTTTAAAACTGATAGAATTATGGTCACTGGCCCCAAAGTGCTCCCCTCATTGATACCTCAGTTACCTGCCCTGCCTTAGTTCCCAAGAGTAAGTCAAGTTTTGCACCTTCCTTAGTAGGTACATTCATGTACTGAATCAGAAAAGTTTTTTTCTGATTTAACAAATTCCCCACCATCTCAAACCCTTAATACTATGGCAGTCCCAGTCTATGTTTGGAAAGATAAAATCCCCTACCATAACCACAGATGGTATCTTACAGGTAGCTGAAATCTCCTTACAAGTTTGTTTCTCAATTTCCCACTGACTATTAGGGGGTCTATAATACAATCCCAATAGTGTGATCATCCCTTTTTTATTTTTCAGTTTTTAACTTCCCTGGATATACTTACAGGAATATCTTCCCTCAGTACAGCTGTAATGCCACTCCCCATCCTCTCTAGCCTTCCTTTCTATCGTTCCTGTAACGTTTGTATCCCGGAACATTAAGCTGTCAGTCCTGTCCATCTCTGAGCCACATTTCTGTTATTGCTATGATATCCCAGTCCCATGTTCCCAACCATGCTTTGAGTTCATCTGCCTTCCCTGTTAGCCCGTTTGCTTTGAAGTAAATGCAGTTTAATTTATTAGTCCTACCTTGTTCTCTGCTTTGTCCCTGCCTGCCCCGACTGTTTGACCTGCTTCTGTTCTCAACTGTACCCGTCTCAGATTGATCTCTTTCCTCACTATCTCTCTGGGTCCCCCCCCCGCCCCCACCACCACCACCACAACAATACTAGTTTAAGTTCTCCTGAGCAGCTCTAGCAATTCTCCCTGCCAATATATTAGTCCCCTTCCAATTTAGGTGCAATCCATCCTTTTTTTTGCAGGTTATTTCTGCTGCAGAAGCGATTCCAATGATCCAAAAATATGACCCTTCTCCCCTGCACCAGCTCCTCAACGATGTATTCATCTGCTCTATCCTCCTATTCCTAATCTCACTAGTTCACAACACTGCGAGCAATCCAGATATTACTACCCTCAAGGACCTCCTTTTTAAATTCCTGCCTAACTTTCTATATTCTCCCTTCAGAATCTCATCCTTTTCCCTTCCCATATCATTGGTTCCAATGTGTACAATGATTTCCTGTTGGCCCCTCTCCCCCTTGAGAACGTTCTGCACCTTCTCTGAGATATCCTTGACCTTGACACCAGGGAGCAACACATCATTCTGATTTTTTGCTGCTGGCCGCAGAAATGTCTATCTGTGCTTCGGACTAGAGAATTCTCTAATACAATCGATTGTTTGGAACGCGATGTACCCCTCATTACATTAGAGCCTGTCTCGATACCAGAAACTTGGATGTTCCTGCTACAGTCCAGAGTCCATCATCTCTTACATTTTCCAAAATAGCATACTTGTTTGAAATCGCCACAGGAGATTCTTGCATGGCCTGCCTACCCCTCTTACCTTTCCTGGAATTAACACATCCATCTGACTGTATCTGTGATTTTTCTCCCTTCCCATGACTGCCATCCATCACACCCCTTACCTCCTATAAATTCCTCATTGCCTCTAACCACAGCTCCAACCGATCCATGCGATCTGATAGGATTCACAACCGAAGACACGTTTTGCAAACCCAATCATCAGTAACATGGAAATTCTCCCGAAATTCCCACATCTGACAGGAAGAGCATATCACTCTACTACAGGCCACCTTCACAATTTACAGACCCATAAAATGGCCCTGTCTTATTGCTATAAAAAACTGTGCTCCGGGCTAACTTAGCACTTATGATTATTATTTTTAAAATTTAATCAAGAGACAGATCTCAATAAAAACACATAATCAAGAAAGAAACCACTCTCGCATTACTGTAGACTCACAGCAAGATTACCCATTAAAAACTATGCACTTACGTGTTCCTGTGCTGTGAGCTGTTCCACACAGCTTCCTCCAAGGTCAGCTGTGAGTTTCACTGTTTGTTAATTTTTACTAGGTGCACTCCGATGGCCAGAGATACATGAATTCAAACTACAAAGGCAGTAACTGTGCAGGTTCACTTCTGTGTCAGTTAGCAGTGTGGGTTTCTTTCTCTTTCTCCCTTAATGACCATGTGGTTGCTGCCTTTTGTCTGCTTTCTTCCTTCAAAAGTGCCATTGCTTTGATCACTTTTCTCAAAACTTCCAAAACAATGCAACAGCATATCAAAGAGTAATTACTGCTCCTGGAATTTGAAGAAATCACCTCCAATATCTAAAATACCTCAGAGAAAGAGCAGCTCTTCCTGCCACAATTATTTTCCATTCTCCATCTTGGATTACCCAGAAGCCTATTTATAGAGCTATAGCAAAACCTCGGGGCGCACAAACTCAATCCCCCCATTCATGAAAGCCAAAACATACTATGCCTTCTTAACAATCCTATCAACTTAGGTGGCAACTTTGAGGAATTTATGTACATGGACCCAAGGATCCCACTGTTCCTCTACACTGCCAAGAATCCTGTCTTTAACCCTGTATTCAGCATTCAAATTTAATCTTCCAAAATGTATCATTTCACCTTTATCCAGTTTGAACTCCATCTGCCACTTCTCAGCCCAGCTCTGCATCCTAGCAATGTCTTGTTGTAGCCTACAACAGCCCTCGATACTATCTACAACACCAGTGACCTCTGGGTCATTGGCAAACTTACTAACCCACCCTTCCACTTGTTCATTCAAGATATTTTTAAAAACTGCAAAGAGCAGAGGCCCAAGAACAGTTCCCTGTCGACACCACTGGTCACTAACTTCCAAGCAGAATTATTTCTATCCACTACCACTCACTTTTTTTGGCCAGCCAATTCTGTATCCAGACAGACACATTTCCCAGTATCCTGACCCTCATAACTTTCTGAATGAGCCTACCGTGGGGAACCTTCACAAATGCCTTACTGAAATCCATAAACATCGCATCCACTGCTCAACATTCGTCAGCTTGTCTCATCACATTGTCAAAAAACTCAATGAGGTTTGTGAGGCTTGAACTGTCCCTCACAAAGCCATGGTGACTATCTTTAATCAAATCATGTTTTTCCAAATAGCCAGAAATCCTATCGCTCATAATCCTTTCCAGTACCTTGCATTTCACAGATGGAAGACTGGCTGGTCTGTAATTCCCAGGATTTTCTCTATTCCCTTTCTTGAACAGAGGAACAACATTCACCTCCCTCCAATCATCCGGTACTATTCCCGTGGAGAGTGAGGATGCAAAGATCATCGCCAGAGGTGCAGCAATCTCATTCCTCGCTTCCTGTAGTAACCTTGGATATATCTGGTCTGGCCCTGGGGACTTATCTATCTTGATGCTTCCCAGAATTTCCAGCCCATCCACTTCCTTAATAGCAATCTGTTCAAGCCTATTAATCTGGTCCACAGTGTTCTCACTATCAACAAGGTCCCTCTGTCTCTCATGAATACTGAAGCAAAAAACTCATTTAGGGCTGACCCTACCTCTTCAGACACCAGATACAAATTCCTTCCACTAGCTCTAATTGGCCTGACCCTCTCTCTGATCATTCTCTTATTCCTCTCATTGGTATAGGCTGCCTTTGGGTTTTCCCTAATCCTTCCCCCAAAGCATTTTTGTGCCTCCTTCTTACTCTCCTCAGTCCATTTTTGAGTTCTTTCCTAGTTACCCTGTACACCTCTAAAGCTGTGCCAGATCCTTGCTTCCTCAACCTTAAGTAAGCTTCCTTCTCCCTCCTGACAAGAAGCTCCTCCTCTCTTGTCATCCAAGGTTCCTCCACCTCACCATTCCTTGCCTGTCTCAGTGGGACAAAGTTATCCAACACTCGCAACAAGTGCTCCTTAATCAACCTCCACATTTGTGTTGTGCCTTTCCTGTAGAACAATTGTTCCCAATTTATATTCCACAGCTCCTGTCTCACAGCACTATAACTTCCTCTCCCCCAATTAAATACCTTCCCTTACTGTCTGTTTCTATGCCTCACCTTTAGGTATGGTAAGAGTGAGGTAGTTGTGGTCACTGTCACCGAAATGCTCTCCCACTGAGAGATCTGATATCTGGCCTGGCTCATTGCCTAGCACCAAATCCAATATAGCCTCTTGTCAGCCTATCTACATACTGAGTCAGGAATCCTTCCAAGATACACCTGACAAAATCAGCTCCATCCAGACCATCTGCACTCAGGAAGTTCCAATAAATTTTGGGGAAGTTGAAGTCACCCATAACAACAACTCTGTTACATCTGTACCTTTCCAAGGTCTGCTGTCTAATCTATCCTTCCATCTCTCTGCTGCTATTGGAGCATGTGTAGAAAACAACCAATTATGTGATTGCTCCTTTCCTGATACTGACTTCCACCAATACTGCCTCAGTAGACAAACTATCCTCAACAACCTCCTTTTCTGCAGCTGTGATGCACTGTCGAATTGATAATGCTACTCCCCCTCCTCTTTTACTCTTCTCTCTGTTATTTTTAAAATATCTAAACCCTGGAACATCCAACAATCATTCCTGCCCCTGTGAACTCCATGTCTCCATTATGGCCGCAACATCGTAGTTCCAAGTAATGATCCATGCTCGAAGTTCATTACTCTTTTACCTGACACTCCTTGCATTGAAACAGACCCACTTTAACCCATCCCTTTGTCGTATCAACTGTGTATCCTTCCTGACAGACACTCTGCAGTCTATTTCTGCCCATTCAACAACTACCCTCTCCGCTGATCTGTAGCTCTGCTTCCCATCCCCCTGCCAAACTAGTTGAAACCACCCCCACCGAAGTGATCCAGCAAATCTCGCACCCAGGACATTGGAGCCCCTCCAGTTTAAGTGCAACCCATCCTTCATGTCCAGGTCCCACATTCCCCAGAAAGTGCCCTAATGATCTATGTACCTGAAGCCCTCCCTCCTGCACCAGCCCTGTAGCCATGTGTTTAGCTGCACTCGCTCCCTGTTCCTCGCTTCATTATCAAGTGGCACCAGTTGTAATCTTGAGATTATTACTCTGCTCTTCGTGCTTTTTAGCTTCTAACCTAACTCCCTGAAATCACTTTTTAGATCCTCATCCGTTTTCCTGGCTTTGTCATTGTTGCCAATGTGCATCACGATTTCTGGCTGCTCACCCTCCCCCTTCAGAATTTTATAGCCCCGGGGCCATATCCCAGACGAGGCACTTGGGAGGCAACATATCTTCCAGGAGTCCCGTCCACGATCACAGAATCTCCTGTCCGTTCCTCTAACTATTGAGTCTCCTACCTCTAGCGCTTTCTCATTCTCCACACTTCCCTTCTCAGCCACAGAGCCATGCTCAGTGCCAGAGACCTGGCCACTACAGCTTTCCCGGGTAGGTACCTCCCCCAACAACAGTATCCCAAATGGTATACTCATTATTGAGGGGAATGACCAGAGGAGATCCCCACACTGTCTGCCCGTCTGTACTAAATGTCCATAAAATTTGGTGAAAACGGAGTCAGAAAGATGGGCAGTACCAAAACGCAATGTGAAATCTCAAAAAGTTAGCACAGAAAGAAAATAAAATTAGTTTTGCTGTTTCCTTGGAGTATTAACAATTCATTTGCACAGGAGTATGTGGTATGAAGAATCTTGAGATATTTTAGCACATTAAATGTGTCATCAAAATTCAAATTATTGTTGTTACAAATTCAAATTATGGTACACCATCAGAAAGATAACTAAAACAGAAGGAGATGATCCCCGGTATGGAGGGATTGTCTTTTCAGTAAAAGGTTAAACAGAGTGGGATTATACTCTTTGGGGTTTAGTGGAATGAGAGGTGATCTCATTGAAACATACCATGTTTTTAAAGGTCTTGACAAAGTCAATGCTGAGAGGATGCTTCCCCTCGTGGGAGAGTCTAGGATTAGGGGGCATCATCTCAGAATAAAGCAGAACCACTTTAAGACTGTGATGAGGAGGAGGTTTGTCTCTCAGATGGTTGTGAGTCTTTGGAACTCTTGCCATAGAGAGCTGTAGGAGCAGAGTCCCTGTATGTTTAAGGCTGAGATGGATAGATTCTTGATCCGTGGAGGAAGTAAGATATACAGGGAAAGGGCAGGAAAGTGATTGTGAGGAATGTCAGATCAGCCATGATCCTGTTGATTGGCAGAGCAGGATCAACAGGAGAAATGACCTCACTCCTGTTTTATTGTTTTTGGCACTGTGGTCTTCTTTTGAGATATAAAAAAAGGATTATTGTTCTCCAGGTGATGATAGGTGAAAAGGTGTAGCAATTTATAGGTGTCAAGTCCTTCCTCACTATGGGCACTGCTTCATTGGTCCATTTTAACCATTCCTGATGCTGAAAGCAGTGTTGAACCAATTTAAATATGTGGGATATAATCCACGTCAGCTCCAACTCTGTACTCCAACGCAACTGCTGCTGCTTTAGGTTTAAAATGTACTTCTCTTATTTACCTTTCTGTAACTCTGACAGAATTAATCTCGGGTGTGAAGGCTGCTTGCTGCTTCTGAAACAATTATTAGTAATTGAACACTTAAGAGAGAATAAGCTCATCTCAAAGTGCTAAGGAATAAACGGCCTTTCGAAGAAATTCAAGTTAAGATATGGAGACTTGCTTCCCACCTAATCGAGGACACAGCTGGAGTTAAATTGATCCAGATTCCTGGCACTTGCTAACGTTAATGAGCTTAGCAACCTGGACTCAGCAGCTGACAGGAGCTCTCTTAGTTTTCATCCGGACTGTCTATTGATTTGAGATGAAGTGTCCTTGAATTCTGATAACCATACAGTAACCTAACACTGCAAAAAACAGTGCTCTAAATACTTAATCAACAGTCTGTATTGTCCAGCATCACAACGACAAGTCAATGCTGATTTCTTTTCTTGGAATCGATACTAACAATCACATGTAGGCGTTGCTGCTAGGTTTGTTTTGATCAGAGTTATAAGATTGTGATGTTCGGTTCTTCAACAATACTGACATTCTGTTCATCTGATGGATTTGATGTGTCACATTGTCCTTGCACACTTTGTGCTCGCATTAAATCGAACATTTTGATCAACTGCAGCATTACTCTGGAATTGACAGGAACTGGAGAAAATAAAAGACTCCATGCTAGAAATCTGAAATCAAAAGTAGTAAATGTTCTCATGTTTGACACAGACTGCAGGAGGCCATGCCAGGAGCAGAACTATGCTACTCTCTCTTCACCCCCACCTCCCTCTAGCTTATCTCTCCACGCTTCCAGCTCACTGCCTGTATTCCTGATGAAGGACTTTTGCCCGAAACGTCAATTTCATTGCTCGTTGGATGCTGCCTGAACTGCTGTACTCTTCCAGCACCACTGAGCCAGAATCTGGTTTCCAGCATCCGCAGTCATTGTTTTTACCTCAGGAGCAGAACCAAGCCTATCAGAAAATGAAGACTCAGTCTGATGAAGTGACCATACAGGACTAGTTGTGCGCCAAACGGCAAGTGATAGGCAGAGCTAAGTGATCCCACAACCAACAGATCAGATCTGCTGTGCTGCCTTGTTCAGTTTTGAATGGTGGTGGACAATGAAGGAACTCACTGGAGGAGGAGGCTCCATAAATTTCCCTATCCTCAATGATGGAAGAGCCCAGCACATGGGTGGCACGGTGGCACAGTGATTAGCATTGCTGCCTCACAGTGCCGGAGACCCGGGTTCAAATGCATGGGTTTCCTTCGGGTGCTCCGGTTTCCTCCCACAGTCCAAAAATGTGCAGGTTAGGTGAATTGGCGATGCTAAATTGCCCGTAGTGTTAGGTGAAGGGGTAAAGATAGGGATATGAGTGGGTTGCGCTTCGGCGGGTCGGTGTGGTCTTGTTGGGCCGAAGGGTCTGTTTCCACACTGTAAGTAATCTAATCTGATAAGGCTGAAGTACCCTGGCAGCATTCTGCCAAAAGTGCAGAGTTATTGATAAATCTCAGCCTTCACAAATGGTCCCCAGAAACTAATTCGATTCACTCCACGTGATTTCAAGAAACAGTGAGAAGCATTGGATACAGCAAAGACTAGGTGCCCTGACAACATAGTTCAAAAACCCTTGTGTGCCAAGCTACAACACTGGCATCTACCCGACAATGTGGAAATTTGCCCAGGCATATCCTGTTCGCAAACAGCAGGATAAATCCAACCCGGCCAATTACTGCCCCATCAGTCTACTCTTGATCATTAGTATTGTGATGGAAGATGTGCTATCAAACAGCGCTATCAAGCAGCACCTGTTCAGCAATAACCTGCTCAGTGATGCCCAGTTTGGGTTCCGACAGGGTCACTCCACTCCTGACCTCCCTATAACCATTATCAAACAAGCTGAATTCCAGAGGGGAGGTGATATCAAGGGCTAATCTTTGTAGCCGCTCTTGATAAGTCAACCCCTTTATCCCAGGAATCAGCCTAATGGCTTGCTTCAGAAATGTCTCCAATGCTAGTCTATCATTTTTTTTAAAATAGGGAGATGAAAGCTATTGACAGTACTCCAGGTACCGCCTCACCAACGCCCACTACAGTTGTAGCAAGGCTGCCATGTTTTTTTTTCTCCAATCCCTGAGCAATAACAACCAACGTTTAGAAGAATGTAGTGTGATCTTACTGAAACATTGAAGATTCTGGGGGGATTGACTCAGTAAATGCTGTCAAGATGTTGGCAGCGCCTCAAACTAGGGGACATAATTCCAGGATAAGAAGGCACTCATTTACAACCAGTGAGTGACAAGAATTTTGTCCACCAGACAGATGTGGAGGAGCTGAAAATGTGTTGCTGGAAAAGCGCAGCAGGTCAGGCAGCATCCATGGAACAGGAGATTCGACTTTTCGGGCATAAGCCCTTCTTCAGGAATCTTTAGAGGAGGCTAGATCACAGAAATATTTCAAGAGGAGGTAGATAGAGTTTTGAAACATTGAAGGGCCATGAGGAGCTGTACAAAACCAAACATTCTGTCTTGTAACCTCATCAACCCCCCATCCACTCTACAAGTTATACCCTCAAAGAATTCTAGTGGATTTGTAAAGCATGATTTTCCTTTAATAAATCTTGCCATTATTCTCAAGGTTTGTGCGAAGATTTGTAGTTCGGGTGCTCGTTGTTGTGGTTCTGTTCGCCGAGCTGGAAGTTTTTGTTGCAAACGTTTCGTCCCCTGGCTAGGCGACATCATCAGTGCTCTGGAGCCTCCTGCGAAGTGCTTCTTGGATGTTTCTTCTGGTATTTATTGTGGTCTGTCCTTGCCGCTTCCGGGTGTCAGTTTCAGCTGTCCGCTGTAGTGGTTGGTATATTGGGTCCAGGTCGATGTGTTTGTTGATGGAGTTTGTGGATGAATGCTATACCTCTAGGAATTCCCTGGCTGTTCTCTGTCTGGCTTGCCCTATGATAGTAGTGTTTTCCCAGTCAAATTCATGTTGCTTGTTGTCTGCGTGTGTGGCTACTAGGGATAGCTGGTCGTGTCGTTTCGTGGCTAGTTGATGTTCATGTATGCAGATTGTTAGCTGTCTTGCTGTTTGTCCTATATACTGTTTTGTGCAGTCCTTGCATGGTATTTTGTAAACTACATTAGTTTTGCTCATGTTGGGTATCGCTACCAGGGCCACCAGCATACAAACCGGCCAAAGAACTGCAACAGAAACTGAAACACCTGGTCAGCGGATCCAAACACTCCATACAATCAACACAGGAATTCTTGGACGTCATCAGGAATACACACATAGACAAAGAAGAAACCATGATCTCATTCGACGTGACGGCACTGTTCACTTCGATTGACAAAACCCTAGCCAGAGAAACAATAGCCAACCTACTGGACATACAGAACAGAAAACAGGACGCGGAACCTGTCAACAAGGACGGCATACTTAAACTACTGGACTTGTGCCTCACCACACACTTTACATTCAACAATCAGATATACGAACAAATCAACGGAACACCCATGGGATCACCAATCTCGGGACTCATAGCAGAAGCAGTTACTCAAAAGTTAGAACAAACAGCCCTACCACAAATTCAACCCAAACTCTGGGTCAGATATGTCGATGACACGTTCGTAATCATCAAAAACACGGAAATAGAAAAAACACACCGGATCATCAACGCCACACTCACAGGAATCCGATTCACGAGAGAAGAAGAAAAGGACAGCCAACTCCCATTCCTAGACGTGATAGTACAGAGAACACCGAACGGAGAATTCACCACAAGGGTACACAGGAAAACAACACACACAGACCAAGTCCTAAACTATGAAAGTAACCACCCCAACACACACAAACGAAGCTGCATCAGGACACTATTCAAAAGAGCCACAACACACTGCAGTACACCAGAACTGCAAAAAGAGGAAGAGGAACACCTATACAAGGTATTCGCCAAAAACGGATACCCGCGCAACTTTATCAACAGATGCCTAAGAGGCAGACCACGGAACAAGGACATGCCACAACCAAAAGGACTAGCCACACTACCATACATCAGGAGCGTTTCAGAACTGACAGCCAGACTACTGCGACCCTTAGGACTCATAACGGCACACAAACCAACAGCCACGCTCAGACAACTCACTAGAACGAAGGACCCGATACCCAACATGAGCAAAACTAATGTAGTTTACAAAATACCATGCAAGGATTGCACAAAACACTATATAGGACAAACAGGAAGACAGCTAACAATCCGTATACATGAACATCAACTAGCCACGAAACGACACGACCAGCTATCCCTAGTAGCCACACACGCAGACAACAAGCAACATGAATTTGACTGGGAAAACACTACTATCATAGGGCAAGCCAGACAGAGAACAGCCAGGGAATTCCTAGAGGCATGGCATTCATCCACAAACTCCACCAACAAGCACATCGACCTGGACCCAATATACCAACCACTACAGCGGACAGCTGAAACTGACACCCGGAAGCGGCAAGGACAGACCACAATAAATACCAGAAGAAACATCAAAGAAGCGCTTCGCAGGAGGCTCCAGGGCACTGATGATGTCGCCTAGCCAGGGGATGAAACGTTTGCAACAAAAACTTCCAGCTCGGCGAACAGAACCACAACAACTTGCCATTATTCTTTTCTCATTACACGATACCCAGTCAAGGGTAGCCTATTTTCCAATTGGTTCCTCAACATATTGGTCTCGAAAACCATCCCATGAATACTCCAGGAATGCCTTCCCTACAGGTATTGTTGCTAATTTGGTTTGCCCAAACTAAACGCAGAAAGAAGTCCCCCATAATTAGAAAGTTTCCTTCAATGAATGTTTAATGTCATTCCCAACCTCACCCATTTTGGGCTTGAGTAGCCTATTTTTAGCTCCCACTAACGTTTATTGCCCTTTGTGTTTTTTAGCTCTACAATACAGATTCCTTGTCATTGAAGTTAGCATCCTTCCTCACTATTATATTAATTTACTTTTAGCCAGCAATGCAACACCACCGCCTTTTCATTTTTGTCTGCCCCTCTTAAATACCGAATACGTCTGGATATTCAGTTCCCATCTCTGGTCATGCTGCTGCCATGTCTCAGTAATCCCAGTTATATCATGCTTGTTTTCATTGATTTGGACAAGTAATTGATCCAGTTTATCATGAAAGCTCTGCATTTTCAGGCACAAAGCCTTCAGGCTTGTTTTTCTAACAGTACTTTTCCCATGCCTATTATTTTTCACTATGTCCCAGCATAATCCTGGCCCTTGATTTCTCTGCCTATCACTGTTCTTACTCCCCTTATATCTTTTGCTACTGTCCTTCATTCCACATTTTCAAACTCTTTGCGCAGATTCCTATTATCTTACCATTTGAGTTTAAAGCCCCCCAAACCTCTCGAGTAAACATTCCCCTAGGGAAGCGGCAAGGACAGACCACTATAAATGCCGGAAGAAACATCAAAGAAGAGCTTCGCAGGAGGCTCCAGAGCACTGATGATGTCTCCTAGCTAGGGGAAGAAACGTTTGCAACAAACAACTTCCAGCTCGGCGAACAGAACCACTACATTCCCCTAACCCTGAGAGAGAGATCTTTAATCAGTAAAGGAATCAAGAATTATAGAGAAAAGGCAAGAAAGTGGAATAGAGGGCTAGCAGATCAGCCATGATGGTAGAGTAGGCAGGATGGGCTGAATGGCTGACTACTGTACCTAAATCCAATAATCTCAGAACAGATTTCCAACAATGAATCTTCATGCTGAGGGAATACACTGACATGAATAGGCTGGAAAGGCTGGAAGTGCTTTCAGAACTGTAAAGGAGAATGAGGAGAGATTTGATAGTGTTATTTATAATCATGAAAGGTTTATACGCAGTGAAGGGAAAAAAAAATGCAACTAAGACTGGAAGGGTCAATAGCCAGAGGCAGAGATTTAAAATGATTGGCAAAAGAACCAGAGGCACTGTGAGCAAAAACTTTTTTCCACCTCAGATGGTTAGCGTTTGAAACACAGTGCCTGATTGGGTCATGGGTAAAGTTTCAGGAGGAAAAAGAAAGCTGTAGCAAGGAAGTCATGTTTCAGAAGGATGGACGTTTCAAGGAAGGATTGATTGTTAAAAGAACTGAGTAAAACCTAATGAGAGGAATAATTCCTGTTGTATACCAGTCAATAATCCTGTCATTGTGCATCATTCCATCAAGAAACGCAGAAGCAGTCCATATTCAATGCAACGTGATCTGGAAAACATCTAGGCTTGGGCTGATAAGGCACAAGTAACAATTGTACCACAGGCAATGACCATCTGCAACAAGAGACAATCCAACCATCACAACTTTGATAAACAAGGACTTACTGTCACTGAATTCCCTGTTATCAACATTCTGAGTGTTACCATTGATCAGAAACTCAACCTGACTTGCCATATAAACACAATGGCTACAAGAGCAGGTCAGAGGCTAGGAATACCGCAGCAAGTAACTCACCTCCTGACTCCCTAAGGTCTGACCACCATCTGCAAGGCACAAGTCAGGATTGTGATGGAATGCTCCTCATTTACCTCAATGAGTGCAGCTCCAACGATGCTCACGATGATGAACACAGTCCAGCAAGTAATAGCCCACCTGATTGATATCATATCCACAAGGATCCTCTCCCTCCATCACTGGTGCTCACCAGCAGTAGTGTGTACTATCTACAAGTTGCACGGCAGAAACTCACCAAACATCCTCAGAGCAGCATCTGCCAAGCCCACAACCATTTCCATCTAGAAGGACAAGAGCAGCAGATACATGGGAACACCACCATCTTCACGTTCCCCTCCATCTTCACGTTCCCCTCCAAGTCATTCCCCATCCTGACTTGGAAATATATCACCATTCATTCACTTGTCACTTGGTCAGAATCCTGGAATTCCCTCCTTCATGGCATTGTGGGTCAACCTACAGCACATTGTCTGCAGTGGTTCAAGAAGGCAGCTCACCAGCACCTTCTCAAAGGTGACTAGGGACGGGCAATAAATGTTTGCCCAACCATCGGTGCCCATGTCCCACAAATGAATAAAATCTTAGTCCCTTACCCTTGCCGATTGCAGCTAGGATTGCTGTTGCATTCTTGATTCCTCAGTAACTCTGAGGAAGACATGAGGAAAATTAGCCTCAGCCACTGCTCTGGATTGCTACCGAGACAATCTATGATGAATATTGTTCAAATGGAATAGCGATATTTGTTATTGGGATTCATACCGGATTGCTAAGCAGCTGACACCTGTCAGTGGAACAAAAAGAGTAAATGCTGGAGATACTGAGCAGGTCTGGCAGCATCTGAGGAGGGAGTAACAGAGATAAAGTTTTGAATCTGGTGACTTTTATTCAACACTGATAATTACTCAGAAAAGGTGGTATTCACGGTGAAGACAGGGGGTGGGGTTGAGGGGGTGTGATCGGATAAATGGAGATGGGGCCAAGAGAGAAAGACAGCTCAGTAAACAAAAGGATGGATAATGAGATGCTGGAGAGAAAGAACAGCTGCTTACTGGGGACGCTAAGTACTTAAAGCAGCCCATGCTATACAGGAACTGGGGTGTGCTCATGGGTAAGGAACATGGAAGATGATGTTCAGACCCAAAAATGATCAATCTCAATATTGAGCCCTGAAGGCTGCAAGCTCCCATTATTGGAAGACTTAGTTTTCTGCCAATTAAACCAATTGTTAGCACGAGCCAACAGTACAAAGTGAGGATAAAGATTGTACAAAGGAAACCTTTCACGTCAGATCTTTTTTAAAAATAGTACAAACCTCTCAATGTTGTTTTCCACTTGAAGCAGGAGGTTTTTTTTTTCACCATGAAATGTTGTTTAATGGATGCCTTCACATCACTTGAGGAATACTTACATTAAATTTTACATTTTTTAGAGCAGTGTATGTGATGAATTGGAAACCACATATTTAAAGACTCAAAATTAATGTCTTGTTTAATGAGAATATCCGAATACCCTTCATGCCTCAGCATTGATCACTTTAATAGCATTTCCTGAACCATTATTTTTGAGAATTTTTTTTATTTCTTGGTTCATTGACTAATCTTGAGAAAGGCTTGGTCACATTAATTGAATGACCAAGTTTCTCATAATTTGCTAATACGCACATGTCTGAAAAATGCTTTAATCATCAGTTAGCCTTGGTTCAGTTGGTCGCATTCTAACCATGGAAAGATTTGAGATCATAATCAAGGCAGAGCCTCCAATACAGTACAGGGAAAGACAGGAAGAGCTCACAGTTTCAGTTTCACTTTCCACTGACAAACAAAAAGTCTAGGTCTAAGATTTCCAATTGACACTGACTCTGCAAATGTACTGTATTGTATTAAGGTGCTCCATGAGTGTGAAAGGTGCACAGCAAAAGGTGCTGAAGTAGGAGGTGATCCAAAATAAATTGATGATGGGTCGTCAACATAGAACATCGAATATTACAACGCAGTACAGTCTCTTCGGCCCTCGATGTTGAGCTGATCTGTGAAACCAATCTGAAGCCGATCTAACCTACACTATTCCATTTTCATTCAAATGTTGATCCAATGACCATTTAAGTGTTCTTAAAGTTGGCAAGGCCAATACTGTCAAGACTGTGGTGCTGGAAAAGCACAGCAGGTCAGGCAGCATCCAATGAGCAGGAGAATCAACGTTTATCAGGAATGAGGTTGGGAGCCAAGGAGGTGCTGAGATAAATGGGAGGGGGGCAGAGCTGGGGAGCTAAGAGTGCAATAGTTGGATGGAGGTGGGAGTAAAGGTGATAGATTGGAGAGGAGAGTGGAGCAGATAGATGGGAAGGAAGATGGAGAGGTGGGACAGGTCATAAGGGTGGTGCTGAGCTGGAAGTTGGAACTGGGGGATGATAAGGGGAGGGGAAATGAAGAAACTGGTGAAATCCGCATTGATCCTGTAGGGTTGAACGATCCCGAGGAAGAAGATGAAGCATTCTTCCTCCAGGCGTCGGGTGGTGAGGGAGTGGCAGTGGAGGAGACTCCAGATCTGCATGTCCTCGGCAGCATGGGAGGGGGAGCTGAAGTGTTCAGCCACAGGCTAGTGGGGTTGATTGGTGTGGCTGTCCTGGTGATGTTCTCTGAAGCACATTGCAAGTAGGCATCCAGTCTCCCCAATGTAGAGGAGACTGCATCAGGAGCAATGGATACGGTAAATGACATTTGTGGAAGTGCAGGTAAACCTTTGATGGATGTGGAAGGCTCCTTTAGGGCCTTGGATGGAGGTGAGGCAGGAGGTGTGAGCGCAGGTTTTGCAATTCCTGTGGTGGCAGGGGAAGGTGCCTGGACGGGAAGGTGGGCTGTTTGGGAGCATGGACATGACCAGGTAGTCACGGAGGGAATGGTCTTTACAACAAGTGTATAAAGGAAGGGTGGGAAATATATCGCTGGTGATGGGGGTTCATTTGTAGGTGGCAGAGAGTGATGCAATGCATACGGAGCTGGTGGGGTGGAAGGTGAGGACCGGGAGTGTTCTATATCCTTCCGTTTCTTCCTCTCCCAACATCCCCACCAGTAAACCATCACTGACACTCTAAGTCGTTTGGCTGAAACGGTCCTCACCCTTAACAATTTCTCCTTCGAATCCTGTCACTTCCTCCAGATGAAAGAGGTAGCCATGGGCACCCACATTGGCCCCAGCTTTACCTGTATCTTCGTTGGCTACGCTGAACAGTCCATCATTCCATCTACATAGAACAGCACCACTCCCCACCATTTCCTCCGTTGCAGTGATGACTGCATCGCCGCCACCTCGTGCTCCCTCGAGGAAGTTGAACTTCACCAACACATTCCATCCAGACCTTAAGTTCACCTGGACCAACTCAGCCACCTCACTCCCCTTTCTGAAACTCTCCATCCCCATCAACGGTGACCGACTCAACACAGACATCTACAAACCCATCAAGTCGCACAGCTACCTGGACTACACCTCCTCCCACCCTGCCTCCTATAAAAATGCTATTCCATATTCCCAATTCCTCCGCCTCCACCGCATCTGCTCCCAGAAGGATCAGTTCCACCACAGAACACACCAGATGCCTCCTTCTTTAAAAACCGCATTTTCCTCTCCCACGTGATTGATGATGCCCTCCAACGCATCTCATTCATTTCCCACACTTCCGCCCTCGAACCCCATCCCTTCAACTGCAACAAGGACAGAGACCCCGCCCCACCTTCCACCCTGCCAACCTCCACATATATTGCATCATCTTCTGCCATTTCCAGCATCTTCAAACAGAGTCCACCATCAGGGATATATTTCCCTCCCCACCCATACACTTTCTGCAAAGACCATTCCCTCCATGACTCCCTTGTCAGGTCCATGCTCCTACCCCCCACCCTCACCAACACTGTCCCCTCCTGGCACCTTCCTCTACCATCCCAGAAATTGCAAAACCTCCACCCACACCTCCCGCTCACCTCTGTCCATGGCCACCAAAGGAGCCTTCCACATCCATCAAAGTTTTACCTGCACATCCACCAATGTCATTTATTGTATCCGTTGCTCCCGTTGCGGTCTCCTCTACATTGGGGAGACAGGACACCTCATAGCAGAGTGCTTCTCTGGGACACTCACACCAATCAACGCCACTGTACTGTGGCTGAATACTTCATCACCCCCTCCCATTCTGTCGAGGACATGCAGGTCCTGGCCCTCCATCGCCACACCCTAACCACACAATGCCAGAAACCTCCTCTTCCATCTCGGGGCCCTCCAGCCCCACAGGAATAATGTGGATTTCACCAGTTTCCTCATCCCCCTCACCTTCTCCATTTTACCTCAGTTCCAAACTTCCAACTCGGCATCGCTTTCAATTTATCTCACCACTCACTCGGTTCATACCCTCATTCCTGATGAAGGGCCTTTGCCCGAAATGTCAATTCTCCTGCTCCTCAGATGCTGCCTGACCCACTGTGCTTTTCCAGG
Source organism: Hemiscyllium ocellatum (assembly GCF_020745735.1). NCBI lineage: Eukaryota > Metazoa > Chordata > Chondrichthyes > Orectolobiformes > Hemiscylliidae > Hemiscyllium > Hemiscyllium ocellatum. The sequence goes on along the minus strand of NC_083416.1, from coordinate 82,750,776 downwards.
ACTGCACTCTGAACTCTAATCTCCAGCATCTGCAGTACTCACTTTCACTGAGTCTACCCCTTTTACAGGCAATGCATCTACTGCTCTCTGAGTAAAGAAACTACCTCTGACATCTGTCCGATATCTATCACCCCTCAATTTAAAGCTATGTCCCCTCGTGCTAGCCATCACCATCCGAAGAAAAAAGGTCTCACTATCCACCCTACCTAATCCTCTGATTATCTTATATCTCTCAATTAAGTCAACTCTCAACCTTCTTCTCTCTAATGAAAACAGCCTCAAGCCCCTCAGCCTTTCGTCATATGACCTTCCCTCTATACCAGACAACATCCTGGTATATATCCTCTGAACCCTTTCCAATGATTCAGCATCTTTCCTGTAATGCTGTGACCTGATCTATACGCAATACTCCAAGTGTGGCCACACTAGAGCTTTGTACAGCTGCAGCATGACCTCATGGTTCCAAAACTCAATCCCTCTACCAATAAAAACTAACACACTGTATTCCTTCTTAATAACCCTATCAACCTGGGTAGCAACTTTCAGGGATCTATGTAACTGAACACCAAGATCTCTCTTCTCATCTACACTACCAAGAATTTTACCATTAGCCCAGTACTCTCTATCCCTGTTGCTCCTTCCAAAGTGAATCACCTCACATTTCTCCACACTAAACTCCATTTGCGACTTCTCAGCCCAGCTCTGCAGCTTATCTATGTCCCTCTGTGAAGTACAATATCCTTCATCACTATCCACAATTCCACCGACCTTAGTGTCATCCGCAAATTTACTAACCCATCCTCTATGCCCACACTCACGTCATTTATAAAAATGACAAACACCAGTGAACCCAACACCGACCCTGCAGTACACCACTCGTAACTGAACTCCTGGATAAACATTTCCCATCAACCACCACCCTCTGTCTTCTTTCAGCTAGCCAATTTCTGATCCAAACTGCTAAATCACCCTCAATCCTATGCCTCTGTATTTTGTACAATTGCTTACCATGGGGAATCTTATCAAACACCTTACTGAAATCCATATACAACACTTCAACAGCATTACCCTCATCCACTTGTTTGGTCACCTTCTCAAACAACACAATATGGTTTGTAAGGCACAACCTACTCTTTACAAAACCGTGTTGAATGTCCCTGATCAGCTTATTCCTTTTGAGATGATTATAAATCCTATCTTTTGTAACTTTTTCCAACACTTTACCCACAACCAAACTAAGACTCTATAATTGCCAGGGTTGTCTTTACTCCCCTTCTTGAACAAGGGGACAACATTTGCTATCCTCCAGTCTTCTGGCATGATTGCTGTGGAAAATGACGATATAAAGATCAAAGCTAAAGGCTCTGAAATTTATTCCCTGGCTTCCCAGAGAATCCTAGGATAAATACCATCCAGCACAGGGGACTTATCTATTTTCACACTTTCCAGAATTGCTAACACCTCCTCCTTGTGAACCTCAATCCCATCCAGTCTAATAGCCTGAATTTCAGTATTCTCCTCGACAACATTGTCTTTTACCAGTGTGAATACTGACGAAAAATTAATCATTTAGCACTTCCCTATCTCCTCGGACTCCACGCACTACTTCCCACTACTGTCCTTGACTGGCCCTAATCTTACTCTGTTCATTCTTTTTTTTCTTGACATACCTAATGAAAGCCTTAGCGTTTTCCTTGATCCTATCTTCTTAGCTCTCTCTTTAGGTCCTTCCTGGCTAACTTGTAACAGTCAAGTGCCCTAACTGAGTCTTCATGTCTCACCTTTACATCAGCTTCCTTCTTCCTCTTGACAAAAGATTCAACTTCTTCAGTAAACCACAGTTCCCTCACTCCACCACTTCCTCCCTGCCTGACAGGTACATACTTATTAAAGACACACAGTAGCTGTTCCTTGAATAAGCTCCACATTTCAATTCTGCCGGTCGCCTGCACTTTCCTTCCCCATTCAATGCATCCTAAATCTCACCTAATCGCATCATAATTGCCTTTCCCCCATCTATAACTCTTCTCCTGTGGTATATACCTATCCCTTTTCATCGCCGAAATAAACATAACCAAATTGTGGTCACTATCACCAAAGTGATCACCTATCTCCAAATCTAATACCTGGCTTGGTTCATTACCCATTACTAGATTCATGCAGCCTCGCCTCTTGTTGGCCTATCTACATACTGTGTCAGGAAACCCTCCTGCACACATTGGACAAAACTGACCCATCTAAAGTACTCGAATTACACCATACATCAAAGAAGTTTCAGAAATGACAGCCAGACTACTAAGAATCCTAGTAGCACACAAACCCACCAACACTCTCAAACAAAAAACTAACAAACTTAAAAGACCCAGTACAACCCATGGACAAAACCAACGTCATCTACAAAATTCCATGCAAGGACTGCCACAAACACTACGTAGGACAAACAGGAAGAAAGTTAGCTACCAGGATACATGAATACCAGCTAGCCACAAAAAGACACGACATTGTCTCCCTCGTAGCCCTACACACGGATGAAAAAAAACACCATTCTGACTGGGACAACACATCTATCCTGGGACAGGCTAAGCAAAGACATGCCAGAGAATTCCTAGAGGCCTGGCACTCCAACCACAACGCCATAAACAAACACATGGATATAGATACCATCTATCAACCCCTCAGAAAACGAACAGGAAATGACATCACCACAAACCCCAGGAACCCCATCCTGGAGAAAGATATAAATAGAAAGCAGGAGACAACAGCTTCACTTCACTTGGAGGTCGCCACTGATGATGTCACCTAGCCAGGTAATGAAACGTCTGGATATCAAACCTACAGCTCAGCGAGCAAACCTACACCCTCAACCTCAACCTGAGCTACAAACATTCACAAACCTTGCAAAAATACTCGAACTATAGTTTTCCCAGTCAATATTTGTCACAGTCAACCTGAAACATTAACTCTGTCCCTCTTCCTACAGACTTCTGACTCTTGACCATTTCATGAGAACATAAGAACTAGGAGCAGGAGTAGGCCATTCAGTCCCTTTGAGCCTGTTCCAACATTCAACACAACCATGGCTGACTTAATTTTAGCCTCAACTCCATTTTCCTTCCCACTCTCCATAACCGTTCAACCTATTACTAATTAAAAATCTTCTAACTCTTCCTTAAATTTACTCAATATCCCAGCATTCACCAGAATCTGGGGGAGTGAAATCTACAGAAGTGACCCTTCGAGAGAAGTAATTTCTCCTCATCTCTATTTTCAATCTGCTACCTTTTATCCTTAAACTGTGACCTCTCATTTTAGTTTGTCCCACATGGGAAACCATCCTCTCTATTTCTAATTTGCCAACCCTGTTTAGCATCTTATAGACCACAATTGGATCTCAGCTCATCCTTCTAACCTCAAGTGAGTTGAAGCATTTTCTCTTTTTACTTCAGAGTTCTCCTTTCTGCAGTACATCATCTGACTCCTGCAGAATGCAGTGGATGCTGGGACACTGAATAAGTTTCAGGAGGAGGCAGACAGGCTTTTAATGAATCACGGGTTGAAAAGTTATGAAGAGTGGGCAGCAAAGTGGAGTTGAGGCCGAGATGAGAACAACCATGATCATGTTAAATGACTGAGCAGACTCAATGGGTTGAATGGTCTACTCCTGCTCCTTGTTCTGATGCTCTTCTCTTTGTCTGTGTTCACACACTCAGAAACTGTGATGTTGTGTGAGAGAATTGAACTTAAGCTAAATATCTAGAAGTTCAAAATTCTCCACTAGTTTGTTCCCATCCTGGAACAGCATCTCACAACTATCAAGATCCAAGGCCAAGCTCTGGAAAATGTGACCAATCCACATGATCTAAGAGCCTCCTCTCAATGAGGACAAACACACATAGTGGAAGCTAGCATGATATTCAATGTATCAGTGCAGCCTTTGACAGGCAGATTGTTTGATGGAAAAGATCTCAAACACAGCACCATGCTTATGGACTACTGCACAGCTGTGTTTACCACCTTCCCATCTCCAACAGAGACATGAAGAGACAAGCAGATACCTCAAAGCCCTCGAAAAATAGCACGGGTGATGCCACCACCAAATCTTGTAAATTCAGTTACAGAATAGGTAGTCTAATATAAGTGTTAATCTTAGGCAAACATCTCCAATTTTGAGACACCGCTGACTGTCAATCAGCTGTATTGGGTGAGCCATATCGTTGGCAAAACTAACACAACAGCTCCAAACCAAACTCCCTACTCTGAGGCTCCTCATGGTAAATGATACCAGGAGGAATTCTTCACAGTTGTCCCCAAAGTTCCTGAAACAATACAACATCCCCATAAACCCATGGGAATTTCTTGCTCTGCACTGCCCAGGCTGGTAAAGAGGGGCCCACAAAGGTACCATTCATTTTGAACATCTCCAACAATCCCGCATGTAGACAGGGCACAAACAGTGAAAGAATTGTGTGAAAAGCTGAGCATCCCACTAACCCAGGTCAGCAAACACCATCGGCCCCCACGGCAGGTAGGGCAGGTCGATGGACTATCTAATCACCTCAGGACGCATAACTCCAGATTGGAAAAATGTTATCCTCAATTCTAAGAGTCTGCCTAAGATGGAGAAAAAGTTTTGAAGGAGTACATAGGTTAATGCATGCAGACAAACTCTTAAGGCTAAGAAGTGAGAGTATTAATGAATAAAAACATATTTTTCAAAGACTTCCATCTTGTGTAGATCAATTGGCAGTTAACTGTCAATCTTCAGCTAACTGATACAGTCTTGATAGAAACACTATGCAGAGTCCACTTACCAACCAATTAGCACTGTCCTCCCATAACGGGTAAATGTTGTTCTCCCATTATATTGGTCCTCCTGTGAGTTATCTTGATATAAACAAGACAAAATACTTTGACAAAATGTGTCTTTTTCTCAACAATGTTTACGTTCTGCACAACCAAACACCTATTTGAACAATGACATTCTCCTCCTTTTCATCTAATTCACAGTTGTCACTGTTTCATTTTTTTTTACTCATTCCTGATTCTCTTCAATTTTCTTTCAAATTTCAATCAGATGGCTCCTGTGGCAGGAAAAGCTTATCTTGTCACATCTCTTAAAAATTGTTTCACAAAGTCCTTTCTTCCATTGCTAAGATGTCACTTGTAGAAATTTTTTTTAAAAAAAAAAAGTATTGACAGCCAGTGGGGAGATGAGAGCAGGTTGGAGATGTATCATGTACCATCACAAGGGAACGATATGATGTAACTGATGATTGGAAGTAATTAGTGGCACATTAGATAACTGGAAAGAATATTGCATTGTTAGTGGTACCAACCTTGTACCAAGTGTATTTCCATGAAAATTGTTGTTACGTAGATGGAAGAATACACCGTCCTTCTCTAGTTCCACTACTTAATTGATTTACTTTGTTCCTCTTGCGTTCAATTGTGTGATTTCTCTTTTAGGTAAAAACAAGGGCTGCAGATGCTGGAAACCAGATTCTAGATCAGAGTGGTGCTCGAAAGGCACAGCAGTTCAGGCAGCATTCGAAGAGCAGAGAAATCGACGTTTCGGGCAAAAGGCCTTCATCAGGAATAGACTCCTGCTCCTGCTCCTCGAATGCTGCCTGAACTGCTGTGCCTTTCCAGCATCACTCTAATCTAGAATCTGATCTCTTTTTTCATTCATTTGTGGGATGTGAGCATCCATCGCTGGCTCGCCTGAATTTATTACCCAACCCTTGAGAAGGTGGGAGTGAGTTGCTTTCTTGAACTGCTGCAGTCCATGTGCTGTAGGTAGACCCACAATGCCCTAAGTGAGGGAATTCCAGGATTTTGACCCAGCGACAGTCGGCCAAAATATTTCCCAATATTAGATATAAAAATAACCCATCAAGCAAGTTTCTTACACAAACACAAAATTCTTGATTTATTGTAAAACAAAGATTACTTACTAAACATGCAGTTATTTGAATCACACAGTTTACAAAATAAATATAAATGTTAGTGTCACGAAAATAATTCTGTCTCCCCACCATACCAACCCCCGATACAAACACATACAGGCACTGCAGGTAAAGGGAAAAAGATAGACTTCTTCCTGCAGAACTTCACTTCAAACAAACTTTCTAAAATGTTTCGGAATGTGATGATTTACCTATGGTCAAGTCATTACTGCACTCTTGTCTTTGGGAACTTGGCAGACACAAGAATTGCCATTTTGAGATGTTCTTTCAATCACTCTTGTAGAAGACCAATCAGGTTTTATCCTGATCTGACAGCAAATACATTTCAGAAACAGGAAACATGAGTGGAGCAGCTTGTTCTATAGCAGACTTTCTCCAAGTGAAAATCTAAACCACAAGCCTGCAGATAACATCCAAACAAAACAGCCAAAGAACTGTTATAAAACAATTATAAGCTGTTATAAAACAGTCAACTGCATTCCTTGAAGTGAGTTTAAGAAAAAAAAAGCAACTATCTGGAAATATTTGGTTTCTAAGAAATTCCAAAAAAAGAACTAAAGCTCTGACCTGTCTTTTCAGTGACTTTTAAAAATTAGATTCAGGCATCATCACAATCCTTCAAATATAAGGTGACAAAAAAAATCAAATCTGAATCAATTTCATATGAGATCCAATAGAGCATTATGAAAATGGCCATTTGTTAGAATTTGAAACACATTATACAGAACCAGACTATTCACATTGGACTTCTCCCATATTTTCCCGTCCCTAAACTCGAGGTCACCCACAATATTAAAACTCATTCTATATCCTGTTTCCCCATCAATCCCATTATTCTTGATCCATATTAGCTCCTAGTCAAGCAACATCTTGATTGTAAATTTCTTATCTTTGTTTTAAAATCCTTCCATTGCCTTTACCCTCTTTGTCTTTGTTATGCCCCCAAAACTCCCCAATCTTACAGAGTAACCGTGCCTTTCGAATTCTAGTGTCTCCTGCAACTGTCATTATGATGGCTGTGCCCTCAGTTGACTAGGCCCCAAGCCTCTAACTCCTGTTCCTCCCCTCTTTGTCTCTTTACCTCATGCATCTTCTGAAAGACAATCTTTCAAATCTATTCTTTAATCAAGCTTTCAGTCATTCAACCTAATATGTTCCTATGGGCCAATGCTCGTTAAAGTTTGGAAGAATAGGAGCAAATCTATTTGCGGTCTATAAGATGCTAAAGAGGATTGACAAAGTAGACATAGAGAGGATGTTTCGTCATGTCGGGTAATCTAGAATGAGCGGTCACAGTTTTAGGATAAGGGTTAGCAGATTTAAAGCAGAGATGAAGAGAAATTACTTACCTCAAAGGATTGTGAATCTGTAGAATTCACTCCACCAAGAGTTCAGTGGTTGCTGGAGCAAACTTTTGGAGGCAATAGACAGATATTTCGTTAGTAAGGGTTACAAGGTTATGGAGAGCAGGCAGGAAAGTGAAACCGAGGTCGAGATGAGATCAGCCACAATTATATTAAACGTTGGAGCAGGCTCAAGGCACTGAGTGGCCTCCTTTTGTACGTGGTTCTTTTGTTCTAATGTGACACGGCGTCTTATTTTATTTTGTAATGCTCTTGTGAAGTGAATTGAGGTGCTTCAATGCATAGAAGACACTATGCAGAAGCTTAACATGCACATGAGAGAGAAAGGATAAGGATTATGAAACATTTCTGAAAACACCAAACATGATTCCACAATTGTATGACACTTGCTAAAAATTCCAAAGGTACTAGATTTATGCCAACACACAAGTTAAGCAAGAAACAAGAAGTGCTGCTGAATTTCAGCCAGTCTAATAGCTTTGATTCTTGTTTGAGATCGCCACCATCCACAGTGCTCTTTTTCATTTTACCCAATCTAACATCAGCAGTCAGGCACTCAATGTGATTCACGTTTTCGGCAACATATTGGGCAGAAAGACCATGGCCACATATGGTGTCTTTTCCAGCCAATTCTTGATGAATTTGGCAACATCTGGAACAGTCAAATTGCCAGCTTCAAATTGAAACAAAAGCCATGCATTGATCTATTCCTGGTGCATTCTCCCATTGCAACACCTTTACTAACATCTACAAGATACTTACCAACAAATCAGCAACCTCTCATCTCATGCAGTGTAAATTGTCATTCCTTTTGAAATTTGGTGTTCTTGTGATTATGTCCTGACGAAAACAAGACAGAAGGCGACAATGGCATTTATTTGTTTGACAGCAATATTTGAGGTGTTTACGAAGCAACTATTAAGAGAATGTTCATATTTGATACATTGGGAGGAAATCTGTACGGATTGTCAGAGGGTTTCTTGGGCTGAGCAGTTTGCTTCCACGCTGTACATTCTGTGTAAGTGAATGCATAATTTAACACTTTTCAATATTGTTTTTTATGACTAACCTGCTGGGAGCGTTGTTAAAAATTCAGTTCCATAAACGTTTTCACCAAGTATACTGGCTGCCCTCCAAATCAGCCAATGGCATGTTGACAGATTTAACCGTCAAATATCCTATTGCAGCTGCCATCTCAGTCTGGGTACTGAGAGATTTGTTCCGGTTCATTTTGCCAACCTTAAGAACACCTTAGAAGATACAAACTCTCCCAGACACATCTCCCTCTGACATAACAGAGAGTGTTAAATAATTGCACTGTGCTTGCGTAATTTTGCTTTTGTATTATTTTTCAAAACTGACGTTTTGTTTCAGCTAAAGATATGCTCACAGCTTTCACCCAGTGGTTAATAATTAACTATGCATCAGAAGTGAATGTTTAAATGAGTTAGTTCGGTAATGAGCCAAAAAGGGATTTTTTTGAGCAGATCATAAGATCGTAAGAAATAGGATCAGCAGTAGGCCATTCGGCCCGTGAGTCTGCTCCACCATCCAATAGGATCATGGCTGATCCAACATTCCTCATATCCATGTTCCTGTCCTTATAAGACCTTTGACACACCCCTATTACAGTGCATATACTTAAATTAATTCTGAGTTCTTTTCCTTGATATTTTGTGGGATGTATTTGTTGCTGACTGGTTTGTTGTCCATCTCCAGTTGTCCCATTCCTGATGAAGGGCTCAGGCCCGAAACGTCGAATTTCCTGTTCCTTGGATGCTGCCTGACCTGCTGTGCTTTAACCAGCAACACATTTTCAGCTCAACCTGAATGACTTGCTCGTCCATTTCAGAGGGAAGTTAAAAGCCGATCAGATTGGCAACTGTGATAGAAGAGAATGAGGACCGTAGGTGCTGGAGAATTGAGTCAAAAGTGTGGCATTGAAAAAGCACAGCCAGTCAAGCAACATCTGAGGAGCAGGTGAGTTGACATTGTGAGCCTTTCATCAGGAATGAGATAGTCCAGGGATGGATGGCAGATTCCCATCCCAAAAGGAACTAGTGAGCCAGATGGGTTCTTACAACAATCATTGGGAGTTGACATGGTGGTCACTATTTGTGGGACTAGATTTATAATTTAAATCCCACCTGCTAACATGGTCAAGATATGAACTACTAACTGCAGAGCTCTGGCACAGGTCTCTGAATGTCTAATCTGTTGACTACACCATGGCACCACCATTTGGATGATGTTTGAAAGGAAGGAGCCAATTCTTAAGAACTACATCACACATATACTCCAAGAGTAAAGTGGCAGGAGCAGATGAGAAAGGAGAATGACTCCATCTGCAAAGTGATGTAGCAGGTTCACCACCTCTTCCCCTTCCTCCCATCTCACCAGCATTTTCTTCAAGATCATGAGAATCGTAGGTGTCTCTGTGAAAAGTAGCTTCAGACAGTTAGGATGCGGAGGGTTCCTGCCTGGGCCATTACAATAAAGACCAGAAACCTGGGAGAGCGAAGCAGACACATGCTTACTGTTACTGCTCGTGAATGAACTTCCCTCCATCATAAGGTCAGAAGGTGGGGTTGTTCACTGATGATGATTGCATGGTGTTCAGCACCAATTGCAACTCCTCAGATCCTGAAGCAAGATTCAGGAGGATCCTTCAAAACAGGATGATATCTTTTCTTGAAGGAAAAGCCATCTGTAGCAGGGAAGTCATGTTTCAGGGGATGGACAGGATTGATCTTTCATTCCTGATGAAGAGATTTTGCCCGAAACATCAATTTTCCTGCTCCTCAGATGCTGCCTGACCTGTTTCCAGCATCACATTCTTGACCTTTGAAAGAACTTACTAAGAAGTAATGAGCTGATTAGTTCCTGTATTATACCAGTGAGTAATTCTGTTATTATGCAGATTAAGAAACTTGGAACCAGCCCATGCTCAACTGCAAAACGATCTGGACAATATGCATGTTTGGCCTGACGAGTGACAAGTAACATTCATGCCACTAAAATTCCAGGCAATGACCATCTCCAATAAAAATCCATCCTACCATTCCCCTTTGACAATCAATGGCCTTACCATCACTGAATCCATCCCTCACTATCAACATCCTGGGAGTTATCATGGAACAGAAACTCAACTGGACTCACCACATAAGCATGTTGTCTATAAGAACAGGAATACTGTGGCAAGTAACTTACCTCCAGAGTCCCCAAAGCCTGTCCATCATCTACAGGGCACAAGTCAAGAGTGTGGTGGAATACTCCCCACTTGTCTGGATGGGTGCTGCTCCAACAACACTCAAGACATCGTCCAGGTCAAAGAAGCCCTTAATTGGCAGCACATCCATAAACAACTACTCCCTCTAGCACTGATACTCAGTACAGCAGTATGTATTATTGACAAAATGCACGGCAGAAATTCACCAAAAATCCTCAGATGGTCCAAGCCCAAGACCACTTCCATCTAGAAGGACAAGGGCAGCAGATATGTGGGAACATCGTTCCCCTCCAAACTCCCCACCATCCTGACTTGGAAAGTTATCAACTTTTCTTTACAGTCGCAGAGTCAAAATCCTGGAATTTCCTCCCTAAGGGCATTCTGGGTCAACATACAGCACATGGAGTGCATCAGTTCAAGGAGGCAGCTCACCACCACCTTTTCAAGGGGCAACTATGGACAGGCAATACATGCTGACCCAGCCAGTGACAGCCACGTCCCATGAGTGACTAAACCAAAATTCCAAAGTAAGTGAATGTTGCAGTTACTCTGTGGTTTATGACTGGGATCACCTGTAGTGTGGCATGGACCCAAGCTCCCGGTCGAAGCCACCCTGATGAATACCGAACTTGGCTATCAGCCTCTGCTCAGCCACTCTGCATTGTTGTGTATCACGAAGTCCACCTGAAGATCCAAGGCTGGACACAATCTTACCTAGGCCTTCACATCTCGCCTTTATATAACCACTGAACCAGAAACAGATCATTGTTTGCCACAAACTGCCCAGCCTTCAGGACTACATTACCACAATACCATAGATACAACCCTGTCATGGCAACCACTGCAAGACGTGTCAGTGCGTCGACATAGATACCACCATTGCATGTGGGGGCACCCATCATGTACACGGCAGATACTCATGTGACTCAGCTAATGTTGTTGCTCTCATATGCTGCAGTCAAGGATGCCCCGAGGCATGGTACATTGGCGAGACCAAGCAGAGGCTACGACAATGGATGATTGGACACCGCACAGCAATCCACAGACAGAGATGTTCCCTGCAGATTTGCATTTGCGGATACATTCTAGTTTATTCAAAAAGCACACAATCTGTAGGCAGTTAGTCCAGGTAAAAATTAATTCCTACTTTGGAAATAGAACCAGTCTGACTCAAGGTTGGGATACAGACAGACTTTAACCTCACACATTTAGTATATTGCCTGAGCTGAGATGTCACCCTTTTTTTGTAAAACCTTAAGTTTTGGGAAATTTGACTTGAAAGTGGTTCTCAGATTTACATGTTAATGAACTGAAACCTGTGCCCCATTCTAAGTGATTAAAGACTTAACAGCAATTTAGATTTGTTCAATAAATCACACTAATTGTATAACACTTTGATCATTTATTATAAATTCTGTATCCTATAATCTTGCCTCACTAGCTACCTGACGAAGGAGCAGTGCTCTAAAAGCTCACACCTCCAAATAAACCTGTTGGACTATAACCTGGTATCGTGTGATTTTAACTTTGTCCACCCCAATCTAACACTGGCACCTCCACACCATGGTGTGGACTATGCTTAACAGCCAGTATGATCTCAGTGTTCCCTCTTAAGGGCAGCAATAACTATTTGAGATCAGGCTCAATTGTAACTCCTTGGGTGATACGTTTCCTTTGGGGGAAGTGGGTTGACTAATTTTAACAACCCATTTTCTTCGATTCTGTCTTGGGAGCTGCGCATGAGTGGTGAACCTAATATTTATTGCCCATCCTTAAATACCTGGGCGCAGGTGTTCATGGGCAATCTTACAGAGTCAGAGAGTCCTACAGCACAGAGACAGGCCCTTTGTCCCAAACTGGTCCATGCTGACCAAACTGTCCATCCACATTAACCCCATTTCCCTGCACTTGGCCCATATCCTTCTAATCCTTTCCTATCCATGTATTTGTCCAAATGCATTTTAAATGTATCCACATCAATCACTTCCACTGGCAGCTCACCCCATATGTGTACCACTCTCTGTGTAACAGCGTTGCTCCTCAGGTTCCCTTTTATTCTTTCCCCTCTAACCTTAAACTGATGCCCTCTAGTCCTTGATTCCCCCCACCCTGGGAAAATGACTGAGTGCATTCACCCTATCCACACCTAACATTATCTTAAACACTTCCATAAGAATCATCCCTCAGTCTCCTACGCTCTACAGAAAAAAAGTCCTAGCTTGTCCAACTTCTCCCTATAACTCAGAACATTGAGTCCTGGCAACATCCTTGTAAATTTCTTCTGCACGCTTTCCGGTTTAATAATGTCCTTCCTATAGCGAGGTGACCAAAACTGGACACAATATTACAAGTGCGGCCTCACCAAAGTCCTGTGCCACTGCAATATAACTTCCGAACCTCTATACTCAATGCCCTGACTGATGAAGGCCAGTGTGCCGAAAGCCTCCTTCACTGCCCTGTCTACCTGTGACTCCACTTTCAGAGAACCATGCACCTGTTCCACTACACCACCAATCTTCTTCAAAAACATGAACGATTATGACCTTAAATTTGGAAAGCAGGAATCTGTCAGTTATAAATCCTGTGACCCATCCAGATGGTGTAAAAGTCCAGGCAGAATTTGGGGAGTGAAGGTATGATAGGAACTGGCTGGAAGTCTCGAGGTAAGGCAAGACCAAGTCTGTCTATGGTGTGTAGTATGGGACAACAGCAACACAATGGTCTAAAGAGAAGGACCACATTAAAAGGTTCCCTTTTCTTTGCCTTTTTCTGTTTAATGTTCCCAGCATGTTCGGCCTGACAATGTCACCATCAGTATCAGATGGTGGAGCAAGCTCAAAAGGGCCAAATGGCCTCCTCCTGCCTCTATTTTCAATACCCTGTCTTTTCATCAGGCCAGAAAGATGCCAACCTGGTCTGATTTCATTATGTAAATGGTTGGGGCACCTTGGGAATGATTGTTCTTGCTATGTGTGATTTAAAACCAACCTAGATAAGTGGGGAAGGGTAGTTGACTAACTCCATTTTAATTTTTCTGCTGAGGAGTAGCTTTTAAGTCCATGACCACTTCCATCGAGAAGGACAAGGGAAATCACCACCTGCAAGTCCCGCCCCAAGCAGCTCATTCTCCTTCTGTACCACTGGGTTAAAACCCTGGCACTCACTTCACAACAACATTGGACCTAGAGCACGTGGACTACAGAGAGTTGAAAAGGCAATCACCATCTCTTTCCCAAGAACAACAAAGGATGCTGGCCCAACCAGAGATGTCTATAACCTATGAACAAATAAAACTGAACAAATAAAGCTGACTGACCTTGTTGTGCCTGGTTACTGGTGGACATCCAAAAAACAGAGTCTAGTGGGGGAAGCAAGTCCAATTGTAACATGCAATTGAAGAGTTGGAGAAATGTTTGAAGGGCTGCAGGGAAAGGTGAGTGCATGGTTCTAACTGGGTGCTTCCACTGGAAAGCAAAGTCAAAAGTCACACAACTCCAGGTTATAGTCTTCACATTTATTTGAAATCACAAGCTTTTGGAGAGCTGCTCCCTCACTACCAGGAATTACATGGGAGCGCTTCGAAAGCTTGTGATTTCAAATGAACCTGTTGGACTATAACCTAGAGTCATGTGACTTTTGACTTTGCTTTCTAGTGAAAGCACCCAGTTAGAACCATGCACTCACCTTTCACTGTAGCCCTTCAAACGTTTCTCCAATTCTTCAATTTGCATGAGATGATTGAATTTGCTGCTGACTTTGTCCACTCCACTCCAATAACACACCTCCACACCATGACTAGAAAACAAGAGATTGATGGTCTAGATTATGCTGCATGATTTCCAATTGACCAAATGTGTTTGATTGTGAATGACAGATTGCAACAAAGGCAATGGATTTGTGCCAACACTCGGATTATAATGTCAAGTGTTCAAAATGAGATTACTTTCAGGCAGCCCTTGGAGTGTATTTGAATCTTTGAACTGAAAAGTAGTCATTTATAGAGTTTATCTGGAAAATATGAACAAAATGAAATATCTATGATTTGATCAAGAATCCAATTGTGACAGTATGTAATATTCATTATAGTTTTGTTCTGGGATCAATCGTCTCCCTGTTTCCATCTGCATATGAATTTAAGTCAGGAAGAAAATTTACCTAGCTCATTGAATTCATGCTGAGGATTTTCAGACATGCTGAACATCTTTCTGCCCTAACAGACCCATCTTTCAGAAATCTCCCGAGACAGACAATTCAAGAGGATAATAATTTACAAAAAAGAAAACTCTGGGGAAAAGCTGCCAAGAGACTCCAGAATGGATCTCATGAGCCTTATTATTGGCGATTACTCAGCAGCTCACAATGTTACAATATAGGATTGTGAAAGGAAGCATCAAAGGCAGAACCTTTAATCAATTATACCTGCGCCGCATCTGTGAGCACAAGGGAAACTAGCTTTAACTTGAGATATAGGACAGATGTCAGAGGTAGTTTCTTTACTCAGAGAGTAGTAGAGGCATGGAACGCCCTGCCTGCAACAGTAGTAGACTCGCCAATTTTAAGGTCATTGGATAGACATATGGACAAGATTGGAATATTGTAGTTTAGATGGGCTTCAGATTGATTTCAGATTGGTGCAACATCGAGAGCTGAAAGGCCTGTACTGCGACATAATGTTCTATGTTCTATATCTTTCAAAGAGTTATCTAATTATTCCCTGCTCTTTCTCCCATAGTTTTTGTACTTTTTCCCTGAACAAGGATGTATTACTATTACAGTAATGTATTACTATTACGATGTATTATAATAGTAACTGTAATTACGATTACAGTTATTGACTATGCTTCTACTGATCTTTTAGGCCTTGCATTCCAAAACATCACAACTAAACAAAATCTTACCAGAAATCTGAATCTTACCAGAAATTAACTACATAAACATATATTGCTGAAAAAACTCAGCAAGTCTGGCAGCATCTGTGGAGAGAAAAACAGAGTTAAGCTTTCAGAATTATTCATTTTAGAGTAGAATATAGAACATAGAACATAGAACAATACAGTACAGAACAGGCCCTTCGGCCCACGATGTTGTGCCGAACATTTGTCCTAGATTAAGCACCTATCCATGTACCTATCCAATTTCCGCTTAAAGGTCACCAATGATTCTGACTCTGCCACTCCCACAGGCAGCGCATTCCATGCCCCTACCACTCTCTGGGTAAAGAACCTACCCCTGACATCCCCCTATACCTTCCACCCTTCACCATAAATTTATGTCCCATTGTAACACTCTGTTGTACCCGGGGAAAGAGCAGGGGTAGCACCAGTGGCTCAGTTGTTAACACTGCTACCCCCACAGTGCCAGGGACTCAGGTTTGATTCTAACCTTGGGTGGCTGTTTGTGTGGAGTTTGCATATTCTCCCCCTTGACTGTGTGGGTTTTCTCCAGGTGCTCTGGTTTCCTCCCACAATCCAAAAATGTGCAGGTTGTGTGGACTAACCATGGGAAATATGGGACAGGATAGGCTGGGGGGGTGGATCTGGACTGGACACTTTTCGGAAAGTCAGTATGGACTTGATGGGGGCTGAGTGGTCTGCTTCCATACTGCAGGGACTCTATTCTATTTGAAGGATCACTGGACTTGGAACAGTACAGCACAGGAAGATGCCCTTTGACCAGAGCTCCTCGACCCAAAATGTTAACTCTGATTTTTCTCCACAGATGCTGCTGGACCTGCTAAGATTTTTCAGGAGTTTGTGATTTTGCTTCATTTTCTCTGAGGTCCAGCTGACTGACCTTGTTATAATCACTACATGGACGTTCCCACAGAAACTCAGACTCCCTGGAAACGTGTGCATCTGGTTGATGACGACAGCCATAAAGATGCAGTGGATTAGGAAAGCTCTTCGACACACAAAGGGTGATCCACATCTGGGACTCTCTTGCACAGTGGATGCTAGGTCAGTTGTTAATTTTAGATCTGAGATTGATAAATGAGTGTAGAGCAAAGGTATAAAGGGATATGGTCCAAATGGAATTAGGCCACAGAGCAGTCATGATCTCATTGAATGGTGGAACAGGCTTGAAGGGCTGAATGGCCTCCTCCTGTTCCTATCAGAATCCTTGCTTTAATTACTCTGCATTGCATTCTGCATTCCACCCTCCCCTCCCCCACCCCATCCCGTCCCGTCCCTCAAGCTGCTCCACCTCTCTCCCTCTCCACTTTAAAGAGACTGTTTGACAATTTTGACTCTTTGAGAATTCTCCCAGGGGAGGTGATGGCCCTAGTGGTATTATCGCTGGACTGTTAATCCAGAGACCCAGGTCATGTTCCAGGGACCTGGGTTTGAATCCTGCTGCAGCAATAAAAATCTGGAATTAAGAGTCTAAAGGATCATGAGTCATTGTCAGGAAAACCCCATTTGGTTCACTAATGTCCTGGAGGGAAGGAAACTGCCATCCTTACCTGTTCTTGTCTACATATGACTCCAGACTCTTCACTGCCCTCTGGGTAATTAGGGATGGGTGCTAAATGCTGGCCTAGCCAGCACTGCCCACATCCCGTCGATAAATTTTTAGCTATCCATCCGAATGTCTTTTCATGTGACTCAATATCCATTTTTGTTTCATTGAGAGGATAAAGTTTTGAGCTGAGTCAACAAAGAACAAAGAACATTGCGGCCCAGGAACAGGCCTTTTGGCCCTCCAAGCCTGTGCTGATCCAAATCCTCTATCTAAAACCTGTATCCCTCTGCTCCCTGCCCATTCATGTATCTGTCTCGATACATCTCAAATGATGCTATCGTACCCGCCCCTACCACCTCCGTTGGCAATGCATTCTAGGCACCCACCATCCTCTGGGTAAAGAACGCATAACTCCCTTAAATCTTTTCCTTCTCACTTTGAACTTGTGATCCCTAGTAATTGTGTCCTCCACTCTGAGAAAAAGTTTCTTACTATCCACCCTGTCTACACCTCTCATGATTTTGTAGGCCTCAATCAGGTCCCCCCTCAACCTCCTTCTTTCCAATGAAAATAATCCTAATCTACTCAACCTCCCCTCATATCTAGCACCCTCCATACCAGTAAACATTGTGGTGAACCTCACCCACACCCCCTCCAAAACATCCACATCCTTTTGGTAATATGGCAACCAGAACTGTACACAGTATTCCAAATGTGGCCGAACCAAAATGTTATACAATTGTAACATGACCAGCCAATTCTTGTACTCAGTACCCTGTCCGATGAAGGAAAGTATGCTGTATGCCTTCTTGATCATCCTACTGACCTGCATTGCAAACTTCTGGGAACAATGGACCTGAACACTCAGATCTCTCTGTATATCAATTTTCGCTAGGACCTTTCCACTTACTGCATAGTTCACTCCAGAGTTGCATCTCCCAAAATTCATCACCTCGCATTTGTCCAGATTGAACTCCATCTGCCATTTCTCTGCCCAACTCTCCAATCTATCTATATTCTTCTGTATTTTCTGACAGTCCCCTTCACTATTTGCTACTCCACCAGTTTTAGCGTCATCTGCAATCTTCCTAATCAAACCACCTGTAACTTCCTCCAGATCATTTATATATATCCCAAACAACAGTGGTCCCAGCACAGATCCCTGTGGAACATCACTGGGCATAGGTCTCCATTTTGAGAAGCTGCCTTCCTTGCTACTCTCTGTCCCCTGTAGGCCAGCCAGTTCTCTATCCACCCGGCTGGAACACCCTGAAACCTATGCGCCTTCACCTTCTTCATCACCCTACCACGGGGAGCCTGGTCATCAGAAAGAATGGCTCCCTGTTAATGTGTGAAATGAATCAGGGAGAAAACATTCACAGTAACATCACAGTACAAGGGAGAGTCTGCAATATCACATGACGTTTAATTTCATTTCTGTTAACCAGCTTATCGCCAAATCAATTCATTAACCAAAAACAAGTCACCAATTTGATAAAACATATTAACATTAAATTATGTTTTATATATAGCTTAATTAATCATAATTCTGCTTGGTATTTACTTGATCAGATCTAGGGAATAAAATTGAAATTAGATAAAGAGTTCTTAATCTCTCAGGAAGTTAAAATCTGAGATCTGCAGTTAAGAATAGTTAAGCAAAACATGATTTGGAGATGCCGGTGTTGGACTGGGGTGTACACAGTTAAAAATCACACAACACCAGGTTACAGTCCAACAGGTTTAATTGGAAGCACACTAGCTTTCGGAGCGACACTCCTTCATCAGGTGATTGTGGAGGACTCGATCATAACACAGAATTTATAGCCTCTGCTAAAGGTCCCCTCAACAGAAATAAAAGAATTGATTTGAGAGAAGCAGGCCAATTTTTATATCTTTTTATGTAGTAAACCGTCTAATAAATAGATGTATGGCCGAGTATTTCGGTCCTGTGAAAGGTACATCCTGTTCCATGAGGGACCCCAGAATGTTTCTCATGGTGTGATGATACTCCTCCTTTAACAAGGCTAGGTTGTCCTTTGTTTATTTTTCAAGGTAGTTGTAAAGACAAAGACTCTGAAATGTCTGGGGTTGATCTAATTGAGAATGTTTTCAAGTTAAAAAAAACCTATACAATGAAAGGGGAGTGACCAGTTCTCCCAGCTCAGCTTTCCTCTGGTTTGGTTTGGTTTGGTTTTCGCACTCTGGCTGTTCTCTGAAAGCAGGCAGTTCAGTTTGTGGCTGCTGGACCAAGAAACAGCTGCATGGAAGAGTGTGTCTCGTACTGCCACCTCCCTCTGACATCTCTCCTGTTAGACCCTGGGTTTGATTTAGCCTTTTGTTCCAAGGGGTGTTTAGGGGGATTATTACAAGTATTGAGAACAGCATCATGAAGCTGGGAACAGCATCATGGGATCATCTGTTGAATTTTCAGATAGGTTAAGTTATTTGATATTGTTTCATTTGATAATCTTGTAAGTAAATTCTGTTTTGTTTAAAACTAAATGGTTTGACCAGCTGCATCACATCTGGAATATCTGCATTACGCCTACTTTAAACAACTGGAAAGATTAGGATCCAGTCTACTTTCTTGAAATGTTTTGAGGGGGTCTGGCTTGGTCCATAACAGCCAAGCCTGTACTTTTTGCCCATCCCTGATTGGTTCTCCATTTTTAAGACAACCACATTGCTGTGGGCCTGGAGTTACATGTAGGCCAGGCCTGGTGAGGATGGCAGTTTCCTTCTCTTAAGGTATGTGAACTAGATAGGTTTTTCCAACAACCCAGAACAGTTTCATGGTCATCACTAGACTCTCAATTTCATATTTTTAATCTCATGTTGGGATTCAGACCAGTGTTCCCAGAATGCTGTGTGGTGGCATAGTGTTGGAGTCACTGGGTTGTGATTCAGTGATGAGGGTTAAAGTTTGCTCAGTGATGAGGAGAGGCTGTGTAAGCTTGTGATGTTTTTCATGAAGCAGAGGAGGCTGAGGGAACCTGATGGAGGTCTATCAGATTATGCTTGGCATGGTCAGGGTGAATAGAAAGGAGCTGTTACCTGAGTCAAAGAGTCAATACAAGGGAACATAATTTTAAAGTGAAAGGCTGGAGGTTGAGAGGGGATTTGAGGAAAAGCTTAAGGAATGCACTGCCTGAGAGGGTAGTTGAGATGGAAAGCCTCACAATCATTACAAAGTACTCTGATGGGCACTTGAAGTGTCATAATATTCGAGGTTATGGGTCTAGTGCTAGAAAGTGGGACTAGAGTGGGTAGCAGTATATGTTTAAAGACAAAAAAACTATGACTCATCCTGCCAAGATCGCTTGCACTGTCCATGCCCTCACTACATCCGGTAATCTCTCTCCACTGCCTCCAAACTCAGTGCCCAAGCACCACATTGCCCGGTTTTACCTGCTCTCCAAGATTCACAAGCCCAACTACCCCGGCTGACCCATCATCTTGGCATGCTGTTGCCCCACCAAAGTCATCACGCCATACCTCCACTCCATCCTCTCTCCCATGGTTCACTCACTTCCCACCTACATTCGCGACACCAACCACAGCCTCCATCTCTTCAGTAACTTCCAGTTCCCCGGCCCCCAGTGCTTTATCTTCACTGAGGGCATACAGTCTTTATACACATCCAAACCCCACAAGGATGGACTCAGCTTCCTCCTCTCCAACAGACCCATCCAGTCCCCCTCCACCAATACCCTCCTCCGCCTCGCTGAACAGGTCCTCACCCTCAACAACTTTTCTTTTAACTCCTCCCATTTCATCCAAATCCAGGGCATGGCCATGGGCACATTACTGACATGTAGGCCAACTATTCCTCATGCTTTTCCTCAATTCCCCTCTCAACCTCCAGCTACGCCTGCCTCTTTGTCGACTATGTCGAACAGTCCCTCTTCAGTACCTATACATGCACTGAGCCCCAACTCTTCTGCCATTCCATCGATGACAGTATCAGTGCAGCGTCCTACACACAGGCTGAACTGGAGCAGTTCATCAACTCTGCCCACAACTTCCACCTACCCTCAAATTCACTTGGTCCATCTCAGACACCTGCCTCTCCTTTCTTGACCTCTCCATTTCAATCTCTGACAACACTCACCAGACAGACGTTTACTACAAACCCACAGACTCCTATAACTACCTGGACTCCACCTCCTTCCACCCAGTATTCTGCAAGAAATCCATCCCATTTTCCCAATTCCTCTGCCTCTGTCACATCTGCTCAGATTCCCAAGCATCCCAGATGTCCACCTATTTTGAACAATGTGCTATTCCTCCTTCTGTCATTGGACAGCCCTCCACTGCACCACCTCCATTCCCCGTTCCATTGCTCTAAACCAACCCCCCTTCCAACGCAATAAAGACAGAATCCCCATGTCCTCACCTCCCATCCTACAAGTCACCGTATCCAACGCATTATCCTTAAATGCTTCCAACTAGAATCTCACCCCCAAGAACATCTTCCCCTCCCCAAACCTCTCTGCCTTCTGCAAGGACCATTCCCTCTGACAGCCCTTGGCAGCGCCACTCTCCCCACTGACCACCCCAGAACCCCCAGGTACCTTCCCTTGCAATCAGAAAAGATGCAAAATCTGCCAATACACTACCCCCCTCACCTCCATCCAGGGCCTCAAACAGCCTTTCCAGGTGAGACAGAGGTTCACCTGCCTCTCCTCCAACCTGGTTCACTGCATCAGTTGCTCCCGATGTGGTCTTCTCTACATCGGGGAGACCAAACGTAAACTTAGGGAATGGTTCACCGAGCATCTCAGCCAGGCCCGCAGGGGCCAACCAGACCTCCCAGGCACTGCCCGTTTTAATTCCCCTTCCCACTCCCTCTCCAACATGACCATCCTTGGCCTCCTCCATTGCCACAATGAACCAAACTGCAAATTGGAGGAACAGCATCTCATCTTCCACCTGGGCAGCCTACAGCCCAGAGGACTCAACACTGAGTTCGCCAATTTCAAATAACATCCCTTCCCATTCCCCAACTCAATTGCCAGCTCCTCCCCCTCCTTTCCACTACTCCCTTCCACCAACCAGATTCCTTCCTCCCATTCACCATCCAGGTCATACCCTCTACCTGTCTTCAGCTATCCCCACTTCACCACCCTGTCCCCGCCACCCCCTTTATCTGCCGTTCCCACCACACCCACCCCTAGTCCTGAAGATAGGTTACATCCAAAATGCCGACTTCTCCACCTCCTGATGCTGCCTGGCTTGCTGTGTTTTTCCAGCCTCCTGCCTGTCTCCTAGCAGGATAGTTTTGGCAGTGCAGACTTAAAGGGCCAAATGACCTCTTCTGTACCTGTATGATTCTGTGACAACCTGGGTTTCTGAATTAATATCGCAAGGATAGCTCCTCCCCAATATTTCTGCAGGAGATTTCTTCAGTTTATCCAGCTGAAGGAGCTCAAGTTTAGCTCTTGATTCCCCAACTCGAGCAGCTGCTGGTATCACTGTAGCTCCTCATGGAAGCTGAGAGTTACATGGAGACCATGAGCCTGGATGTGGTCACTCAACAACTGATGAGAGCGCAGTCAGAGAGTGAACAGATCTGTCTAAAAGGATCAAACATCAAATACAGTAATCTGCTGAGAACATCCTGCTCTTCCAACTGGGACTCATTTTGGGTTACTCTGCACATGAGAGTGCCGGTCCCTTTAGGGAGTTAGGGATAAGTAAACTGTGCGGCATTACACAGGATGAGCTGCAATAGTCATGGGAGATTCTATATTTCGTTGAGTCTTTCTCCAGCTGGAGATGTAGCTGTAAAATTGGAAAGTGCTTTCTTGTTTCCAAAGTCAAGGGTGTCACAGGTTGGCTGCAGAGCACCCAGGGAAGGAAGAATAATCAGCCCACAATTATTATCCTTTATAACAAAAATTGTGTGGGTAGGAAGAGGACTATCTCCTGGAGGCAAAGTTTCAGGAGGAAAGAAAACGATATGTGAGGACAACATCGAAGGCAGCTGTTTCTGGATTACCCCTCACAATGGCCTGAAGTACAATAGGAGGACGGAGCAAATCAATGCAATCCAAAGAGAATTAATAGGGGCTGTGTTGGTGGGAATTGAAGGGGCTGGAGGTACAAAGTCCTCCTGTGCTGTTTGAAAGAGCTTGCATTAAATTGGAATAGGCATTAGAATCGGATTTTGCATTTGAAAGGGAAATCAAGGAACAAAAAAGACTTTGAGAGTCAGGTAGCAGCAGGGTAAGAAACAATGAAGTCATCGGTGATGTCAGACCAAAAAGGTTTAAGATCTAAATAAATCTAAATGTTGGTGTCTCAGGGTTTAGGGGTGGTATGGCTCAGTGGTTAGGGGGTGGTGCAGTCCCTCAGTGGTTAGGAGTTGGTACAGTCCATCAGTGGTTAGGGGATGGTACAGTCCCTCAGTGGTTCGGGGGTGGTACAGTCTTTCAGTGGATAGGGGGTGGTACAGTCCATCAGTGGTTAGGGGGTGGTACAGTCCCTCAGTGGTTCGGGATGGTACAGTCTTTCAGTGGTTAGGGGATGGTACAGTCCCTCAGTGGTTCGGGGGTGGTACAGTCTTTCAGTGGATAGGGGGTGGTACAGTCCATCAGTGGTTAGGGGGTGGTACAGTCCCTCAGTGGTTCGGGGGTGGTACAGTCCATCAGTGGTTAAGGGATGGTACAGTCCTTCAGTAGTTACGGGGTGGTACAGTGACTGAGTGGTTAGGGGGTGATACAGTCTCTCAGTGGTTAGGGAGTGGTGCAGTGACTGAGTGGTTAGGGAGTGGTACAGTCACTGAGTGGTTAGAGGATGGTCCTATGCCTCTATGGTTAACCGTAGTGCAGTGGCTCCATGGTAAACACTGCTGCCTCACAGCACTGGGGACCTAGGTTTGATTCCACACTCAGGTGTCTGTCTGGAATTTGTATGTTGCTCCCGTGTCCGTGTGAGTTTCCTCCAGGTGCTGCAGTTTTCTCCCGTTTCATCCTACATTCCAAAGATGTGCCGTTTAGGTGAATTGGCCAAGCGAAATTGCCTTTAGTGTCCACAGATGCGTAATTGAATTAGACACAGGAAATGTGGGGTTACAGGGATGGAGTGTCTGGGTGGGATTCTCTCTGGGGGGTTTGTGTGATTAGATGGACCAAACTGCTTGCTTCCACACTGGAGGGATTTCAATTTCCAACGTCTGTCTTTAAACACATTTGGCATGGTAAATAAGATTGGGTAAATTACAGGTGGAGATAACCACATGGGAAATTACAGTGAAATATAAAACATGTAGTGATAATGGAATCTTTAATTATCAAATATATACAGTATGATGGTAACAGCATAAGTGGTGGAAGGAGATGAAAGGTTTCCTGTTAGGTATTCAGGAGGATCTTTTGAGATCAGTATATTTCTGGATCAAGGAGGAATCGCTGGATTTGCTTTTATGGAATGACATGAATCAATTGGGTCATACAGGAAACATGAAGGGAAGAGTGAGCATAGCATCATATGTTTTGGATTATTTACAGAACAGGTCCAAAACACTGAGAATAATTATCTCGGGAAGGAGACATTTCCATGGGTTAAAGGTGGATCTGTTCAGCTAAACTCTAGTTAAAGATACGCAGGTTTAATAACAGCGTTTCAAAGGGCTGTCTTTAACGAGGAAATGGATCAAATACTTTCCCATGGGACACGAAAGGTAGAACAAGCAATACCACAACCCATTGGATGATAGAAGAAATGGAAAGAAAGATGGAACTGAAAATAGGAGCACATCAGCAGAGGAGGCAGGAGGGAGCTGTTCATCAGAACGTAATGAGTCTGCTCTGTGTAGGTCTCTGAGAAACATTCGAAAAATTGTGAAAATAGCAAGCAAGGTTCATAGTCCAACAGGTTTAATTGGAAACACTAGCTTTCGGAGCATCGCACCTTCATCAGGTGGTTGTGCAGGACACAATTGTAAGACACAGAATTTATAGCAAACATTTACACAGTGTGATGTATCTTAAATTCTCATGTTAACTGTAACAATTGGTGTCAGCGTAGATGAGATGTTGAAGGTGTTAACCCCCTGTGTTCCCTGTCTGTGCCATAATGTTTAGACTGATTCTCATCTAAAAAAGTGAGTTAACAGAGTCTTACATGGATTCATGCAGTTCTTGAGCAAAGTACAATGTAACTCTGCAAGTACAAATTCACCCCACAAATGTATATGTATATGTGTGCATGTGTGTGAGTGCAGGAGTTTATATGTGTTTGTGTGTGTGTGTCTGTGTATAGATGTGTGTGTGTGTGTGTATAGTGCAATGGTATGTAGTGTGACATGAACCCAAGGTCCCGGTTGAGGCCCTCCCTATGGGTACCGAACTTAGCTATCAGTCTCTGCTCGGCAACTTTTCGCTGCCACCTATCCCGAAGCCTGCCTTAGAGGATGGTCACCCGAAGGTCCAAGGTCGAATGTCTTGGACCACTGTAGTGTTCCCCAACTGGGAGGGAACCCTCCTGTCTGTTGATTGTTGTGTGGTGCCCATTCATCTGTTGCCGTAGGCTCTGCTCGGTTTCCTCAATGTACCATGCCTCAGGGAATCCTTGCCTGCAGCATGTGAGATAGACAACGTTGGCTGAGTCGCATGAGTACCTGCCATGTACATGGTGGGAGGTGTGCCACGTGTAATGGTGGTATCCATGTCCACACTCTGACATGTCTTGCAGCATCTACTGTGACAAGGTTATATAGAGTTGTCCTGAAAGCTGGGCAGCTTGTTAGTAACAATGATCTGTTTGAGGTTTGGTGGTTGTTTAAAGGTGAGCAGTGGAGGTGTGGGGAAGGTCTTGGCGATGAAACTTGTTGATATCACCGTGTAGTTTTATCAGTGACCCCTCGCCATGGGTCCAGAGATACATTGCCGACATTTTCTTCCTCTGGACCCATGGTGAGGAGTCACTGATAAAACTACGCAGTGACATCAACAAGCTTCATCCCACCATCAAACTCACCGTGGACTACCTGTTTCATTCTTGGACACATACATCTCCATTAAAGATGGACACCTCAGCACCACACTCTACCGCAAACCCACAGACAACCTCACAATGCTACACTTCTCCAGCTTCCACCCAAAACATATTAAAACAGCCATCCCCTATGGACAAGCCCTACGTGTACACCGGATCTGCTCAGATGAGGAGGAATGTGATGGACACCTGCAAGTACTCAGGGATGCCCTCACAAGAACGGGGTACGATGCTCAACTCATCAACTGCCAGTTCCGACGTGCCACAGCAAGGAACCATAATGATCTTCTCATGCTGCAACCAACAGAGTACCCTTCGTTGTTCAGTATTTCTCAGGAGCCGAAAAGCTACGCCATGTTCTTCGCGACTTGCAACACATTATCAATGAGGGTGAGCACCTCGCCAAGACCTTCCCCACAACTCCTTTAAACAACCGCCAAACTTCAAACAGATCATTGTTCAAGTACTCATGTGACTCAGCCAACATTGTCTATCTTAGATGCTGCAGACAAGGATGCCCTGAGGCATGGTACATTGGGGAAACCGTACAGAGGTTGTGACAATGGATGAATGGGCACCGCACAACAGTCAACAGGCAGGAGTATTCCCTCCCAGTTGGGGAACATGTCAGCGATCCAGGACATTCGATCTTGGACCTTCAGGTGACCATCCTCCAAGGTGAACTTTGGGACAGGCAGCTGGGCAGAGGCCGATAGCTAAGTTCCATCCTCATAGGTAGGGCCTCAACCGGGACCTCGGATTCATGTCATACTACAAGTGACCACCATTGCACTATACACATGCACAAACACACTCACACACACAGAGGCACTCCTATACACACACATACACACAGACACAACAGATACGCACACAGACACGCACACACACTCCTACAGTCACACATACACCTACAGACACACACACACACTCCACACTCACACACGCACCCTCTCACAGACTTAGACCCCTTTACACTCACACACACATATGCACTCTCTCACAGAGACATTCACAACCCCCCACTCCAGACACACACACACACACACACATATACGTTTGTGGGGTGAATTTGTACTTGCAGAGTTACATTGTACTTTGTTCAAAACTGCATGAATCCATGTAAGATTCTGTTAACTCATTTTTCAGGTGAGAATCAGTCGAAACATTATGGCAGAGACAGGGAACACAGGGGGCTAATACCTTCACCATCTTATCTGGCTGACACCAATTGTTACAGTTAACCTGAGAATGAAACTTTTAAGAAAAGTTTTGTGATTTACATATGAAAGAAGTGAAACTATCATGGCCATTCTAACAGCTGAGAGACTCATCAAACAATCAAGGTATTTTTCAATGTATAATTTCAGTTCGTCACACTGTAAACTTTTGCTATAAATTCTGTGTCTTACAATTGTGTACTCCACAACCACCTGATGAAGGAGTGACGCTCCGAAAGCTAGTGCTTCCAATTAAACCTGCTGGACTATAACCTGGCGTGGTGTGATTTTTAACCTTGTACACCCCAGTCCAACACTGGCATTTCCATATCAGAAAGAAAAGCCATTATGGATAAGACTGTGGAAGGGGTAGTTTGTGAGTATTACAGTCTGGATGCAGCTGTACAGTGGGGGTGTCCAGCATTTAGTACTCGGACAACTGCTATTCTTGATTTATGTCTGAAAGTTAAACTAAAGTGCACAGGATGTAATTCTTAAACAAAGACAGAAATTGCCAGGCAGCATCTGTGGAGAGAAATCGGAGTTAACTTCTAAGGTCCAGGAATCCTTCCTCAGAATACTTTCCTCATTTCTGAGCAAGGGTCCTCGGACCTGAAACGTAAACTCTGATTTCTCTCCACGGATGCTGCTGGATCTGCTGATCTTTTCCAGCAATTCCTGCATTTGCTTCTGATTTCCAGCATCTGCAGTTCTTTTGGCTTTTATTATGCAATTCTTAAAATTGTCTTTAACACAAACTGAAAGTGTAAATGAGGAGGATATTTATGGTCCTCAAGAGGACATTGACAGGGCTAGTGCAATGCACAGAGATGGGGCAGTGACATTTAAAGCAGATACATTTGAAATTAAACATTTTGGCAGGAAGAATGCAGAGAAGCAATACAAATAAAGAACAAATTTGCAAAAGGGATAACTGGGACAGAGACACCTGCATCCAAATTGTTAAAGATGGCAGAGCAAGTTGGGAAAATGGCAAAAAAAAGGCAAATGGGAACCTTGACTTAGAAATCGAGGTTTTGAGGGCAAAACCAAGAAAGCAAAGATGAACCTTCATAAAACTTTGATTTTGGCTTCAATTGGAGTTTACTATCTAGTTCTGGTCTCCGTACCTAAGAATAGACAGCTCACTACCACCCTATCAAAAGTAACTAGGGATGGGTAATAAATGCTGGCCCATGGGTGAATCAGAATAAAACTTTAGCGACAGTGCAGAATAGAGTGATGAGGATGCTTTCAGGAACTTCCACCCCTGTATTAAGGGGAGAAGCTGGAGTCTGCCTTAGAGGAGAGATATATACGAGGAGGTTTATAAGACATAGTGTCATTCAGATGTACAGCATGGAAACAGACCCTTTAGTCCAACCCGTCCATGCCGACCAGATATCCCAACCCAATCTAGTCCCACCTTCCAACACCCAGCCCATATCCCTCCAAACCCTTCTTATTCATATACCCATCCAAATGCCTCTTAAATGTTGCAATTGTACCAGGCTCCACCACTTCCTCTGGCAGCTCGTTCCATACACGTACCACCCTCTGCGTGAAAATGTTGCCCCTTAGGTCTCTTTTACATCTTTCCCCTTTCACCCTAAACCTATGCCTTCTAGTTCTGGACCCCCTGAAACCAGGGAAAAGACTCTGTCTATTTATCCTATCCATGCCCCTCCAACACTCCAGGGAAACAGCCCCAGCCTGTTCAGCCTCTCCCTGTAGCTCAGATCCTCCAACCCTGGCAACATCCTTGTGAATCTTTTCTGAACCCTTGACAGAGGTGTTCAAATTCAGGAGATTTCCAGATGGCATTGATAGAGAGGAACTGCTCTCTATTGGTGCAAGCGTGAGAGGATAAGGGGGATGACAAAACAAACCACAACACCATGAGGGAAATCTCATTGAAGCAGGAAGTCATTTGGATCTGGAATAAACTCTCTGAGAGTGTAGTAGATACAGATTCAAAAATGGATTTGAATAAGGAATTTCATAAGAATACTACCAGAAAAAGTACCTTACTAAGCCAAAGGAAGGAGTGGGGGTGGAGGACTACCTGAATTGCAAAGAATTGGTACATTAAAAACAAAGGAACAAAAGTAGGTCATTCAGCCCCTCAAGCTGGTTCTATCATTCAATGAGATCAGGGCTGATCTGTGATCGAACTCCATATGCCTACCTTTGATCCACATCTTTTAATACCTTTGTTAAATACTAATGTATCTGTCGCAATATTAAAATTTACAACAAATTCAGCATCCATTACAATTTTTGGAAGAGAGTTCCAACCCTTTGTGTGTTGAAGTGCTTTCTAACATCTCTCCTGAACAGGGTGAAACAGAGGACTGCAGATGCTGGAGATTAGAGTCAAGATTAGAGTGGGCTCCTGCCCAAAATGACTTTCCTGCTCCTCGGATGCTGCCTAACCTGCTGTGCTTTTCCAGCACCACTCTAATCTTGATCTCTCCTGAACAGTCTGGCCCTAATTCAGACAATGCTCTTAGTCCTAGAATCTCCCAACAATGGAAATGGTTGATTTCCATTTTACACACACACACACACACACACTCACATACACAAACACACACACTCACACTCACTCACACACATGCGCACACACACATACACACACACACACCACTCACACACATGCACAGCCACATGCACACTCACACAGACACACACACTCTCTCACACACACATGCACTTACACACACACACCACACACACACTCACACTCTCACACACACACGTGTGCACACACACGCACACTCACACAGACACACACACACTCTCAGACACACACACACGCACATACACACACACACACACACACTCACACATACACATACACGCACACACACACATGCATGCACGCATACGCGCGTGCATGCACACACACAATCACACACTCATGCTCACACCTGAATGACTTCCTTCTGTGCTGCAATTATGCCATGATTCCACCAATATTTGGAACATTTTATTATGATAAAGTCACAACATAAATATCAATTCTATTTCAATGTTTATAATGATGTGGAAATGTTAGTGTTGGACTGGGGGAGGCAAAGTCAGAACCACACAAACCTGGTTATAGTCAAATATGTCTGTTTGAAATCACAAGCTTTTGGAGCAGGACCACCAGGACCTGGTGAAGGAGCAGAGCTCTGAAAGCTTGCAATTTCAAATAAACCTGTTGGGCTATTATTTGGTACCATGTGACTTCTGTCCATGTTTATAAGATCAAGCGATTCATTTAGTCATGGAATGTGGTTGTCTCTGGTAAGGTCAGCATTTTCTGCCCATCCCTTTTGAACTGAATTGCTTGCGATGGAAAAAAGGGACATCAGAGTCATTATGGTGGGTCTGGAGTCACATGTAGGCCACATCCGTAATAACTGCAGATGGACTTCTCTGAAAGGTATTAGTGAACTAAATGGATTACTTTTCTAATAACTAAACATAGTTTCAAAGTCAGCATCACCAACTTTCAATTTCAGAATGATAACTTAAATTAACTTAAATTTCACCAGCTATCCCAATGGGGATTTGAACCCATGCTCCCCCACCCCACACATTGTTTATCAGTGACATCCTGCTACAGTTCTCCTCCCAACTGTTCTATTTTCCCTAGTCTTATACCCCCAAAGCATCAGATTGTGACATTGGCTTTTAAGATTGTCAATATACTAAACTCAAACTTGATTGGAGTTTGGTATTTTTCAGGGTATAATTTAAACTGATTAGCCTAATTTGAATTTGTTTTGTTGTCTACAGGCAACCAGCTATTCGAGTTGTTCGACCAAATGTTACTTTAGATTTTGTTCAGAACACTTTCTGTTGTGTCAGGTAGTTCTGCTAGATTTTAACTCTGTGAAAGGTACAGTACACCCAAATCTTCATAACACCTCCCCCTTAAGAAAAAAAATGAACCAGCATAATGAAAAGATGGCTGCATTTTTTTCTATTCTTTAAGCACATTACCCCAAGATACCGATAACTTCAATCTAGGTTCACCTTAACTTCTTCCCATATAACTGTATATATGTATATAACAATAAAGGAAGACAAATCTCAGCTAAACTATCAGTTAAATCCATGATAATGCATCTGCAATTACATTCTTATGACTCACAACATATACGATTTTTAAATTAAAAGTCTATAACATAAGACTCCAATGAAATAATCTCATATTCTTGTCTTTAAAATGTTCTAAGAATGTAAGTGGATTGTGATCCCTGTACACAACCCACTCTGACACATTGTTCATGAAATACACATTAAAATATTGTAAGGCCAATACCAAACTCAATAGCTCTTAATGAGTTTTGAGAAGGTTTGTAGCTCAGGTTGAGGTTCTGGATGTAGGTTTGCTCGCTGAGTTGCAAGGTTCATTTCCAGAAGTTTCGTTACCCTACTAGGCAACATCTTCAGTGGGCCTCAGGTGAAGTAATGTTGAGAATTCCATCTTTCTCTTGATATGTTTGGGTTTCTTTGAGTTGGTGATGTCATTTCCTGCGGTGATGTTATTTCCTGTAGTGAAGTCACTTTCTGTTCCTTTTCTCAGGAGGTGGTAAATGGGGTCAAACTCAATGTGTTTGTTGATAGAATTCCAGTTGGAATGCCATGCTTCTCGAAAGTCTCGTGTGTGTCTTTGTTTGGCTTGTCCTAGGATGGATGTGTTGTCCCAGTCGAAGCAATGTCCTTCCTTATCTGTATGTAAGGATACTAGTGAGAGAGGGTCATGTCTTTTTGTGGCTAGTTGATGTTCCTGTATCTTGGTGGTTAGCTTTCAGCTTGTTTGTCCAATTCAGTGTTTGTTACAATCCTTGCACGGTATTTTGTTAACCCAGCCACAACTCTGTTCATGAGTCATTGGAATGTGATGGGTGTGTTCTTCATTCCAAAAGGCATCACTTTCAACCGATATCACCCATTTTGGGTTACAATCACAGAAATATTTTTCACCATCTCTGATAAAGGTACCTGCCAGTAACCATGCATCACCTGCCAGTAACCAGTAACCATCCATCGTGGTGATGTAACTGGTTTGTCTGACTTTCTTGATACAGTCATCCAATCTAGGAATTGGATATGAGTCCAATTTTGTAATGGTGTTGATGTTCCAATAATCCACACAGAATTTTTGAGTTCCGTCTGGTTTGGGAACTAAGATGATCGACGAGCTGCAATCGCTCTGGCTTGGTTCGATGATGTCCTCATCGAGCATTGCCTCCACCTCCATCTGGACCTGTTGGATTTTGAAAAGATTAAGCCGATAGGGGTGTTGTTTTATTGGAGCAGTGTTCCCTAGGTCTACTTCATGTACAATAGCATTAGTTCTCCCTATCTGATTCTTACATATGTCCTTATACTGCAGTAACAAATCTTTCACCTGTGTTCTATGTTCCTGAGACAGATAGCTTACTAACCTATCCCACTCCTCAAGGACAACTTCTTCATTTTTTAGTCTATTTTGAGGCATAACGAAGTCCACATCATCCAGATTTGATTCCTCACTCTACGGGGCAGTAACTAACACCTGTTTCTCCAGTTCCTTCTCTTTAGTATAAAATGGTTTCAACATGGTCACATGACAAACCCAGTACCTTTTTTTCTATCTGGTATATTTACTAGAGAGTTCACCTGACTCAACATTTTCTCAATTTGATAGGGACCACTAAACCTGCCTTTGAAGAGATCTCCTATCCCTGATAACAGAACTCACAAGTCATTCCCTCGGGAAAATGTCTGAGTCTCAGACATTTTATCTGCCACCTGCTTCATTCTACACTGTGCCCTATTTAGGTGCTGTTTAGCTGACCCGGCTACTCAATTTAATCTCTCCCTCACCTCCGATACATAATCTAAGTGTGAGATTTCCCACTTTATTCCTTTCAATTTTTCTTTAATTAATTTCAAAGGGCCTCTCCCTTCATGACCGAATATTAACTCAAAATAAGTGAACTGAGTTGTTTCATTTGGGGGTATCTCTAATGGCAAACAATACAAATGGGATATCTTTATCCCAATCATTTGGGTAATCCTGATAGTATGGTCTCAACATGGTCTTCAAAGTCTGATGCCACCTTTCTAAGGCTCCCTAGGATTCAGGATGATACACACTGGATTTAAAGTGTTGTATACTTGAGCTATACATAATCTCCTTAATCAGCCTCACAGTAAAACTTGACCCATGGTCCAACTGAATCTCTCCGGGTAGCCTATACCGTGTGAAGAAAGCTTCTAACTCCTCTACCACCTTATGTGCTTTGATACTCAATGTGGAATTGCCTCCGGAAATCTGGTAGACGCATCTATTATGGTTAGCAAGTACTAGTTCGTACTTATAGTTATTGGGAGGGGACCTACACAATCAATTATAATCCTTGTGGAAGGTTCTTCAAATGTGGGAATTGGCAACGAAGGGGCTGGTTTTATTACCACCTGTGGCTTACCCACCATTTGGCATGTATGGCATGTACGGTAAAAGTTAACCATATCCTTGTGCATTCCACGCCAATAAAAATGTTTTTGTACCTTAGCCTGAGTCTTTCATACCCTGAGGTGATCTCCTACAGGTAGATCAGGTGCTACCCATAATACCTCCTGTCTGTTTGCTACCAGCAAGACAGTCTGGTGCACTTCGGCCCATTTCTCCTCTGCACTAACCTGCCGTGGTCTCTTTTGTCACCTCTTCTATCTTTTAGATAATAACTCTCTGGAATATGCGCTGCCTCCTTTTTGGAGTACGCATCCACATATCTATCATTTATCGTCTTGTCCCTGGGTATTCTGTTGCAAGTCCCTTAGCCTTTCAGACTTCTGTCTGACCCTCTGCCTGTTGAGGTTTTTCCTGCACCATTACATCAAACAGAGTATCCGTTAACTGAACTTCAACTCTTTCATCCTTCTCTTTACCTTTTGCTTCGTGCTGTGACTTATGATAGTGGGATCTGGTTACCACACAGTCTGGGAAAATACCAGCATATTTCTGTTTTAACTCCACAATTTCTTGGTCTTCCTTGGGCTTCTCCTACCTTGGATCCTGCTAAATCATTCCCAAGAAACTGAATTCCTGGAACTGACACTCTGGCAATCTCTTCCACTGTAATTTCCCCAGTCTTAAGTTGGCACTCGAACCTGACAGGGGAACACTAAATTTCTGGCCATCATCCCCACAAATTGCCACACTCTTGGGTAACAGATCAGGAAGCGTGCATATACACTCATCCCTTACTATCAGCGACTGGTCAAATCCTGTATCTGTCAAAAGTATAACTTCTCATCCTTCTCCCCCTATTCTTTCTGATTAAACTTTACCCAGGGCAGTGAATTCTTTGTAGAGATCAGGTACTAACTCCATATCCAACCCCTGCCTCGCTAGCTCTGCCTACCAGTTTAGTCTGAATTAGTATTACTCATAAATCCTCAGACCACTCCATCTGCCCAGTCAATGTTTCAAATGAAATAAAGAAGGTTTCAACATCTTTCTCATCAAAATGTGACAGAGTTTTGACATATTTGTATATATCACGATCTTCTCTTTTAATCTCCATCATATTAACTTGGCTTTGCTGACTAAGTTGCAACTTCCTAAGTTCAAATTCTCTCTCTTTTTGTTCAGCCAAGAACCTTCTTTCTCTCTCTTTTTCTTCTCTCTCTCTTTGTTTATCTTCTAACTTCATTCTTCTCCAATGTAATTTTGGTTTTCCTACCTCGACCGCACTTGCCTGTTTCTTTGACACACCTAAGTGTTTGAGTAATTCCCTTACAATTTCAGCTTTACCTTTGTCCTTGGTTAAACCCAAATCTAACTTATATGCTAATTCTAGAAGTATGACCTTTTTATTTCATTCTAAACCTTCTTGGCAAATTTGAGAACTATCTTCAAATCCCAGAATCTCTTTAGCAATTTCAAGAGCCATTTCTCTCACTTTTAATTTATTCAACCACAAGACACCAAAATTAAGCATATTGCCTCACCTACATTTTATTTAAAGATCTGGGACACTAAACTGCAACTGTTTAATTCTACTGTGATCTTATCTGTTCAAATCTGTCTGAATCTCAGTCTGGATTTGCCTAAACCTATGCAAATCCTGGGTGAGCCCCCAACCTGTTACGAAACTGGGTGTAACCTTCTGCTTATTTTAAACCAGCAACATAGAAAAGATTTATCCCATGCAGTAATCTGTGAAAATTTGAGAGGCCAAAAACTATTTAAAGTATAATTTAACAACTTTATTTTTAAAAGTATAATAGAGAATAATTAACTAACAACAATTTACAACTCCTTCCTCTAACCTATGTTTTATTTTCCCTTCTATGTTATTGGTCTGATAAAACCCCCGAATACGATTTACCAAAATTCGACTTTTCAAAACTAGTCAGATGTCGAATCTTCTTGTTATGTCTTTCTCTGTCTTCTTTACTTATTCTTAGGGAGTTCTGTTTCACAGGTCACTGATCAATAAAGATACCTTTAAAAGAGCTATTCTCTGGGCAGTCTGCAGATGCTTGTGGCTTGGCAGTTCTCCTCCCAACTGTTCAATTTTCCCCAGTCTTATACCCCAAAAGCATCGGATTGTGATATTGGCTTTTAAGATTGTCAATATACTAAACTTAAACTTGATTGGAGTTTTGTATTTTTCAGGGTATAATTTAAACTGATTGGCCTAATTTGAATTCATTTTGTCATCTCCAGGTAACCAGCTAATCGAGTTGTTCAACCAAACATTATATTATATCTTGTTCCGAACACTTTGTGTTGTATCAGGTCATTCTGCCAAATTTTAACTCTCTTAAAGGTACAGTGCACCCACATCTTAATCACATGAAGTAAGGGAGATGTGAGATAAAACATTTTCACACAATATGTATATTCCAGGGACTACCTGGAAATGTGGTGGAGAAAGGGTTAATTGAGACATTGAATAGAGTATAGGATGATTATTTGGATAGAAATGATATGCTGAGGTACGGGGAAAAGGCAGGAGATTGGCACTGCATAACAGAACCAGTACAGATTCAATGGGCCGAATAGCCTCTGTTCAGTAACCATGAGACCATAAGATCATAAGACATAGGAGTGGAAGTAAGGCCATTCGGCCCATCGTGTCCACGCTGCCATTCAATCATGGCTGATGGGCATTTCATCTTCACTTACCAGCATTCTCCCCGTAGCCCATAATTCCTTGTGACATCAAGAATTTATCAATTTCTGCCTTGAAGACATTTAGCGTCCCGGCCTCCACTGCACTCCATGGCAATGAATTCCACAGGCCCACCACTCTCTGGCTGAAGAAATGTCTCTGCATTTCTGTTCTGAATTGACCCCCTCTAATTCTAAGGCTATGTCCACTGGTCCTAGTCTCCTCGCCTAATAGAAACAATTTCCTAGTGTCCGCCCTTTCCAAGCCATGTATTTTCTTGTAAGTTTCTATTAGATCTCCCCTCAATCATCTAAACTCCAATGAATACAATCCCAGAATCCTCAGACATTCCTCATATGTTAGACCTATCATTCCAGGGATCATCCGTGTGAATCTTCGCTGGACATGCTCCAGTGCCAGTATGTCCTTCCTGAGGTGTGGGGACCAAAACTGGACACAGTACTCCAATGGGACCTAACCAGAGCTTTATAAAGTCTCAGTAACACATCGCTGCTTTTATATTCCAACCCTCTTGAGATAAATGACAACATTTCATTTGCTTTCACAGAATCACAGTTCTGTGATTTTGTGAAAAACTGCAGCTGAGTAAAATTCCACCACAAAACAGAGACAAACCAAAAACATTTTGGTGTAATGGACAACATTTGAAATGAAGCAACACAAATTCTGCTGAGATGTAAATTTGCCCTCTCTCTCAATCTTAATAGCTCCTATAACAAAATTTCAGGATCTGGATCCAGACGTGCACCTTGGCTAAACTTGATCACTGATCCAGTCCTTGTGTGTGTGTGTGTGTGTGTGTGTGTGTGCACCAAGTCTGATTAAAATCCATCCATTTCGTTTTGCATGCAGACTAACGAACAAGGGTGAAAACTTTATTCCACCAACCTTCAGTGGCAGAATTAATTAGGGATGGAGAATGAATGCTGGGCAAGAATAAATTTCAAAAAAAAGTATCGTTGGTTAACAAAGTTCTATCTGATATATAATTAACCACTGACTGTCAAATACTATTTGTGAAGTTGTTTGAGCTGCATTGAACTCAACTAAACTTCAAGGAGAGGTGATGCCTAGTGGTATTATTGCTACATGAGTGACTCAGCTAAGCTGAGACACCTGGGTCATTTCAAATGTTTAATGAGGAAAAGTCGATAGATGTTTATAAAATCATGAGGGGAATAGATAGAGTGAATAGCCAGGGTAGGGGAGTCCAAAACTAGAGGGCATTGGTTTAAGGTGAGAGGGGAAAGATTTAAAATGGACCTGAGGGACAACTTTTCACACAAAGTGTGGAGCATGTATGAAATGTGCTGCCAGAGGATGTTTGTACAATTACAACATTTAAAAGGCATCTGAATAAGAAGAGTTTAGAGAAATATGGGCCAAATGCTGGCAAATATGACTGGATTAATTTAGGCTATCTGGTCACTGGAGGAGTTGGACCAAAGGGTCTGTTTCCGTTCTGTACATCTCTATTACTCTATGACCATCAATCCATCCGTTTCATTAATGTCCTTGAGGAGGGAAAATTGTGTCCTCACCCAGTCTGGCTCCATGGGACTCCAGCCCCACAGCAATGTGGTTAACCCTTAAATGAAATGTCTGAGCAAGTTGCATCCAATAGCAATTAAGGATGGGCAATAAATGCTGACTCATCCAGTGATTTCCCACATCTCATGAATATATAACTTCACAAAGGCTTCTGCCAAATGCATAATGAAGAGCTCAAATGTTTCTATACAATTTGTTAATGCAATTAAGGAAGATTTCAGCATCCTTCATGATCAAAACGTATTGATGGTCTACCATTAAGAGCTGAATTCAACTTAGCAGGCATTCAATCTCACTCCTATCCCTGGGATCCTGCCATGCACAAGATGGCAGCAGTGTTAGCCAACAGGGCATGTTGGAGAGGGGAAAACTTGCATTTCTGCAGCATTTTTCACAACCTCCAGGCATCCAAAAATACTTTGAAATGAAATACTTTTGAAAACTAGTCATTCTGGAACATAGGAAATCTATAGATAGATGAGCAAAACTGTAACATCTCTCAAATATTAATGAGAGAGACAGAGAGGGAGAGATGTGCAAAAATGAGCAAATTCATTGTCAAACATTTAGATATTATAACTGAGTGATGGATTTACATACACAATACACTATCTTAGCATTTTATTAATGATTCAACTCAATCATCAATCTTGTGTTTCTGATTAGTTGAAAATAATTGACAATTGATTAAGAAAATATGCTGTGGAATATTACTACACACAACACTCTGGGTGTGGAGAGCCTTGGCAATGGCCAACTAACTTTCAAGAGCTTCATTAAAAGGGACCATCTTTCTCAGAAGACTCTCAGCATGAGGCCAACAGTGAAGGAATCTCACATTAGGGAAATAGTTCACTCAACCATGACTAATGACACTTCAATAATATCCTCAGACATAACAAAATAGCCACAACAGAAAAAGTGGAGTGTGGCACTCAGAGGGAATCAGCAGGAACAAATGATGTATCTGCAGTGGGAATACAATAACATTATCTGAGATGGGTTTCAAAGGATAGATAAGCAGCTTAATGGGCAGAGAAGCTGTTGGAGATCATGAAGGTTGCCATAGTTATCGTGAGAGCAATAGAGAATGCAACTCAGGCTCAAAATCTAACTTAAGGCATTGCATCTGCTGAAGCAAATTAAGTCAGACAACTTCTCAAACAATATCAAACATAGTGAGCCCATACTGAGGAGAGTGTCATTCTGCAAATGCATTACTTCCTAAATGGCTACTCCCTCCTATAAGACTATAAGACAGCAGGCTTTGGATGATTGAACAAACAGCAGTCTCAAAATTATTGTCAATTGAATGCTTATCGCATATGAATGAAATTTCTTTGTGTTTTATTTTATTGAAAGTGGTAACAGAGAAATATAAGAAAACAGAGGATCAGAAAGAAAGTGTGCCTTTTTAGTCAAAGTTAAAAAAACAGACGTGCTTTAACCACCCACGTCTTCAAATATCCATCCAACTCACCCTGAGGTACACCCTCATTATAAAGAGACATTCTGGATTTAAGGAAGAACATTATTATAGAAGGAGCACCTGAGAAGAGATTAATTTACTTGAATCTTGAGATGAGGGAAGCTGTCTTACCAGGAAAAGCTGGTCAGGTCCAAGGTGCATTGTAGTTAAAAAGAATGAAAAGTAGAAAATTCTGAGAGGGCTTGAACAGATAGATATTGAGAGGAAGCCTGCCCTTGTAGAGGAATCTAGAACGAGGCGTAAAGTTTCAAAATAAAGGGTGAAAGGTGAGAAAGTCAAAGATGAGGAATACCTTTTTCTTTCTGAGGGCTGTGATTCTTTGAATTCTTGATCCCAGAGAACTTGCACAATTTTGGGGGACCTGCCAACGTAGATGCAGAAAGGTTGCTTGGTCCTGTCCAGGGAGAATCTTGGATTTGGAGGGTGTAATCTGAGAAAAAGGGGTGTAAAAGTGCATTAGAGCTGGAAAGGAAATTCGTTGCTGTGGAAGATGGTGGTGGAGTAGGACTTCTAAGTCTGGGAATCATCACAGAATCCCTGCAGTGTGAGAGCAGGGCATTTGGCCCAACAAGTTCGCACCAACTCTCTGAAGAGCATGTCACCCAGACTCAGCCTTTTACAGATCCCAACTGAGCTAGCCAACACAACCCTGGACACTATGGAGCAATTGAGTATGACCACTCCACTTATTTGCACATCCTTGAACTGTTAGAGGAAGCGCACGCAGACACAGGGAGAAGGTGCAAACTCCACACAGTCACCCGAGGTTAGAATCAAATCCAGGTCCCTGGCGCCATGAGGCAGTACTACTAAGCACTGATCTACTATGTCTTTCTTTTCATTTTTTTTCTTCTTTGTCTCTCTTGTCTGTTTTGTTTTATTGCACTTACCTCTTGGTGAAGAGCTCAGTTGCGGTGACAGTGTCAGCAGTGGCAGGTAGGCCCAGGGTGAGCTTATGGCAGTGATAGTGGAGGTGAGTGTGGATTGTTAAGGCAGTCCTAACGTTGACTCATGACTGCTGCAGCGGAGGTGAGTATGGGTCCCTGAAGGGGTCTGCGCCCAGCACAAAATCAAAAGAGCTGGCGGTGGAGATGGGTTTGGACCCAGTACGAGGCTCGGCTACAGCAGCTGCAGCTGGATTGGTGAGATGGGCTTGAAGCAGATTCATGGCAGTGATGGAGTCACAGATGGGCTGGTGTTGTACCCAGCAGTGTCGATCGTGTCTCCGTTGGTGAGCTCCGCCTTATTAGCGATGGAGTCAAAGAGTTCCAGTGATGGTGGAACTGCGGAGGGGACACATGCCTGACCACTAGGCCCATGACACTTGGCGGAGAACTGAGAAGGACTGTAAAGATGGACACTTCCTTTATTTCTTCATTTTGCTGCCTTTAGTCATAGAGTCATTGAGATGTACAGCATGGAAACAGACCCTTCAGTCCAACCCGTCCATGCCGACCAGATATCCCAACCCAATCTAGCCCCACCTACCATCACCCGGCCCATATCCCTCCAAACCCTTCCTATTCATATACCCATCCAATGCCTCTTAAATGTTGCAATTGTACCAGCCTCCTCCATATCCTCTGGCAGCTCATTCCATACACGTACCACCCACTGTGTGAAAAAGTTGTCCCTTAGGTCTCTTTTATATCTTTCACCTCTCACCCTAAACCCATGCCCTCTAGTTCTGGACTCCCCAACTCCAGGGAAAAGACTTTGTCTATTTATCCTATCCATGCCCCTCATAATTTTGTAAAGCTCTATAAGGTCACCACATTCTATGTCTTGGTTTATTTTTCTGTTTTAAGATGGTGACCCTTTGGAATACTTTACAGTTGATTTTTGTAACAAGATATATGTGACAATAAATAAATAAATAAAATTCTTTACTGCAGAGGTTTGTGTAGAATGTGTTGTCAAGTATACCCAAGGCGGAGATAGACTGATTTTTTTATCAGGAAGGGAATTGAGACTTCTGGGATAAAGGCTGGAAGGTGGAGTTAAAGTTTATCAGATCAGCCATGAGCTCATTGACTGGTAAAACATAGTCGACGGGCTGAATGGACTACTTCTCTCCTATGTGTGATAGTGTTATGTTATGTAATGTGACAGACAGATTGTTGAATGAAAGAACCAGAAGCTTGTGGTTAATAGAGAGTATGTTGAGACCAATATCAGATCAACTGTGATTACATTGAGTGAGTAGAGTTAGGGTGGTGGGTGGGTGGTGGGGGGGGTGGTCAAGGTGATGCCAAATTGTTTTTTTTTGCTTCGATTTCCTCTGTTCATATATAACTGTCAGGAAAAAGGGTTTGTGATCGGAGTTGATGAAGGTTAGGAAAAGATTGAGTAAACGCCGGGACTGAGAGTGAGATGGGCTGGGGCCTGATGCAGTCTGTGGTGGAGGTGGGAGTGGATTGGCTATTCAGTCAG
Source organism: Hemiscyllium ocellatum (assembly GCF_020745735.1). Taxonomy (NCBI): domain Eukaryota; kingdom Metazoa; phylum Chordata; class Chondrichthyes; order Orectolobiformes; family Hemiscylliidae; genus Hemiscyllium; species Hemiscyllium ocellatum. The sequence goes on along the minus strand of NC_083416.1, from coordinate 82,708,868 downwards.
GTCCATTCTGCAGCATATCAACAGCACCTGCCTCCAACTCCTTTCCACAGGCTTCACTGTCACTGAACAAAGGAAGGAGACTGACCTTCTCTTCCAATAGCCATTAATTAATCAAGCATTGAGCTCAGGAATGGTGCCCCTTACAGTTTACAATGTTATTACTCCGATAATTATATTGATAAAGTTAAAAAGAACCAGATGGGAGACTTCGAGTTAAATTCATTGAGGACATAGAATGAGGGTCTGCTGTGGGACTTGTTGGCATTTATTGCCCATCCCACATTGTCTTCAAGAAAATGGTGGTGAGCTGTCTCTCAACCCTGAGCAGCACATATGAAAGGGACCCTTGTGTTGCAGTCATAGTTCTTACATTGAAGCCGAGAGGCTTAAGTTCAAGTCCCACCCGCTCCAGAGGTGTGCAATAACATCTCTGAGCAGGATGGTTAGAAATAATCAATAGTAAAATATCAGAGCTCATATAAAAAAAGGATTGTAGGGATTTACTTATTCAGCAGATGTGGGTGTTACTGGCTCGGTCAGCATTTATTGCCTATACCTAGTTGCCGCTTGAGAAGGTGGGTGGGAACCACCATATGCTACCTGCTGTGGGTTGACCCACAATGCCCTGAGGGAGAGAATTCCAGGATTTTGACCCAGTGACAGTGAAGGAACACGATGGTGTGTAACTTGGAGGGGAACTTGCAGGGTATGGTTTTTCCATGTATCTGCTGCCCTTGTCCTTCTAGATGGAAGTGGTCATGGGGTTGGAAGGTGCTGTCTGAGGATCTTTGGTGAATTTCTGCAGTGCATCTCGTAGATAGTACACACTACTGCTACTGAGGATTGGGGGTGGAGCGAATGGACATTTGTGGATGCTATTCCAGTCAAGTGGGCTGCTTTGTCCTGGATGGAGTTGAGCTTCTTGAGTATTGTTGGAGTTACACATATCCAGACAACTGGGGAGTATTCTATCACACTCCTCACTTGGGCCTTGTAGAAAGTAGACAGATTTTGGGGAGTCAGGAGGTGAATTACTTATCACAATGTTTCTAGCCTCTGACATGCTCTTGTAGCCACTGTGTTTTTGTGGTGAGTCCAGCTAAGTTTCTAATCAATGGTAACCCCAAAGATATTGATAGTCAGTGATAGCAATACAATCAAATGTCAAAGGGCAGTGTTTAGATTATCGCTTATTGGAGATGGTCATAGCCTGGCATTTGTGTTGCATGCGTGTTACTTGCCACTTGTCAGTCCAAACGTTAATGATGTCCAGATCTTTTTGCATTTGAACATAGACTGCTTCAGTATCTGAGGAGTCGCAAATGTTACTGAACATTGTACAATCATGGGCAACCATTCCGACTTCTGATCTTAAGATGGAGGGATGGTCATTGATGAAGCAGCTGAAGATGGCTGGGTCTAGGACACTATCATGAGGAACTTCTGCAGAATGTCCTGGAGTTGAGATCTCTGACCTCCAAACAGTAGAGATATTGCTCCCTGATACCCATTGATTCCAGTTTTGCTTGGGCTCCTTGATGCTACACTCAGTCAAATGCAGCCTTGATGTCAAGGGCTGTCACTCTCATTCCCCTCTGGAATTCAGCTCCTTTGTCCATGTTTGAACCAAGGCTGTAATGAGCTGAACATGTGTTGCTGGAAAAGTGCAGCTGGTCAGGCAGCATCCAAGGAACAGGAAACTCGACGTTTCGGGCATCAGCTCTTCTTCAGGAATGAGGAAAGTGTGTCCAGCAGGCTAAGATAAAAGGCGGGGAGGAGGGACTTGGGGGAGGGTCGTTGGAGATGTGATAGGTGGAAGGAGGTCAAGGTGAGGGTTGTAGTGGTTCTGTTCGCCGAGCTGGAAGTTTTTGTTGCAAACGTTTCGTCCCCTGGCTAGGAGACATCATCAGTGCTGTGGACCCTCCTGCGAAGCGCTTCTTTGATGTTTCTTCCGGCATTTATAGTGGTCTGTCCTTGCCGCTTCCAGGTGTCAGTTTCAGCTGTCCGCTGTAGTGATTGGTATATTGGGTCCAGGTCGATGTGTCTGTTGATGGAGTTTGTGGATGAATGCCATGCCTCTAGGAATTCCCTGGCTGTTCTCTGTCTGGCTTGCCCTATGATAGTAGTGTTTTCCCAGTCGAATTCATGTTGCTTGTTGTCTGAGTGTGTGGCTACTAGGGATAGCTGGTCGTGTCGTTTCGTGGCTAGTTGGTGTTCATGTATGCGGATTGTTAGCTGTCTTCCTGTTTGTCCTATATAGTGTTTTGTGCAGTCCTTGCATGGTATTTTATAAACTACATTAGTTTTGCTCATGTTGGGTATTGGCTCCTTTGTTCTAGTAAGTTGTTGTCTGAGCGTGGCTGTTGGTTTGTGTGCCGTTATGAGGGTGATAGGCCGGAGTAGGGTGGGGGCAGAGAGGTCAGGAAGAAGATTGCAGGTCAGGAAGGCGGTGCTGAGTTCGAGGGATTTGACTGAGACAAGGTGGGGGGAGGGGAAATGAGGAAACTGGAGAAATCTGAGTTCATCCCTTGTGGTTGGAGGGTTCCTAGGCGGAAGATGAGGTGCTCTTCCTCCAACTGTTGTGTTGTTATGGTCTGGCGATGGAAGAGTCCAAGGACATGCATGTCCTTGGTGGAGTGGGAGGGGGAGTTAAAGTGTTGAGCCACGGGGTGGTCGGGTTGGTTGGTCCGTGTGTCCCAGAGGTGTTCCCTGAAACGTTCCGCAAGTAGGCGACCTGTCTCCCCAATATAGAGGAGGCCACTTCGGATGCAGCGGATGCAATAGATGATGTGTGTGGAGGTGCAGGTGAATTTGTGGCGGATCTGGAAGGATCCCTTGGGGCCTTGGAGAGAAGTAAGGGAGGAGGTGTGGATGCAAGTTTTGCATTTCCTGCGGTTGCAGGGGAAGGTGCCGGGAGTGGAGGTTGGGTTGGTGGGGGGTATGGACCTGACGAGGGAGTCACGGAGGGAGTAGTCTTTTCGGAACCCTATAGGAGAGGGGAGGGAAATATATCCTTGGTGGTGGGGTCCGTTTGGAGGTAGCGGAAATGACGGCGGATGATACGCTGTATATGGAGGTTGGTGGGGTGGTAGGTGAGAACCAATGGGGTTCTGTCCTGGTGGCGGTTGGAGGGGCGGGGCTCAAGGGCGGAGGAGCGGGAAGTGGAGGAGATGTGGTGGAGGGCATCGTCGATCACGTCTGGGGGAAACTGCGGTCCTTGAAGAAGGAGGCCATCTGGGCTGTACAGTATTGGAACTGGTCCTCCTGGGAGCAGATGCGGCAGTGACGAAGGAATTGGGAATATGGATGGCGTTTTTACAGGGGGCAGGGTGGGAGGAGGTGTAGTCCAGGTAGCTGTGGGAGTCAGTCGGTTTATAGTAAATGTCCATTTTGATTCGGTTGCCCGAGATAGAAATGGAAAGGTCTAGGAAGGGGAGGGAGGAGTCTGAGACAGTCCAGGTGAATTTGAGGTCGGGGTGGAAGGTGTTGGTAAAGTGGATGAACTGTTCAACCTCCTCGTGGGAGCACGAGGCAGCGCCGATATAGTCATTGATGTAGCAGAGGAAAAGGTGGGGGGTGGTGCCTGTGTAGTTGCGGATGATGGACTGTTCCACATATCCTATGAAGAGGCAGGCATAGCTGGGGCCCATGCGGGTGCCCATGGCTACTCCTTTGGTTTGGATGAAGTGGGAGGATTGGAAAGAGAAGTTGTTCAGGGTGAGGACCAGTTCAGTCAGTCGAAGAAGGGTGTCAGTGGAAGGGTACTGGTTGGTACGGCGAGAAAGGAAGAAGTGGAGGGCTTTGAGTCCTTCATGATGGGGGATGGAGGTGTACAGGGACTGTATGTCCATCGTGAAGATAAGGCGTTGGGGACCGGGGAAGCGAAAATCATGGAGGAGTGGAGGGCGTGGGTGGTGTCTCAAATGTAAGTGGGGAGTTCTTGGACTAAGGGGTCAGGACCATGTCGCGGTATGCAGACCTTTTATCTTAGCCTGCTGGACACACTTTCCTCATTCCTGAAGAAGGGCTGATGCCCGAAACATCGAGTTTCCTGTTCCTTGGATGCTGCCTGACCTGCTGCGCATTTCCAGCAACACATTTTCAGCTCTGATCTCCAGCATCTGCAGACCTCACTTTTTCCCTAAGGCTGTAATGAGGTCAGGAGCTGAGTGGCCCTGGTGAAACCCAAACTGAGCATCACTGAGCAGGTTATTGCTGAGCAGGTGCTGCTTGATAGCCCCTTCCATCACTTTACTGATGATCGAGAGGATGGGTGGTAATTGGTTGGGTTGAGTCTGACCTGCTTTTCCTGTACAGGACATACTCGGGCAATTTTCTGCATTGTTGGGTAGATGCCAGTGAAGTAACATTTTTTACAAAATTCATTCATGGGATAAGGGTGTCCCTGACTCTGCCAGCACTTATTGTCTATCCCAGAGAGTGTGGGTCTGGAGTCACACCAGACCAGATAAGGATGACAGTTTCCTTCCCTAAAGGACTTCAGTGAATCTGATGGGCTTTTCCCAAAAATCAGCAATAGTTTCATGGTCACAATTAGATTCTTAATTCCAGATTTCATTGAACTCAAATTCCAGTAAGTGCCATAGCAGGATTTGAACCCAGGAAACTAGAACATTACCTGGGTTTCTGTGTCATCAGTCCGTCCAGTGAAAGTACCTCAAAGCCTTCACCTATACTGGAGACATTTGGTGATGTGGAACTGCAAATTCTGGAGTTCACGTCTTCAGGTCTATTGTTAGAATGTTATAAGGGCCTACAACCTTTTCAGCATCCGGTGAAAAGTTAAAGATTTAATAAAGTTCACAGAACTCCCAAATTTACTAGACTTTCAGACCCAAGTTCTGAGACCTGAATTGTGGGGTGCAGTTTTAAGACTCTCTCAGGAACCTGTGTGTCTTTGGAACTCCTTGCTACAGAGAGCTGTGGGAACAGAGTCCTTGTGTATATTTAAGGTTGAGATAGATTCTTGGTCAATCAGAGGATCATGGCCAGAAAGGTGAGTGTGTGGAATGTTGGATCAGCCATGGTCCTACTGAATGAAAGAACAGGCTTAAGGAGTCGAATGGCCTACTCCTGTTCCTATTTCATGCGGTCTTATGGTTGTACTTTGACAGAAAGCATGGACCAGCTTTCTGTACTGAGCAAGAATTACTCAGTAAGATTCATCAGGTAGGCACCACAGCCTCTGGGAGTTCTTTGCCAACAGTATCCACTCCCCGAACTATTCCATTCTCGGAAACTGTGAGATTCATCTTTTCCGACTTTCACTTGACTGACACTCTGCACTTTGGTGCACTTGGTCAGTTTGTTCATCTCCACTGCAACTTGTCATCAAATTAAATAACTAAGGGTTTTGATCAAATCGATAGTGAGAAACTGGCTGTTGTTTGTTTAGCAGAAGTAACAGATTTCAAGGAAATTATGTGAGAGAAGGAGATGATTTTTTTTTTCCTTTTCCACCTGCAATAATTTTTTGCAATCCTGAATTTGCTGTCAACAAAACTGGAGCAAATACATCCAGCAGTAATTTTGCCACTGGAATCGATTGAATTAGAATTAGATTTAGAATCACTTGCAAAGATATTATCAAGGAGCCAGATGAGGGATTTATTGGATAGCTTATTAAGAGAGTGAGTATAGGAATGATGATCTGAATGGCCTTCGTTCGCACGGTGTAATGTCACAACTTACCTGTGGAATAGTGTGTGTGTGTGTGTGTGTGTGTGTGTGTGTGTGTGTGTGTGTGTGTGTGTGTGTGTGTGTGTGTGTGTGTGTGTGTGCATGTGTTCCCTAGAGATTAATTTCCTTGAAGAATTTACTCAGTTTTGGTGGCACTGCTCAGCAAAACATAATGACAGCAGAACTGTGTCTCTGACAAGCCTCACAAAGCAACCTCAGGGTAATAAAGTCACCTGTCATGGTGCACATGCTTTCTTTGCTTGCTTGTCCCTTGTTGAACCACAGGTAGACAGCAATCAGAAAGACTGGGAGAGTAGGAGCTGACCACCTATCATAAGCTTACATGATCATTCACACCAACCTGCATGCATTCCAGCTTGTGGAGACTTTTTTTTTAACAGCAATTAATTTTACTCAGACATGGTACTGTTTCAAAAGTAAAGGTGTGGACAATGTCCTTTCAAAATTGAGCAAAATTAGCAAATCAAAGAGGAAGGATTAAAATAAATTTGCATAGCATGACAGTATCTTCCTCCAAAACTGACTTTCACATAGCTTGTTCCTTTATTGGAGTCTGGTGACTGTCGTTCAGAAAGCAGAGAGAAATAGGCATTTTGCACAAAAGCAAACAATAACAATACAAGAATAATACAGCATGCAGTGGGCTGCTACGGTGGTTCAGTGCTTAGCACTGTCACCTCCTCAGTGCCAGGCACCCGGGTTTGATTCTGGCCTCGGGCGACTGTCTGTGTGGTGTTTGCACATTCTCCCCGTGTCTGCGTGGGTTTCCTCCAGGTGCTCCTGTTTCCTCCCATAGGCCAAAGATGTGCAGGTTAGATGAGTTCGCCACGGGAAATGCAGGGTTACAGGGAGTGTGGGTCTGGGTGGGATGTTCTTCAAAGGGTCAGTGTAACTCAGTAGGTCAAATGGTCTGCTTCCACTGTAGCGATTCTAAGAGCTGGAGTTGATCTGTTGGTGCTGGACGGACAGGTGTTGGCTAAGACACTAAGGGAAATTTTGGAATAGTCGCAGTCCCCAACCCAATGAGATCACTGTACTGTTCTAATTCTGACCTTTCTCTGCATGCCAGTTTTAATGACTCCAACACTGTCTCCCAGGTTCTCTGTTACCTGAGCCCTAAACTCTGGTATTCCCTCCATACCCCTCTCCACCGCCTGACCACTAGGTGACCATTTGGCCAAGCATCTTCACCTGTTCCAATATGGCCAGCCTGACGTCCCGGTCAGCGCCCATTTCAATTCCACCTCTCTCCATTACCACCCCCCTCCTCCACTGATTTGTCCATCCTTGGCCTCCTCCATTGCTGCAGTGAATAAGTCCACAAATTGGAGGACAACACCTTATCTTCCGCCTGGGCAGCCTACAGCCCAGAGGACTCAACATTGAACTCTCCAATTTCAAATAACCTTCCCACCCAACCCCCGACTCTCTTTCCAGCCTTGCCTTATCCTTTCTATTCCACCTACCGGCACTTCCTTCTAACAACCAATCAAATTCATTCCTCCCATCGACCAACCAGGTCGTACCCACTACCTGGGTCCACATGTCACTGCATCGCCATTCTGCTACTCACCCCACCCCACCCCGCCCCCACTCTCTTCCTTTATCTATAGCTCCCCCTATCCCCACATCTAGTCCAAAAGAAGGGTTAATACCTAAAACGTTGATTTCTCCACCTCCTGATGCTGCCTGGCTTGCTGCGTTCTTCCAGCCTCCTGCTTGTCTACTTTCATCACTTAACACTTTACTTAAAAAATACCTTTCCACGCTAAAGAGATTCTATGATTCTATGTTTGTTTGTTCAAATTTCTCTGTCAAATCTGTCTCATTATGTGCACAGTGCCAAATTTTGTTTAAAAATGCTCAGTACCTTGTGAATGTTTGTAGAGTTGCTTTTCAGACTCGAGGTTTGTGACCACAACGATCGGTGCTGGGTCCACTACTTTTCATCATTTAAATAAATGATTTGGATGTGAGCATAAGAGGTATCGCAGATGACACCGAAATTGGAGGTGTAGTGGACAGCGAAGAAGATTTCCTCAGATTACAACAAAATATTGACCAGATGGGCCAATGGGGTGAGAAGTGGCAGATGGAGTTTAATTTAGATAAATGTGAGGTGCTGCATTTTGGGAAAGCAAATCTTAGCAGGACTTATGTGCTTAATGGTAACGCCCTAGGGAGTGTTGCTGAACAAAGAGATCTTGGAGTACAGGTTCATAGCTCCTTGAAAGTGGAGGCGCAGGTAGATAGGATAGTGAAGAAGGCATTTGGTATGCTTTCCTTTATTGGTCAGAGTATTGAGTACAGGAGTTGGGAGGTCATGTTGCGGCTGTACAGAACTTTAGTTAGGCCACTTTTGGAATATTGCATGCAATTCTGGTCTCCTGCCTATCGGAAGGATATTGTGAAACTTGAAAGGATTCCGAAAATATTTACAAGGATGTTTCCAGGGTTGAAGGATTTGAGCCACAGGGAGAGACTGGGGCTGTTTTCCCTGAAGTGTCGGAGGCTGAGGGGTGACCTCATAGAGGTTTATAAAATCATGAGGGGCATGGATAGGATAAATAGACAAGGAATTTTCCCTGGGATCGGGGAGTCCAGAACTAGAGGGCATAGGTTTAGGTTGAGAGGGGAAAAGATATAAAAGAGACCTAAGGGGCAACTTTTTCATGCAGAGGGTGGTACATGTGTGGAATGAGCTGCTCGAGGAAGTGGTGGAGGCTTGTACAATTACAAAATTTAAAAGGCATCTGGATGGGTATATGAATAGGAAGGGTTTGGAGGGATATGGGTCTGGTGCTGGCAGGTGGGATGAGATTGTATTGGGATATCTAGTCGTCATGGACGAGTTGGAACGAAGGGTCTGTTTTCCATGCTGTACATCTCTATATCTCTATGACCTGTGCCTTGTCGATGGTGGACAGGTTTTGGCGAGTCAAGAGGTGATTTACGAGCTGCTGAATGTTAGTCCCCTCAAGGAATTGCTTAAATCCACATTGTCATTTTTTTCCTTAACAACAAAAGGCACTGATCCAATATATGACATACCCAAGTATATGCTTCATCAACACAGTCGAGATCTGGGTGGTGTGATCAAATAGAGCACTTTCTAACTCACCACACTAGACCCGCAGCAGATACTTTGTGAACAAAGAAGAGAATAAGACCCGTTTCACCTTCATTGTTACAAATCAAACTGCAGCAGATACATGGCAGTATAATGGGAGTGATCACCGTCCAGTCCCTGCAAAGGTTGAGGGCACTTTCCATCCTGCTGTTAGGGGCAACTTCTTTCATGGGAATTGACAGCAACCAAGTCAAGTCAAAGAACAAAGATCAAAGAAAATTTTCAGCCCGAAAACAGGCCCTTCGGCCCTCAAAACCTGAGCCGATCCGAATCCACTGTCTAAACCTATCGCCCAATTCCACAGCATCTGTATCTGTCTGTTCCCCACCTATTCAAGCGCCTGTCCAGACGCATCTTAAATGAATCTGCCATGCCTGCCACTACTACCTCTGCTGGCAACGCGTTCCAGGCACCTATCACTCTCTGTGTAAAGTACTTTCTGCATGTATCCCCCTTAAACTTTCCACCTCTCACCTTGAATGCATGACCTCTCATTATTGAATCCCTCACCCTGGGAAAAAGCTTATCTCTATCCACCCGCCATGATTTTGTAAACCTCAATCAGGTGTCCCCTCAATCTCCTTTTTTCTAATGAAAACAATCCTAACCTACTCAACCTCTCTTCATAGTTAGCACCTTCCATATCGAGCAACATCCTCAAAAACCTTCTCTGCACCCTCTCCAAAGCGTCCACATCCTTTTGTTAACGTGGCGACCAGGACTGTACACAGTATTCTAAATGCAGCCAAACTAAAGTCTTGTAAAATTTTAACATGACCTGCCAGCTCTTCTACTCAATACCCCGTCTGATGAAGACAAACATGCCATACGCCTTCTTGACCACTCTATCCACCTGTGCAGCCACCTTCAGGGTACAATGGACCTGAACTCCCAGATCTCTCTGCTCATCAACGTTTCCCAAGGCTCTTCCATTTACCATATAGTTTGCTCTAGAATTAGACTTCCCAAAATGCATCACCTCACTTTTGCCTGGATTGAACTCTATCTGCCACTTCTCCACCCAACTCTCCAGTCTATCTATATTCTCTTGTATTTTTGACAGTCCCCTGTGCTTTGTACAGGTCCAACAATCTTCGTGTCATCTGCAAACTTACTGATCCGACCAACAGTGCCCTCTTCCAGATCATTTTTGTATATTACAAACAACAGCGGCCCCAACACTGACCCCTGTGGAACACCACTGGTCACCTTTCTCCATTTCTAGAAACTCTCTTCAACTACTACTCTCTGTCTCCTGTTGCTCAATCAGTTCTTTATCCACCTAGCTAGAACACCCTGCACACCATGTGACTTCACTTTTTCCATTAGTTTACCATGGGGAACGTTATCAAAAGCCTTATTAAAGTCCATAGTATGTGACATCAACAGCCCTTCCTTCATCTATGAACATGGTCACTTCCTCAAAGACCTCTATTAAGTTGGTACCCCGCACAATGTACCCCGCATAAAACCATGTGACCTATCAACATTGTCTTATTAAAGGGAAATGATGTTTGAGGAAACTACACAAGTGTTTTGAGAATGTGTTGAGTAGGGTGAATAAAGTGGAACCAGTAAATGTTGAGCATTTTTTTGAGTTTGATTTATTGCTGTCACATGCCAACAAAAGGCATCTGATCATGTGCCATATAAAAGATTACTGTATAAGTTCAAAGGGGATGTTATTGTGAGTAATACATTGACACAGACAGACAAATTATCTAAATGACAGGAAAAGAGTTGAAGTTAGCATGTCATTTTTAAGTGATCAATTGCAATTAGTCCAGTGTCATAGGGTCTGTGCTTAGGCTTCAATTATTTCCCATCAGTATTAATGGCCTGTCCCAGTACAACAACAATACTGGAATCTTCCCAAATATGTAGAGTGTGGAACAAATCCAATCTGGGCAATTTCTGCCCCATCAGACTACCCTTTATCATGAGTAAACACAGCAGTTTGGCAGTGTTTATGGAGTTAATGTTTCAAGTGCACTCTGTCTTCTGGTGCTGACCACCCTCACTCTCAGGAGGATCTGCAAACACTGATGTGGGTAAATATTGGAGCTAACCCATAGCACTGGAATAGAAAAGACGATTTGCACTGCATATAATCTCAGAGAGCCCGTTGCTAAAATTTGTAACTGGGTAGTAATGGTATATCAGCACGTCGCAGAAAATCATGAGAAAGTATTTCCGAATAGACACTGCAAACACAAAAACCAGAAACTGCTGGGAAGCTCAACAGGTTTAGCAGCACCTGTGGAGAGAGTGAGAAAAATAAAGTTAATGGTGCAAATTCAGTGACCCTGCTTCAGAACTGCTCGTCATTTGGAAAAGGTGGTATGTATATATTTTTGAAAAGGTTTGTAGCTTGGGTTGTGGATGAGATAGTGGATTCACTCACTGAGCCGGTGTGGTTTTCTGCCTCACTAGGTGACATCATCAGTGCGTCTTCCATACAGTGTTGGTGGTCTGTTCTGCCTGTTATTTATGTGTCTGTTTTTTGGTACTTACGGTTCAGTATTGGAATGTTTTATATACAAGGTCCAGCTCCATGTGTTTATCGATTGAGTTCTGGTTGGAGTGCCAGGCCTCAAGGAATTCTCTCATGTGTCTCTGTTAGCCTGTGTTAGCACAAGATGAAATTGAGGTGCTATAATTTCAACTTGCACCAAGTTTCACTGGAGCACTGCAGCAAACCCAAGACAGAGGTGTGGCCAGAGAAAGTTAGTAGATTCTTAGATTAGATTACTTATAGTGTGGAAACAGGCCCTTCAGCCCAACAATTCCACACCGACCCGCTGAAGCGCAACCCATCTAGACCCATTCCCCTACATTTACTCCTAACACTACAGGCAATTTTAGTATGTTGAAGTGACAGGGTCATTTTCGCAGACAGAATGTAGGTGTTCTGCAAAGGGATTACTCAGTCCGCTATTACTGGATGAGGCTACGTTAGAGAGGTGTGCCCTCCTTAATATTTCCCTTGCATGTGTGAACCAATAAAGATTTTCTTCATTCCTATTGCAAAGTGCAAGCGTGAGCCCAAAAATCAAAAGAAAATTGGATGGTTCAGATTTCCAATTATGCATCTGAAGTTAGAAAGCAGTATTTCTGAGATTCCTGACTGGTAAAGTTATCACTATAGTCTGAAAAATGACCACGCACACCCTGACGGTGTAAGGGCTTCACATGATGTGATGACATGCCTTTGATTGATATTCTGATACAGATTATTTTGGAATGGGGTGATCTGTTCATATCTCCTGACTAAATAATAAAGTAAAATGGAAGTATTTATTTTAAACAAGTCAGTGTCTCTGATAGGATGACCACCAAATGTTAAACTTTTCAATGTGCTTGGTGTTTCGAGCTAATGTCACATTCTTGGCAATCATTAGGGAGGGGTGTTAAATGATACAGGTTCAGGCAAAGTTAAAAATCACACAACACCAGGTTATAGTCCAACAGGTTTAATTGGAAGCACCCAAGGTTTTGGAGAGTCGCTCCTTCATCGTTGCCCATTATCACCCGATGAAGGAGCGACGCTCCAAAAGCTTAGGTGCTTCCAATTAAACCTGTTGGACTATAACCTGGTGTTGTGTGATTTTTAACTGTGTACACCCCAGTCCAACACCAGCACCTCCAAATCAGATTCAGGCAAAGTAACTGGAGTTGAATTTCAGATGAGCACTGGTCTAATGAATGACAGAACTATCTTGAGGGGCTAAATTTCCAAATCCAGTTCATAGTTTCCTACGCAGCAGCAGTTTGAATGATGTATCAAAGAGATTCTACATCCTATTAAATGACTCTTTTCCATTGTCAGTCGAGTAAAGCTCTGGGCAGAAATAGAAACCTTACAGTCAAACCTACACATTAAAAAAACGAATGTGTCAACATTAATTTGTTCACAACGCTTCTTCCCACAGTGTTTTTCACATCCTTGCTGCCTGTTTTGCTGGTCTCCATAATCCAGATTTATTACAACATGATAGAAGGTATCCATAGGATCTAAAAGGCAATATTTCCCATTCACCTCTTCTTTCTTGCGTGCAATGTTTGGAATGATCCACCATCAAAACTGCCCTGTAGCAGTAGTCAAGATTAACCATAGCGTGAACAGAATGATATTCAGTATCACAGCACCAGAGGCAGGAGAGGGGAGTGAGTCTGGCTGCAATATATTGAGTTTCACCCACAATAGGGAACGAGACTGTGAGCTGAGTGTATGGGAAAAATGGAAGGCGATAACTCTGAACTCATATGATTGAGGAGTACAGAAGAGGAATGAGAAAGAAAGAAGGAAAATAAAGAGGGTAAGAGAAAGAAAGACAGACAGAATGAAAAAGCATGACCTCAAGAAATGTTTGATAATTAAAAACTGGAGAGGTGGTGGCATGTGGTAATCTCACTGGGCTTGTAATCCAGAGGGGAACAAAAGGCAAAAGAACTGCAGATGCTGGAACTCAGAACCAAAAGCATAAATTGCTGGAAAAGCTCAGCAAGTCTGGTAGCAGACAAATCACAGTTAATATTTTAGGACTAGTTCTGAGAAATGGTCACTGGATCCAAAATGTTCACTCTGATTTCTCTCCACAGTTGCTGCTCGAGCTGCTGAGCTTTTCCAGCATGTTCTGTTTTTGTTTGTAGTCCAGAAACTCCGGCCAATGACCCTGGGTTCCTAATCCCATGGCGGGACATGGTCAAATTTGAATCAATGCATTTCTGGCACTAAAGCTATTTTAGTGACTGTGTAGCCATTGCTGATTGTCATAAAAACTAACCTGACAGAGACGTACTGGGATTGGAATCAATATCGATGGTTAAAGCACAGCAGGTTAGGCAGCATCCAAGGAACAGGAAATTCGATGTTTCGGGCCAGACCCCTTCATCAGGAATTCCTGATGAAGGGCTCTGGCCCGAAACGTCGAATTTCCTGTTCCTTGGATGCTACCTAACCTGCTGTGCTTTAACCAGCAACACATTTTCAGCTCTGATCTCCAGCATCTGCAGACCTCACTTTTTACTCAAAGATTTTAACTTACTGCGAATCCTCTTGCAAGGATGCCTTCCTTGAAGAAGCTCTCTTCCTCCCTCTACAAGGAATTCAGTGAGTCTCTCTCTCACTGCACCCCCCAGGTCATCTCCTCTGCACAGAAGCTCTTCAGCCACGTTCTCAAACGCTCATTCCTGATGAAGGGCTCTGGCCCGAAACGTCGAATTTCCTGTTCCTTGGATGCTGCCTGACCTGCTGTGCTTTAACCAGCAACACATTTTCAGCTCTGATCTCCAGCATCTGCAGACCTCACTTTTTACTTGGAATCAATATCCCCAGACCATCAACATACACCACCACATTTACTGCTATACTGTTCCTGATGTTGTCACAGAAGTTAAAGATTTTACAAAGTATGCAGAATCCCCTCATTTACTTCCAGACCCAGGTTGACAGAAAGCACAGACCAGGTTTCTGTCCTTAAAAATAATGACTTTTCATTACAAATAAATAGATTCTACTTCCAGATCAGCAATTAAGAACTGTTGGCATACAGCTTCATTCTGCTCATCAAACATGCTGGTGTAATGGTAATGTCACTCGGTTAGTGATCCTGAATTGCAGGCCCACGCTCTAGGGTATTGTGTTCAAATCCCACCACAGCAAGTGGTGAAATTTGTGCTCAATAAAATCTGGAAGAGATCTGACTTGATGACGCCCACATAATCACTGTTGATCTATATTGGATCCCATCTGAAATCCCATAGGAAAGGAAACTGCCAACCTCACCTGGTCTGGCCTACATGTAACTCCAGACCCACAGCAATGTAGTTGACTCTAAACTGCCCTCTGAGTAATTAGGGATGGGTAATAAATGCTAACCGAGCCAGTGACACTCACCCCACAAGCAAGTGAAAAAAACCCTTACTACAGAGAAACAAGAGGGAAGGAAAAAACACACGGATAGAGGGAAAACTGGGAAAGCTGTTCAGTGCTTTCTCTTGGCAAGATTTACTGAGATATTCCTTTGCTGCTTCTGAGTCTTCTTTCTCTGAATGCATTTACTGGTTTACAGAAGGGACTGCCGTTGTTTCACTGCTATAAAAGGTCTCTGATGTGTTAGCTAAATGTCACAGCTTAGAAGAACTACTGAGGGAAAGCTAAACTGCTTTCCTTCCGATTGAAGGTGGCTTTTTCTGCAGAGAATGAACAGACCACCTCAACAGGCAGAGATTGATAACTTCTCCCTATCTTGTTGACAGCCTTGATCTGTTCAGCTACCTGAGAGCTAATCACATTGTTATAGATAGGCAGAAGGTCTTTATCCTCAACAGCTGGTCCCAAAGCACAAACTAATCAATGATTTTCTGCTGGCTGAATCTTCATTTGTATGTCCCCGTTAGCCCTGTTTGTCTGCACCTTCTCCTCCTACTGCTGCAACTGGCAGCTGTGTAAGCTGTGCTTGCAAAGAGTGTCAGGTTACCTACTTTCAAAACATGCAACAGTCTTTCGTTTGTGAGATAATTCTCTTCCCATTTCCATCCACAACCAAAACTACAGAAAAATATATAAATACAGTCTTCGCAGTTCCACCATCTCAGGTTTATAAAATGTGGAGAGTGGAAGGTCAGTGAGGCGGATATTGAATAGTCAAATTCAGATGTAAAAAATGATAGCCCAGAGCATCAGCAGCAGAAGGTGTAAGCTGGGCTGGGAGGGGAGCAGGTGGTGTTACACAGCTCAACGTGATAATTTTTTTCCATTCTTATTATTAGGATAATGATCCTCAGTGAGGTAGATTAGAATCTCTACAGTGTGGAAACAGGCCCTTCGGCCCACCAAGTCCACACCTACCCTCCGAAGAGTAACCCAGCCAGACCCATTTCCCTCTGACTAATGCACCTAATGCTATGGGCAATTTAGCATGGTCAATTCACCTAACCTGCACATCTTTGGACTGTGGGAGGGAAACTGGAGCACCCAGAGGAAACCCATGCAGACATGGGGAGAATGTGCAAACTCCACACAGACAGTCGCCCGAGGCTGGAATCAAACCTGGGACCCTGGTGCTGTGAGGCAGCAGTGCTAACCACTGAGTCAGCGACAAGCTCCTACTGCAGGGCAGCATGGTGGCTCAGTGGTTAGCACTGCAGACTTACAGTGCCAGGGTTGTGGTTTCAATTCCACCCTGGGGTGACTGTCTGTGTGAATTTTTCACATTCTCCCAGTGTTTGCAGGAGTTTCCTCCCACAGTCCAAAGATGTGCAGGTTGGGTGGTTTGGACATGCTAAATTGCCCATGGTGTCCAGGGATGTGCGGGTCGATCATGGGAAACGCAGGATTGATTCTATGAAATTCCAGCAACATTAATCAGATTGGGATTAGTAGGAGCACCCCAGTTCGATATTGTCATGTTTGTCAGCGTCAGAGACTAAAGTTTAAAAACAGGAACAATGGATAATGAAAGGAAGACAGAACAGTGTCAGAAGTAAGATTCACTTTTTCCAGCATCTACTGGAAATCACAATTAATCTACAGAGTAGGAGCTGGCATTTATCATTCAGCCTATGAGCCTGCTCTGCCACTCTCATGGCTGATCATCCAACTAAGTAACCTGTTCCTGCTTTTGCCTACTTTTGATCCTTTTTACCAGATATTGATGATTCTCTCTCAATTGTAGTCAAATTGCAAAATGTTGGTTTTATGAAATTCTGTTGCACAATGTAATAAGTTCCCATAACTTGGTGAAAATATTTATCCATGTAAAAAAAATTTCCATTAAATTGAGCCAAGTTATTCTTTTCCTTATTTTGGACCAGCAGAAAGTCAAAGATCATCGGTTACTATTTTCTTTTCATTCCCACTGTATAATATCTCTCAAATGCTCTTTATCGAGTTATCTTAATCCCATTTATGGCACTTTCACTTGGACCTGCAATTGAAATTCAGCACATCTTGTCTTTCTGCATGGTTAGGTACAGAGTTCAAGATGTGCCCAGAGGCAAAGCTGATTGTAGATTGTGGGTAATGTCACGCTCTGTGTCAAGTGGTGGTTTTCAAAGAATATTTCAGCCTGTGAGGAAATTTATATTTTTTTCAACAGAGAAGCCCTTCTTGAAAGCTCAAAGTATTTATGTCTGCCACAGATACATTAAGGTAGAAAATCAGATCAGGAGTGGGCACTCCACCCACCTATCCCATCCCACATGATCCTGACTGATCCTCTATCTCAATGCTGTACTCCTGCTCTCTCCCCACACCCCTTGACACATTTAGTCTTGAGGCATCTATTTCTTTCTTGAAATTCTTATTTTATTAATTCACAGGATGAGGGACATGACTGCTGTGCATTGTTAAGAGTGACATGTAGGCCAGACCGGGTAAGGATAACAGTTCCTTCCCTAAAGGAGCTCAGTATACCAAATGGCTTTTTCCTGGCAATCAACCATGGATTCCTGATGAAGGGCTCTGGCCCGAAACGTAGAATTTCCTGTTCCTTGGATGCTGCCTGACCTGCTGTGCTTTAACCAGCAACACATGTTCAGCTCTGATCTCCAGCATCTGCAGACCTCACTTTTTAATCAACCAGGGATTCATGGTCATCATTAGACTCTTAATTCCAGATGTTTATTGAATTCAAATTCCACCATCAGCCATGGCGGGATTTGAACCTGGGTCCCCAGAACATTACCTTGATCTCTGGATCCCCACCAGGCCATCACTTCCCCATATATATTCACTGATTGCCTCAGCAACCTTCTGTGATAACAAATTCTGCAGGTTCACCAGCCTCTGAGTGAAAACATTTCTCCTCATCTCAGTCCTAAATGGCTCCCAATGTATCCTGAGTTAGTGACCATTCTGAGTAAGAATAGAAAACGCTTGATGGCATACATTTGCTCTTAACATGTACAGAGAAAATAAAAGGTCAACATTGGAGTCAAAATTCTGCACCCAAACCATTAACAGTTCCCTCGCACAGGGTCAATGTCCAAATGGATTGTAATTTGATGAAAAGAAGCCGGAGGAGAGTAGCATTGTACTCTATGCTACTTTCTCCCCACCCCCAACCTTCTCTAGCTTATCTCTCCATGCTTCCGACTCACTGCCTTTATTCCTGATGAAGGGCTTTTGCCCAAAACGTCAATTTCATTGCTCGTTGGATGCTGCCTGAACTGCTGTGCTCTTCCAGCACCACTGATCCAGAATCTGGTTTCCAGCATCTGCAGTCATTGTTTTTACCAGAATGGGCCAAAGGGCCTTTTTCTGTTCTGGAAACCTCCATGGCTCTATCATCAGGGTCACCTTCACCACAAGAAAACTCCTAATTTCCACAAGCCTCCCTTATAGTTGTCTAGGTTTTAACTGGACAACATGCCTTTGTCAACATGACCCATTCAATGGCTCATGGCATTTGTCACAATGCTGTCCCAGGGTAGCTCTGTGGAGTGAGTTACTAACCTCCTGTTTTTAAACCAATACACTGCAATCAAATATTCACCGTCTCACTATGTGGAGCATCACCTCCATTCCCTAAACTAGGCTCTGCCTTAGGGCTCCTTTTGGTTCCAGCTGCAACTTGACCACTCGTAATCTCAACTCTTAGGCCCTGCGTTCAAATCCCGATCCAGACTTCAAACATGTTATCACAGTAATACGCCAGTGCACCTGAGAGCAAATGCGACTTTTCTTCAAGGTATTATTGTTTGGATGAAACATAACACTCAGATCTCCACGTGCTTTTGTAAATGAACACTTAGGACATTAGTCAAGAGAGCATCATCATCGATAGCCATGAGGATTTTGATTATTACCATATTGCTCACAGTGGGATCTTTCTATGTGCATTTTAGTCACAGTAATATGTGCAGTGAACTAATGCTGAGATCTACAACACAGTCCTGCCATAGATACTGGATGCATATCTGTACTTGTCAAGTGTCAGAAGTCAGGTGACACCAGGTTAAAGTCCAACAGGTTTACTTGAAATTGCCAGTTTTCAGAGCATTACCTCTTCATCAGTTGAAGTAATTTCAAATAAACCTGTCGGACTATAGCCTTGTGTCATATGATTTCTGACCTTGCCTGCCCTAATCCAACGCCAGCATCTCCAAATCATGTCAAATGCGATGTTCAATCACAGATTGAGCTATATTGGGATCAAATGTGAACAAGTTCCTAATAGAATTCAATTTGAAAAAGTTCCACTCTTACCAATGTGCATCATAGGACCATGCAACATGGAAGCAGGAGTAGGCCATTCAGCCCATTGACTTCACTTCACCCATTCAATGAGATTGTGGCTGCGCTGATAATCCTCAACTCCACTTTCCTCTCCTTTTGCCTGTAACCCTTGATTCCCTTCCTGATTGAAAATCTGTCCATCTCAGTCTTGAGTATACTGAATAACCCAGCTCTGATAGGCCTCTGCAGTAAAGGTCCACAGCTTTACAACATAGTCCCATAAAAGAATTCCTCCTCATCTCTGTCTTAAATGTGCAACTCCTTATTCTAAGATATGCCCTCTGGTCCTTAACTCTTCCACAAGAAAAAATAACTTCTCCACATCTACCCTGTTAAGGCTCCTATGAATTGTGCACGTTTCTATACTCATAACAGCACACAAACCAACAGCCACTCTCAGACAACAACTCACCAGGATAAAGGACCCGATACCCAGCATGAGTAAAACCAACGTAGTGTACAAAATCCCATGCAAGGACTGCACAAAACACTACATAGGACAAATAGGAAGACAGCTAACGATCCGCATCATTGAACACCAACGAGCCACGAAACGACACTATCAGCTATCCTTAGGAGCCACACACGCAAATGACAAGCAACATGAATTTGACTGGGACAACACTACTATTATAAGACAAGCCAAACAGAGAACAGCCAGGGAATTCCTAGAGGCATGACACTCATCCACAGATTCAATCAATAAGCACATCGACCTGGACCCAATATATCGACCACTGCAACGGACAGCTGGAACTGACAACTGGAAGGGGCAGAGACAAACCACTATAAATGCCGGAGAAAACATCACAGAAGCGCTTCACAGGAGGCTCCCAAGCACTGAGGATGTCACCTAGACAGGGGACGAAACGTCTGCAACACAAATTCCCAGCTCGGCGAACAGAACCGCAACAACGAGCACCCGAGCTACAAAACTTCTCACAAACTTTGAACACCCGTGCTTTAGGTTAGTGACAGTATGAGGAAACTGAGATTGCTCTCTGCAAGTTTATGTTCTTGGATTTGTAAGTTGAACATATGGGGATTTCTTTGAGACCAAAAACAGAAATTACCAGAGAAACTCAGCAGATCTGGCAGCATCTATGGCAAGAAATAAAGGCCACCAAACTTGAATTGTTCTCTCTGTTTCTCACTCTACAGATGCTGCCAGACCTGCTGAGTTTCTCCAGCAATTTCTGCCTTTGTTTCAGATCTTCTGCAACTGCAGTGTTTTTGTTTTATTTTGGGTTTGTCTGCGTGCTTGCTGTTAACAATTAGCTTTTAACAACTACATTGCCCACTATAGTAAGTCAGCGGAAGTTACCCTGAGTTCTAAGGAAACTATTTAACAATGACAGAACCAAACAGACTTGGACTTTCATCTCCAGTCTGTGCTGGGAAGTTGATCAAGAAAGAAGCAGGTACTCAGCTCTGAAGTGCTGAGGAGTCTTCCGACAGAGTAACCTATGCTAAGTATTCATCAGAAAAGGAGTTTAAAACAATCAAATTATTTTGGTATTATCATGATCTTAATTATAAGGAGAATATTCTATTTTGGATCCCAAACCTGAGTGATGTAAAACAAATGAATCGAGGTTTTTGAAGTTTTACAAAACAGGAAAATGAAGGAATTGAAGGTGTATTCGATACAGAATAAAACTGGAAGGAAGTTAATTCACAAGCACCAAAATAATAATTAAGAAAGATATATGTGGTTCCAGCAGATGAACTAAAACTTTAGTTACTGCAAGCCCATCAAAGTATTAAAATCAAAACAATCTCTCTCTCTTTCTTCTCTCTCTTGGAAAAGAGCCACTCTGGGTTTCACGACAAACTATGCACAAGATGTTTCCAAAATTGTGACAATATTTGTAAAGCTGCAACAGAGTACACTGATCCCGAATCAAAGCTGTTTCTATGTAACCTACATACAGTGCTTGGTGTATTTCTTCTGTCTTTGAACTCTTTGAATTTGTGTTGAAAAGGAAATGTCACCTTGTTTATCTTCATTTCTATTGTTTATAATAAGCCATAATTTTACTGTTTAAAAACTGCAACATTACTTATTTATCTTTTAGTAAAATGTCACTTTAGTAAGAAAAATGAATATTTCACCCAGCCAGGCCCCTAACAAGAAATATTTGCTGTGCATTAACATAACATTAGCACCAATGGATTGTAGCAGAAGGGGGCTCATGTCTGGCATCTTATAAAAGTGATTCTGAGCCATAAAGTAGTTGTGTTGTGACAAAGTTTATTGCCTGACATTTAAAGATGGTTTTAAATGTTGCTAAGAGTTTTCTGGAAATGAATAGTATAACGCTGAATTATTTAAAATCTTTAACTAAAGCTAAATTGATGGATTTAGCAGCTAACGTAAAATTAGAATGAAAAGTACGGTCTCCTAAGCAGCATCACTTCAAGTGATTATACAACATTCAGACATGAGAGAAAAGAAACAGAAATTGGATGTCACATCTGGAATTAGCTTCAATACAGTGAGGAATATAAAGATTGGAATTAGTGGGGAGAGAGAGAAATGTAAAACGGAGGATAATGGAACAAGAGGAAAGATACAGACTGAGACATGGAATAAAAATGGATTGAACTCCAAAGAGAACAGGGAATTAGAGAACATAAGTTAGCAAAAGAAAAGCTTAGAATAAAGAGTGAGGAAAAAGATATGGTGATTTGGGTTCCAAAGAGGGATTTGATTGAACTAAAAATCTAAACTAAGTCCCCAAACAATGACGGTGTAGTTTATCAGTTTTTTTTAACCCTATTTGATTCCTGAAGAAGGGCTTATGCCCGAAACATCGATTCTCCTGCTCCTTGGATGCTGCCTGACCTGCTGCGCTTTTCCAGCAACACATTTTCAGCATTTGAAAAGGTAGCCAACCAAATGAAATAATCAAAAGAGGTTTGGGTTTTAATGTTACAGAGTCCACTGACAGACACAGCTATGACAGTGTATATCAGTTTGCCAGAAGAACAATTGACAATGTATGAGATTGTCATAGGTTTGCTCTCTCTGAAGGCTAGCATAGAACTCAGCACCATCTCCACCAAAACACTGTGTAACATCAGCTATGATGGAAGAAACACAACTTCAACATTAATTCCTTCAGAACTACCACCTTGTATAATATTCCCACGATTTGGAATGTACTGACTCCAAAGCTAAAAGAAGGCAATGGACAAAAGGAACAGGAAGCATTCACTTAGGAAATTCTCTTTCAATATTCTGTACTGTACGATTCAATCCATATGGATGGTGGGTGAATCAGGCCATGTGCATCATTGCAGTGAAAGCGAAATACTACAGATGTTGGAAATCTGATATTGCCGGAGAAACTCAGCAGGTCCGGCAGCATCTGTGCAGAGAGAAACAGAGGTAATATTTTATCTCTTCTTCACCCAAATGCTTGTGAATCTATGGAATTCCCTGTCCAGTGAAACAGTTGAGGCTACATCATTGAATATTTTTAAAGCAGAGATAGATTTTTGAACAATAAAGGAATTAAGGGTTATGGTGAGAGGATGAGTAAGTGGAGCTGAGTCCATAAAAAGATCAGTCATGATCTTATTGAATGGCAGAGTAGGCTCAATGGGCCAGCTAGCCTACTCCTACTCTGAGTTCTTATGTTCTTATGTTGTCCTTATAAAGCCAATGTAACTCTTTCCAGAACTGAAGAGGTGTTTCCTTGAATACGTTGCTAGTTTTATTCCGAGGATAATTCCATAGAGGATAGAAATCTACTGTTTCCCCTAGTTGAAAGGTCAATTACAAGGGGGCACAGTATAAAGATGAAAGGCAGGAGGTTTACCAGGGATTTGAGGAAACAATCTTTCACCCAGAGGGTGGTGGGGGATGTGGAACATGCTACCTGGAAGGGAGGGTTGAGGCGAGAAACCTTTTAAAAGTAACCTTTAAAATGTACTTGGATGTGTACTCGAAGTGTCATAACATTGAAGGCTACAGACCTAATGAGGGAAAATGGGACGAGTGTAATTTTAATGTATTTTTGCTGGTGCAGACTCAATGGACCAATTTTGTACCATGTGATTCTGTGATCCTGTGATCGTCTGTTGTAACAGCTCGAAGCCACTAAGCTGCTAACTCAAAAATAATCTACCCCGCACAGTTTACTTTCAGGCAATGATATTTTACAGAATGTTTTCATTTGGAACCTGTGAGCTGATAATGTGAAATACTGTTCTCTTTATTATTGCATAATATTCACAAAGTGCTGGATTATTCTTCATGTATGACTGGTAATTTTGTAGCCAGCAGGGATTTTCTTTTGAATTAAAAACATTATTGAATTTTAATAATGAAGAAATATATAGTTCTGTTTCAACACTTACAGCGGTCTTATAAACACAGAAATGACAATCCCTATGGAAATATAAATTGCAATAATTTCTTATCAATATAATTATTTTTTTCCTCTTTAATTAAATCCAGTGGAACTAATCTAACTCCAATCTATTCTTGTACAAATTCAATAGAAAACTGAAGCAGAGATGATGCTTAGACACCAAAAATGGACATTGTTCAAAGTCCAGTCATTGTCCATTAAGTCCTGCCTAGCACGATTGATGGTCTAGTGGTCTTATCAGTCAGATCTTAATCCAGGGACCCAGATAATTGCTAGGAAGTCCTAGGTTCAAATCCCACCGCAACAGATGGTTGAATTTTAATTCAATAAAAATCTGAAGTTAAGAGTTTAATGATAATTGTCAAAATGAAAGGAAGCATCTGGCTTATTAATACTTTTCGGGGAAAGAACCTGTTGTCGTCTAGTCTACATGTGACTCCAGACCCACAGCAGTGTGGTTAACTCTTCACTGCCCTCAAATTCCAATCTGTTCGGCAGTAATTAATGCTGGAGATTAACTTATGGCCTTATTAATAATGCCCACATTCCATGTAAAATACCATTGTTCAACAACCTGACTTTCCTGCAAAGTCCCCTTCCCAAGTACACTCCAACCAACTCTGCCCTCATTCCCATCCGATTACCCTAACTTAAGTTATTTCCAGCCCAGCTTCCTTACTCTTAAATACTGCATGCTAAATTCTACGTTGTTATGGTCACTTTCCCATTTACTCTGATATCAGATCTAAAACACAGCATATTACACATCACCAACTCCAAAACAGCCTGACCCCTGATTGGATCCACAATAGAATCTTGTAGGAAATGATCCCAAAAATACTCTACAAATTTTTCCTTGCAGCTATCTCTGCTACCTGTCACTCCAAACCCATAGCAATGTGGTTAACTTTTAACTGCCCTCTGGGCAATTAGGAATAGGAATGAATGCCAGGCTATGATTTGGAGGTGCTGGTGTTGCACTGGGGTGTACAAAGTTAAAAATTATACATCACTAGGTTATAGTCCAACAGGTCCGAAAGCTAGCTCTTCCAAATAAACCTGTTGGACTATAACCTGATTTTTAACAATGCCAGGAGAGCCTGTTATGCTCACATCCTGTGAATGAATTTTTAAAATATGTATCTGTGTCAGTGAGAAACACCCAGCCTCCTGATCAGGTAGTCAGAAGTCACACTCCAGAGATATGAACACAAAACTGAGGCAAAATCAGAAATTGCTGGAAAAAAACTCAGCAGGTCAGGCAGCATCTGTGGAGAGAAAGCAGAGTTAATGTTTCAGGTCCAATGACCCTTCTTCAGAATGGGTCCATTTTGTTTCTGATTTCTGAAAATCACAAGAATATGATCTGATCCACCGTGTATTAAACCGACATTATAGCAGAGATGGTTAACATGTTAAGCATTCTGAAAATAGAAGTCCTGTCCATTGAACAATAAAATTAAGATGACATTTTGCAACTTTTTAAATTATTTCAGCAGGGGTTATTTTGTTATTTTGTTTAATACAAATTGAACACTGTGGTGTTGTAGGACACATAACCAAGTCTGTAGTTTCAAGTAAATGGCCCCATGGCATTACTTTGAAGAGAAACAGAACAATTCTTCCCATGTCCTCATTCAATATCTTTCCCTCAAACAGCAGCATCTCAAAAAATTTATTTCACCTTTTTCAAAATATTGGAGAAGCTCTGAAGAAGACTCACATTGGACTGGAGACGTTAACTCTGTTTCTCTCTTCAAAGGCATTGCCAGACCTGCTGAGTTTCTCCAGTATTCTGGGTTTGTTTATCATATTATTCTTGTGGAAGATTACTGAAATCTCTTGCTGCTTTGTCTCCTGCAGTGTATCAATCCTTAATTGGTTGTAAAGACATCATGAGGTCATGTAATGAACAACATAAATGCTATTTTTATTTGGATGCGATCTATGTTTTAACGTAAAGTTCTTTAAAGGGAATTGATAACCCCTGCTAAAATCATTTAAAAAGTTGCAAAATGTCATCTTAATTTTATTGTCCAATGGACAGGACTTCTATTTTCAGAATGTTTAACATGTTAACCATCACTGCTATAATGTTGGTTTAGTACACGGTGGATCAGTTCATGTCCTTGTGATTTTCCAACTCCCAAGTTTGACTGAGACTGGGATCATTCTCTCATCTCCCAGTCGAAAATCTTGTTGTTTGCATCATTTCTGCATGGACGCTGTCCAAGCTTTATGAGCTGTAAGTTAACTTTACTCCCAGAAATGTTGAATTTGAAGCATTTTCATTTTTCAGATTGCCAACAACTGCCCTGCATATCTTCTTGGGAATGTGACTTCCATAGAAATACCACTCATCTTGGACTGAAATAACTTAGCAGCAATATCTTTCTTTGAATGAGTCCAAACACGTCATGTGATTTATCAAGGTAGAGGAGCAACAATGGGTGAGTGTTAAGAAGTAGAGGTTCTCTTTTAGATTGTGTTATTTGAAACATTTCCTTTAAGAGATGAATATGTAAATGAGCCATGTACCTGGATGTGGTCACATGGCTACAGACCTTCTGCTACATAATTCTCAAGGCAGAGGCTGTGCTTAATAAATACTCTGTCACCTCCATATTAATTTGGCCTTAAATTTACCCAGGGATTGGCTGGACAGCTGGTTTGCAATGCAGAGGATCCTTCCACATCCAAAAGGAATTAACCTGTACATCCACAAGTGTCATCTACTGTATCTGTTGCACCCAATGTAGTCTCCTCTACATCAGGGAGTCAGGATGCCTACATGCGGATCGTTTCAGAGAACATCTCTGACACACTCGCAACAACCAACCCCACCATCCCGTGACTGAATACTTCAACTCGCCTTCCCACTCCACCAAGGACTTGCAGGCCCTGGGCCTCTTCCATTGCCAAACCCTGCCCATCCGGCGCCTGGAGTAAGAACACCTCATCTTCTGCCTTGGAACTTTACAGGATTAATGTAGATTTCCCCAGTTTCCTCATTTCCGCTCCCCCACACCTTATCCCAGTCCCAAGCCTCCAGCTCGGCACTGCCCTCTTGACCAGCCTATCATCTTTCCCATCCATCCGTTGCACCCTCCCCTCTGACCTATCACCTTCTCCCCCCACCTCCACCTACCAATCGCATTCCCAGTTACATTCTCCCAACCCCACCCCCTCCTATGTATCTCTCAGCTCCTTGGCCTCATTCCTGATGAAGGGTTTATGCCCGAAATGTTGATTCTCCTGCTCCTCGGACGCTGCCTGACCTGCTGAGCTTTTTCAGCACCACACTTTCGACTATGTTCGAATAGTGTAGATCCAATTCTCACACTGTTTGAGGATGCTGTGAAGGATTCTCTTCTCACTTGCAGCATGATGTCCTTCAGGTTAAACCACCACCAGTCTCTCACTCTCTCTAAAGAGAGAGTAGTCATCTCGAACTATGGCACTCCACTTGTAACCACATCTTCAAGGAAATGTCAACTACACACCCCACATGTGTTACGTTTGGATGGCACGGTGGCACAGTGGTTAGCATTGCTGCCTCACAGCCCCAGAGACCCGGGTTCAATTCCCACCTCAGGCGACTGACTGTGTGGAGTTTGCACATTCTCCCTGTGTCTGTGTGGGTTTCCTCCGGTTCCACTCCCCCCAGTCCAAAAATGTGCAGGTTAGGTGAATTGCCCATAGTGTTAGGTGTAGGGGAATGGGTCTGGGTGGGTGGTGGGTTGGTGCGGACTTGTTGGGCCAAAGGGCCTGTTTCCACACTGTAAGTAATCTAATCAAATACTTTAAAACAGTATGGAGCTTTAAAAATAATAAGCTTGAAAATGGGGGAGCAGCAACCATTGATTTGTAAAAGCAATCAGGGTGCTGCTATAGTTCAGAAAACAAAAGAAAAAAACATTTCTTCCCAATTTGTGGATATCTCCAAGAAGTGTGGAAAAGCGCAGCAGGCCAGGCAGCATCCAAGGAGCAGGTGAATCGACATTTCGGGAATGAGCCCTTCTTCAGGAATGAAGCTGGTGCGCCAAGCGGGCTGAGATAAAAGGTTGGGAGGGGTGGAATTTGGGGGAGGGGTGCTTGGAATATGATAGGTGGAAGGAGGTGAGAGTGAGGGTGACAGGCTGGAGAGGGGGTGGGGGCGGAGAGGTCGGGAAGAAGATTGCAGGTCAAGAGGGTGGTGCTGAATCCGGGGGTTGGGACTGAGATAAGGTGGGGGGAGGGGAAATGAGGAAGCTGGAGAAATCTACATTCATCCCGTGTGGTTGGAGGGTTCCTAGGCAGAAGATGAGGTGCTCTTCCTCCAGGCGTCGTGTGGCCAGGGTCTGGCGATGGAGGAGGCCAAGGACCTGCATGTCCTTGGCAGAGTGGGGGGCGGAGTTAAAGTGTTCAGCCACGGGGTGGTTGGGTTGGTTGGTGTGGGTGTCCCAGAGGTGTTGTCTGAAACATTCCACAAGTAGGCGGCCTGTCACCCCAATGTATAGGAGGCCACATCGGGTGCAGTGGATACAGTAAATGATGTGTGTGGAGGTGCAGGTGAATTTGTGACGGATATGGAAGGATCCATTGGGGCCGAGGGGGGAGGTGTGGGCGCAGGTTTTGCATTTCTTGTGGTTGCAGGTGAAGGTGCCGAGAGTGGAGGTCGGGTTGGTGGGGGATGTGGGCCTGACGAGGGAGTCGTGGAAGGAGTGGCCTCTCCGGAGCGGCGATTGACGTGGGGGCAGAGTTGACGTGGGGGGCTTCCCCGGCCCACAACACCTTATCTTCACAATGGACATCCAGTCCCTGTACACTTCCATCCCCCATCACGAAAGCCTCCAAGCCCTCCACTTCTTCCTCTCCCACCGACCCAACCAGTACCCTTCCACTGACACCCTCCTTCGACTGACTGAACTGGTCCTCACTCTTAACAATTTCTCCTTTTAATCCTCCCACTTCCTCCAAACTAAAGGAGTTGCCATGGGCACCCGCATGGGCCCCAGCTATGCCTGCCTCTTCATCGGATATGTGGAACAGTCCATCTTCTGCAACTACACTGGCACCACCCCCCACCTTTTCCTCCGCTACATTGATGATTGTATTGGCGCTACCTCATGCTCCCAAGAGGAGGTTGAACAGTTCATCCACTTTACTAACACCTTCCACCCGACCTCAAATTCACCTGGACCGTCTCAGACTCCTCCCTCCCCTTCCTAGACCTTTCCATTTCTATCTCGGGCGACCGACTCAACACAGACATTTACTACAAACCGACCAACTCCCACAGCTACCTAGATTACACCTCCTCCCACCCTGCCCCCTGTAAAAATGCCATCCCATATTCCCAATTACTTCGTCTCCACCGCATCTCCTCCCAGGAGGACCAATTCCAATACTGAACAACCCAAATGGTCTCCTTCTTCAAAGACCGCAATTTCCCCTCTGACGTGGTCAGCGATGCCCTCCACTGCATCTCCTCCACTTCCCATGCCTCCACCCTTGAACTCCACCCCTCCAATCGCCACCAGGACAGAACCCCACCGGTCCTCACCTTCCACCCCACCAGCCTCCGGATACATCGTACCATCCTCCGTGATTTCCACCAACTCCAGACAGACCCCACCATCAAGGATATATTTCCCTCCCCACCCCTATCAGCGTTCCAGAGAGACCATTCCCTCCGTGACTCCCTCGTCAGGTCCACACCCCCCACCAACCCAACCTCCACTCCCGGTAACTGCAAGATGTGCAAAACTTGCACCCACACCTCCCCCCTCACCTCCCTCCAAGGCCCCAAGGGATCCTTCCATATCCATCGCAAATTCACCTGCACCTCCACACACATCATTTACTGCATTTGCTGCACCAAATGTGGTCCCCCTACATTGGGGAGACAGGCTGCCTACTTGCGGAACGTTTCAGGGAACACTTCTGGGACACCCGCACCAACCAACCCAACCTCCCCGGGGCTGAACACTTTAACTCCCCCTCCCACTCCGCCAATGACATGCAGGTCCTTGGCCTCCTCCATCGCCAGACCCTGCCCACATGACGCCTGGAGGAAGAGCATCTCATCTTCCGCCTAGGAACCCTCCAACCACACGGGATGAATGTAGGTTTCTCCAGCTTCCTCATTTCCCCTCCCCCCACCTTATCTCAGTCCCAACCCTCAGATTCAGCACCGCCCTCTCGACCTGCAATCTTCTTCCCGACCTCTCCGCCCCCACCCCCTCTCTGGCCTATCACCCTCCCCCTCCCCTCCTTCCACCTATCATATTCCCAGTGCCCCTCCCCCAAATCACCCCCCCCTCCCCCACCACCACCTTTTATCTCAGCCCACTTGGCACACCAGCTTCATTCCTGAGGAAGGGCCTATGCCCGAAACATCGATTCTCCTGCTCCTCGGATGCTGCCTGGCCTGCTGTGTTTTTCCAGCACCACATCTTTCAACTCTGGTCTCCAGCATCTGTAGTCCTCACTTTCTCCTAGGTATCTCTAAGAAGGCGAGGTTTGTGCAATTCAGTTGCTTTAAATCCATCACAACTGAAATCTGATTTTAAGTGTGAATGGCCATCAGGGATCAGGCCCAAGGCTGAACTAAGAGAAAGTTCTATATCCAAGTAAGGAAGAGAAAATCTGGGGGTTTTCCAGCTATTTCTGTTTTTGGTTTTCTAACTCATCTCATTTACTCCAACTCAAATGAGCATCTCTGGGAGCTAACATGATCCAGTTATTGCCTCTTTGTGGGGCATTTGGAACATTCCTTGCTCCAGTTTTACTCATGCCCCCATTCACATGGGGCAGCATGGTGGCTCAGTATCTGTGCGGGTTTCCACCAGGTGCTCTGGTTTCCTCGCACAGCCCAATGTTGTGCAGGTTCGGTGAGTTGGCCATGCTAAATTGCCCATATTGTTCAGGGATGTGCAGGTTACATGTATTAGTCAGGGATAAATATGCAAAATGGGTCTGGGTGGGTTACTCTTTGGAAAGTCAGTATGGACTTGTTGGGCCAAAGGGCCTGTTTCCACACTGTTTCTAAAAACTCTCCCTCCAATACATCGATGACATTATCAGTGCTGCTTCCTGCTCTTGTCTGGAACTGGTAAAAGAATCAATTTTGCTTCCAATTTCTATCCTTCTCTCACCTTCATCTGCTCCATCTCTGACTCTTCCCTTTTCTTCCTTGAATTTACTGTTTCCATTTCTGCGAATAGACTGTCTACTGATATCGATTACAAAACATGCATTTGCTGCTTACAGTCCAGTCTCCCTTGAACACCTCTGCTCTATCTGTCAGAATGACCCTGACCTCCCAGTTGCTTGCCATTTGGATCAGCCTCCTTGCTCTCATGCCCTGACCTTTCTACAATGTTCAAATGAAGTTCAACATTAACTGAAGGAATAAGACCTCATTTTCAACTTTGGAATTTTACAGCCCTTAGGACTCAATGGGGGAGTTAGCGTTTGACCTCTACACTCTATATTTCCAGCTGGGTCTTGTTTGTGTGATGATACTATGGCTTGAAGAGGTGTAGCTTGTCCTGTTTTTTTATATGAAGAGGGCTTGAGACAGAGGTGCCAAATGGTCTAGCGCCAGCCCATAGAATAAACAGCTAGTGAGGCCTTGGAGATTTTTTTAAAAATTGGAACAATAGTAAGAGCATGAATGGGTCAGGTCAAGTTCCCACATAATCAGGATTTTTAGTTTGATTTTTAACAGCTGTTGGGATTTGGAAACTGCTGTACACCTCTCCATGCTCCAGAAAAATGCTTGGGTTCTCTCTCTCAGGATTTAGTTTTGATGTTCTTTCCACCTGGACTGGAACATTGCATGTAAGGCAATCTATTTTACTGAATTTGCCTTTGCCAAGGGTGTGTTTAAGGGATGTTGTTATATTGGAACAGTTGCTGTTCAGTAGTTAAATAATCTATTGTTCTGTTCAGTTTCCCAAAAGGATTGCCTTTCCAACGTTTCCTTCTTTTGTTTGTATTTTGACTGTAGTGTAAGAATAAAGTGTGTTTTGCTTCAAGCCTGATAGTTTGACCAATTGAATTGCATCTGGAACACAGTAGCTTACACTTCCCTTTAAAAATAAGGAATGGTGGTGGTCTAGGTTATCTTCTTCATATTGTTTGAGGAGATTTAATACGGTCCTTAATGTTTGTGCCATGCGTTGTCTTTGTTCACAGTGGAGCAAAACCTTTTTTTTCCTTTCCCTCACACTCATCTCTTTTACATCTCAACCTTACCTTTACCTACATTATTGTTCCCTTCATCTTTTGTGATAGGAATACTCTCTATCTGTTCCCCTCACTCTGATTCCCCCTTTGTCTAAGACATAAAAGAAAACACCAGCTCCTCTCAGTTCTGAAAAAGAGTCACTGGATTTGAAATGTTAATTTTGTTTCTTTCTCCATAGTTGCTGCCAAACCTGCTGAGTTTCTCCAACACTTCATATTTGCGTTTCAGATTTCAATATTTTGCTTTTACAATGCCTGACACTCTCAGATGGTCTTATAGAGAGAGCTCAGTGTCTCTCAAGAGGCATTACCTTCAAAGGAAAATAAACATTTGAGTGATGGTCTCTGCTAGCTTAATTACTGCACCAAAGAAATAATGAACTAAGAGTGAACAAAGCAACTGCCAAGTGTGAATTTTAAGCCAATCATTGACATTGACACTGAATTGTTTGTGAGGAGGTGTGACACACACTGAGCCATCAGCCACACCCTCCTCCTGAGATTCCATTGGTCCTTTGGTCCAAAAGGATTCATCCAAAGGGGAAGTAGTTCATCCCCATCTCTGTTTTAAACCTTCCAGACCTTAGCCCTCTTGTTCTGGAAACTAGATTATGGTACGCCAATTGTGTACCATGGAGATTAACAAAAACATCCAGATGGCAACACCATGACAACAATCAAAACACTGTGGGTGAAGAACATCCAAGGGTGCAATCCACACCTCCACAAGGTTACACCAAACAAGATGTGGAACAATTGTCACATCACTGCAATGATACACGAACTCTTACACTCCAGTACATATAAATTTCACAATCTCTACCTCTGCGTAATAAATGCAGTTACTACTCAAAGCTAATGATTTTAACATGGGATATACGAGAGTTCTGTTTGGCAAAATGGTGATGCATTATCACATCTGGACTAATGTTGCATTAAAGATCAAAATACAATAAGCTAAAGTCCCAGATGCTGTCATGTGACTACAGGACACAGGCTGTCTGCATTGTTGTACTGGAGGCACAGGCTGAGCCTGGTTGGTACTCTGTGCTCTTTATACAACATAGAACATAGAACATAGAAAAATACAGCGCAGTACAGGCCCTTCAGCCCTCGATGTTGCGCCGACCAAAGCCTACCTAACCTACACTAGCCCAATAACCTCCATATGCTTATCCAATGCCCGTTTAAATGACCATAAAGAGGGAGAGTCCACCACTGATACTGGATTGTTGTCATGGTGTTGTCATATTAGTTCAGCTGTAAAGAAACTCAGCAGAAATCCTCAAACAAACAGAAATAACACATATTGTTTTTGGACCATTAGATAACAAAAGAGTATTGTTACAATCCTAATAAAACAGAGTTTATTGAAGGAGATATAAATTACATTAGCTAATGAGACATTGTCATTAAGATCCTAAAGAGATGCAGATGACCCTTTGAGATAGAGAACCGATTCCCCTCCAAGGCTCTATGACAGACACCATCAGGTTGCCTGGAGCAGACGCCAATGTTAACTTTTATAGAACCATTACTTTGTGCAACATACTCTTTGAATTGGTGAAATGAATTCTGGATGCTCCCATTCATCACCTTATCTGACATTAATTTGCCTCTCTATCTCCAACCACTTAAGGCTAAGGAGTTTAAAAATCAGACAAATCCAAATAATATGATGCTTGAGGTGTAGGTAATCCAGTTTGATTTGAGCTTATAATTATCATTTCTCAGTGTTACCTAATCCGTAATGTATGAGCTTGCAGCTTTAGGAGTTATTTTGACGCCCTTGAGCTCATTGGAAAATAAATTCACTATCATATCAAGATCTCTTACTGTCCAATGCTTAATATATTTGCAAATTAATGGGAGCATTAATTTGATGTTTATGCACAAATGCAATGCTTCATGTTATGTCTCCATGCCACCCACAAAGTAAATGCTTTGAACCCTCATCTTCAGGGAATTGCAATGAGTCCACATTTGTTTCACAGCTGAATGAAACCGGGACATTAATTGCATTTGAAATGTCAGAATTGTACTCTGTACCACCTGGAGGCAATTCCCTCATTGTATTCAGGGGCACGACCACTTCCATTTCTCACTGTGAAAAATGTTGTTGCAATAAATCTCTGTTCTGTTGGTACCTTTCCTTCTTTGATGATTTCTACAAGAAGAGAACTCCTAAAAGCATAGAGGCACAATGGTTTCAGTTGAGACGAGAGACTTGAGTGTTGAAAGTCTTAAAGCTTGATCGAGTATATGCTTCAAGAATCTTTCCAAGCACCTGGAACATAGAACGGTACAGCCCAGGAACAGGCCATTCAGCCCAACAAGCCTGTGCTGACTGTGATGCCATTCTAAGGTACTCCCATCTGTCTCTACAGGATCCGTATACCTCTATTGCTTGCCTATTCATATGTCTGTTTAAATAACTAAAACAGCTTGTATTTATTTAAATAAAAGTCAAACATACTGTGGATGTTGGAAATCAGAAATAACAACAGAAGTTGCTGACACCCCAGCAAGTTTTGTTTTTGCATTGATAATATTCTTCTAATCTTCCCACTTTAGTTTTCTTTTATTTATTCAATTCTGGGATGTGGGCATCGTTGACTGGCCAGAATTTATGCTCCATACCGAGAGTCATCGAGTCTTGCAGCACGGAAACAGACCCTTCGGTCCAACTTACCCAAGTTGTCCAGACTAAACAAGTCCTTTTCGCTGGCAGAAGCAAACTACAGGTTACAGTTCACATGCAAGGCTCTGAGGGGAGGTAGCAGCAAATCTGTAATGTGACTGGTAGTCAGGTGGCTGAGGCTAATGCTGTGGGAACATAGGTTCAAATCTCACCATAACACCAGGCAAAGTTACATTCCACAAACTCTGGGATTAGACACCAGTTAGATAACATATATATGTGAATCCACGCCCACAACTCGACCCAAATGACTGATGGGTAATAAATAGCCTCCCCAATGATGCCCATATCAAGTGAACAAATAAAGAAAAATGAGCTGGAATCAAAGTGTTAAATCCTTCAGTACTACATCACTGACATCTCATTGTTATGTTACAGGAGCCAAAATGTCCAACATCAGGTATACCGTAAACACCCTGCTGAAGATAAAAGATTCATCACTGCGCCTATGACTGATCCTGACAGTCAAATGATTGGGTCAAAGCAGTGGCTGTTTATCAAGAGACAATTCCCAGTTTCAGACTGATCCATCAGTTCAGGTAGTAAAACATCCCAAGGCATTTCACAAACTTGCAATAACACAGGAGTTTACACAAAGCCAGCCAATGAGCTATTCAAACAGGTAAGAAAGAGACTTGGTGAAAGGGGTAAGTTTTAAGAAGTGCCTTAAATACTCAGAGAGAGGTGGAGAGGTTTAGGGAAGGAATTTTAGAAGGATCCAGGACAGATTGTCACCATGGTAAACAAAAGAAAGACACCATAAGATCACAAGAATAGGAACAGAATTATGCCATTCGGCTCAGCCCTCTCCCCTACAGTGGAAATGTCAAATAGTGAGCAGTATAGGTTAAAGTTGAGAGGGGGTAAGTTGAAAAGGGGATGTGTGAGGCGATCGTTTTACATCGAGAGTGGTAGGTACCTGGAACAGGCTGCCATTGGTGGTGGTAGCAATGTTTAAGAGGCATTTAGACAGACACATGAACAGGCAGGGAATAGAGGGATACACACTATGTGTAGGCAGACGGAATTAGCTTAAAATGGTGTCATGGTCAGGATATACATGGTGGGTCAAAGGGCCTGGCCCTGTGTTGTACCGTTCTGCATTCTAAGTGTCCAAAACAGGTTGGTATCTCTGACAACGCAACCTTCTCTTTATATTACTCTTGATAATTTGCAAATCTAGCTTCTTTGAATAAAGCAACTTCAATACAGAAGGTATCACAGAGACTTAATTAAAATAAATACCATGTACTGAACGAGTGGAGGAGGGTTCAGGGGAGCTGCACCAAGTGTTTCATTCATGAAATGTGTTTTTAACCATGTTTAAATGGAGCTGAGGCAGTTAACAGGAAAGGGGGAGTTTAGCCAGTCAGTTTCAGAGTGTGTTGTTTAAGTAGCGAAGGCAGAGTGACAATCTGAGTGGCAGAGGGAGTTAACGTTTACAAGGGGTGATAATCTCTGAAACGCAGAACTCAGCTCAGGCTGTAGGAATAGATTTAAAATTAATGTGTATTTGTAGTCATCATAAAGACAAAAATCATTATGATGAGCATGACTCATTGACTTGGAAGAAATACAGAGGGTGTGAAGCTGTCCCAAGAAAGAACTTTATGACCAAGGATTTTCATGTGAAGTGCAGCAAATAGAAAACATGGCAGTGAAATAGGTCATCACCAATTCAATCTGAGATACAGTTGTGACAAGTGATGTGTCTTAATGTCTTCCAGTAGATCAGGAGAATGTCCCTGATCTACTTGTACTTGAAGAATAGCTGACTCATACTGGAGAACAAGTAAGGCCTAGGTTTAACATTGAGGGGGTCAAGTGCCATTTGACAAAAGTATGGAAAATGAACATTCGGCTTCATACATCCTTCTTTTGGATAACACGTGGGACCAAATCTCATCTCTCTCTGCAAATGACTGCAGAGAAGGGCATGGTTATTGAACGTGTGGTGCTGGAAAAACACAGCAGGTCAGGCAACAACCGTGGAGCAAGTGAATTGACATTTAAGGCAAGAGCTCTGCATGGGGAATTCTCCAGCATCGGCAGTCCTCACTTTCTTCAAGCATTTTCCAGTTAGTCTTGGCCTTCTCTTGGTGTGGCCAAGAATCGAATGCTCAGCTCTCAAGCATGTGGCAAGATTGCATCACGTGAAGCATAATTACACGAGAATATTTCTGAAGATGTGTGAACTCCTCACAGTGTCACATGATCAGCCCTCCCTCATCTCTGAAGGTCACTCCTGTTTGCCTTCATCTCCTTCCACCTATCCCACCTCCATCGCCCCTCCCCCTAGTCCCTCCTCCCTACCTTTTATCTCAGCCGGCTTGGCTCTCTCTCTCTTATTCCTGATGAAGGGCTTATGCTCGAAACGTCGAATTCTCTATTCCTGAGATGCTGCCTAACCTGCTGTGCTTTGACCAGCAACACATTTGCAGCTGTGATCTCCAGCATCTGCAGACCTCATTTTTTACTCGAAGATTCATCTCATTCACTCAAGAGTGTGTACTCCTACTGCACCCTTGTCTTCCTCATTCGCAGGAGCGGCTCCCTCTCCCCCCATCCTCTGCGCCCAAGCATTAGTCTCACACCTCAAATCCTTTAGCCAAGTATTTTAATAAAGCTTTTATTACATTTGGTAACATCAGTGTGATTATATATGGAAGTGTGAAAACATTTGTTACAGATATTGAGGAATTTAATTTCAGCACTTCTCTTGCCTTTTTTTAATCAAACTGTCCAGTGTTGATTGAACAGAGCAAAAGTATTCTTAAGCATGTCATTCTTTGTATTAATTTCAACAAAAAAAGGGCAAAATTCAGAGACAGAAGTATCAGCAGAAAATAGCAAGAGAATTAACATAACTGTGCAGCAATTCATTGAAGAAATATCTGATGAAGAGCTTGGCGTCTGTTGATGGTCAGTGGGTGATGAGATTCTGTAGATATTCCTGGGCTCAGATTAGAGATAATGATTTTTGACTGTGCTCTTTTGAAAATATCAGGTCTATTGGTAAAAGTAATTGGTCTCATTAAAGACTGAATCCAATGAATTTTAATCTGTCCCTCTTACTAAATACACTGTCACAGCCACTGACAGTGAATACTGTAATTAGACAACATCAACTCACAATTACGTGATAAAACACTTCTCATTTCACAGATGCTGCACATCCAAGTGTACTATACAGTAAACAATGTACTGAAAAAATTTGAATCCTTTTAAAACACTCCAGTTGCAGTAAATTATTCGAAGCAGACCTTGCTTTATCCTCTGGGACTTCATTTTGAACAGACCCATAATGTTGAAGTATATCTGGGAGAGAGAGTGGGATCCAGCCCAGGCTTACATTGATTGTATTGTCTTATATCTACAGAAGGATAGAATATTAGGCATTAGAGAACATGCAGTTTTGAAGAGTTCAACAAGCATAACCCCGATTGAAGAGGCTGTTTAAATTATAATCTGGCATGCTGCGTAAAACTTCACTTTGTGCTTATGAATATGATCACTCATATCACCCACCAGAGATTCGGGACTTTTCAACACACACCATAGTGCCACCTGCTGCATATCTATTTCAGCAGTGTGTTTATTCCCATTGTTTTTTCCCTTATCCTGTTTCAAACTGGAATTCCTCAGGCTCACAACAGCCTTCGGGTCTCTTGCCCACGTATCGAGATGAATGGTTTGAGCTCTTAAGGATGTCAGAACCAATCCTTGATCTTATTGTCACCCACTCACCACTCCGATGAGATTGCTGCAAGTGAGACAGAAGGTTCGTTGATTGGAAATGCATTTTGGTGGATAAAACGCTGGATGAAAATGAGAAGACTTTCAAAAGGGAGATGAATAGGGTGCAAGCTAGGTACAAAGGGAGTAGACAAAGCAAGAGTACCCTGGATAGGTAATGATGAGAAAATCAGGAAGAGAAAGAAGACATATAATACACACCAGAATAACAATAGCAGTAGAAGTCAAGAAAGGTTTAGAGGAATACGGGTCAAATGTTGGAAAATGGAATGAGATTAATTTGCGGATATCTGGTTGGTATGGACTAATTGGACTGAAGGGTCTCTTTCCAGGCTGTATATCTCTATGAATCTGAGACTATCTCAAATGCAGAGGGAGGTTAAGGCTGCAATGAGGACTGTTCAGAGGAAAGATGAGGAAAGAATGGCAGTCCGGGCTAAAACAAATGTAAAATGTTCTTCAAACATAAGATTAGTGAGGGACAGAGTGGGTCCCATAGGGATCAAGCAGGGTATGCTGCTTACTGAAGTAATGGGTATGGCAGAGGTACAAAGTATTTACTAAATTAGAAAATGGTATCAATAGTCCAGATGAAAATGTGGATGCTCAGCAAAGGAGCAGTTTAACAATAGATAAAGAAGAGATGTTCAAAAGGCTGACAGCACTCCAGGTAGAGAGATCACCAGGCTTGACTGGGATCCATCTTAGATTGCTAAGAGAGGTAAGGGAGCCAATTGTGGAGTCATTGATAGATATTTTTCAGGCATCTCTGAACACAGGAATAGTCCTGAGGGCACTAGGAGATTGCAAATGTA
Organism: Hemiscyllium ocellatum; assembly: GCF_020745735.1. Taxonomy (NCBI): domain Eukaryota; kingdom Metazoa; phylum Chordata; class Chondrichthyes; order Orectolobiformes; family Hemiscylliidae; genus Hemiscyllium; species Hemiscyllium ocellatum. The sequence goes on along the minus strand of NC_083416.1, from coordinate 82,669,885 downwards.
ACACTGTTGTTTAAGTAAGGGACAATGAATAACCCTGAAAACTATAGACCTGTCAGCTTGACATCAGCAGTACGAACACTGTGGCAACCATAATACAGAATAAGATAAATATACACTTAGAGAAAAATAAGTTAATTCTAGGTAGTCAATATGGGTTTGTCAAGGGCAAGCCATGTCTGACTAATTTAGTTAAGTCTTTTGACAAGGTGACACAGGCAGTGACGAGAGTAGTGCTGTGGACAGTGTACATTGGGACTTTCAGAAAGTGTTTGATACAGTGTCACATAGGAGGTTGGTTAGTGAATTAGAAATGTTTGGGATTGATGGGTCCCTGGCAACATGGATTAAAGTTTGGCTAAAAGGCAGGAAATGGAGAGTGGGTAGAGACGGGAATTTCTCAGAGACCTGTTGAAAGTTGTGTTGGAACCCTTGCTTTTTCCGATATATATAAACAAATTGGAGATGGGTGTTGAGGGCAAAATTTCTAATCCTGCAAATGATACTGACCTCGGGAGAATAGGGAGTTGTGAGAATGATGGTGTGCAATTTCAGAGAGATATTGACAAGTTGACCAAATAGGCAGACACCTGGCAGATGAATTTCAATGCAGACAGGCGTGAGGGACTGCATGTTGGTTGAAGAAACAATTGTCTACAAGCCAAAGCCTCCCATGGATGGGATACGTTGAAGTTCACCTAATACTGTCAATGCTTTCTGGGTAGCTTGAGTCTTAATCACTTCTTTACTCTTGAATGGATGTTGGCCTAATTTCCTGCTCATTCTGAATTTCCAGGACAGTACTTAAAAGTCAACAACATCGCTGTAGGTCTGGTATCACATGCAGACTGGGTAGAGATGGTGGAATTCCTTTCTTGAAGGGGATTTGAATCAACGCAATGTGGAACCAGGCCATTATGTCAATCAAGTCCACATCCACCCTCTGAAGAGCATCCCACCTAGACTGTCACCTATCACTGTAACCCTCCTAGCCTGCGCACTATTGGCCATGCTAAATTGCCTATCTACCTTATCAGCACATCCTCAGACTGTGGAAGGAAACCAGAGTACCAGGCAAAAACCCATGCGAACACAGGAGAATGTACAAACTCCACACAGACAGTCACCTGAGACTGGAATTGAACCCAGGTCCTGTAGCTATGCCACAGCAGTGCTAACCACTGAGCCACCACACTACATTAGTGAATAAGATGGGTTTGAAATGATAAACAATGTGGGAGTCGTTAGGCTAATCTTCATGGTTAGGTTTCATGCATTTGCCATAGTAGGTTTTGAACCCTGTCCCAAGACTTTAGCCTGGAGCTGTGGATTACAAGTACATTAACACTACCCCATGCCACAATCTCCCTGCCAGATTTCCCCTCCCCTCCCCAGCCAAGGACTTGGAATGTTTATGAAGTGCTTGTGCACAAATCACAATCAATAGTTCTCTTTGTCCGGTTCCACAACAGGAGAGAGCACTCCCATTGGTTCGAAGAGGGGAGAAGGGAGCAGTGGGGTGATGGGGAAGCTGAAAGGGGATACTGACAGATATTTGAATCTACACTCCTTCTGAAAGAAGGGACCCACCAGCTGGGAGAGAATGTTGCTGGATCAGAATCCCATCTTAATGTTCTGGGGGTGTTGGTTTAAATCCACTCAGGGCAGTTGTTGGAATCTAAATGAGATTGGTAAGTTTTGGAATTGAAAACTAATCAACAATCGATGGTTGTTAAAAGCCTGTTTGGTTCAACAATGTTTAATCAAGACACAGGATTGCCTCCCAGCCTTGGGGTGCAGCAAGTTGTCCAAACCTTGGAGGACATCACTTTTATCAGGGAATGGCAAATCCAATGCCACTTGCAGATGCAGTTCCTAGCCAATGCATCTCAAAGACATTTCCCAAGGCTGCCTGGATCCAGCACCCCCCCCTGCAGATTAGTCCACAGTCTGTACATATTGCCACACACCCTCCTTCCCTCAACATTTGTTCTGTCTCAGCTGCAAGATGGCCAGGGTTGTATTGTTCCCTCATGCTGTCACTTTAGAGAATTATAATTTTCTATAATTAATGTTATAATTTCATTAATCTTTTGTGGCATTCCTAACACAGAGCTACCATTTTCACATAGAACTGTGAAGAGACCTCACTTCAGTTCATTTGAAAATATGAGCTAAGTTTCTTCAGACAGAATGATGACAAAGAATCCAAAAGTCCACATAACAATTCTCCCAGAATATTCTCTCTGAGGAATTTGAAGATTGATCGGTCTTTAGCTTGAGTAGTCTAGACCCAAGTGCTATCCTTGACATTTCATAGTTTGTATAGTTTGTTGGATCATTTGTCTGTTGGATATCCTTCACTGAAGATGTTGCTCCTGCTAAACCAGGGAATCAAACCATAACTTTACCAGGAAGACCCTTAATCGCGTGGATTTCTTTTGCAGAGGAACCTCTCCCTTCTGAACTAGATGTTACCCTGACACCAGCTGGGAAGGCTTTAATCTCATGAATTTCTTTAGTGCCTATTCTGTTGAAAATAACATTTGCCTTGATATCGAAACCAATTTCTTTATGACAGTGTCATGAACCTTTGTGCTAGGTAATTTCTTCATGACCATATCGTGAATTAGAAGTAGAATTAGGATTTATTGTCACATTACTCAAGTACAGGAATACCTGAACATAGTGAAAAGTGTACAAAGTTGCCTTTGTTGGCACCATCTTAGGTACAAAGATACCAAGGTTCAAAATCTTGGGTATAAATTAGAAAAACTGAAAAAATAAATCAAAAGATCAGTATTACAGTCCTTATAAAGCTAGGTACAAAGATACCTAGGTGTAAGATTTTTGGTATAAATTAGAAAATTAAAGAAATCTATGGACATTGGTCATCACACTTCAGTGTTAGTTCCCATGGAGGTTTAGCAATCTGTAAGTAAATAGCTGTGCACTGCCTATGTCTGTGAGGTTTCTTTGTTCCAAAGTGTGAGTGTCCTTATCAACTGTCTGTCCTCGTCTTTGTGTTGGCTTGTCACTTGTGTCTTTTAGGTTTTTTTAGATCTTATAAGTTGAATGGATTCGGTGGCACTCAAGATTTCTTTGTTTCACTGATTTCTACTTTCAGTACAATTTGAAAGACACTCTCCAAAGTTAAGTCCATTTTGAACTGTAATACATCAGACATCGATAACTTTAACAATGATCCTGTCCATTATAAGTTTAACTTTCAATGCTCCATGGTCAGCTTTTCCTTCTTCTGTCAAGATTATTCATTAACTTTTCTATAGCTTCCCTCAAGACTGAAATCTTCTGTTAAATATTTCACTGACAAGAGTCTGATTCTTTCTAAGACTGCCATAATTATCAAAACTTGCAGAACCTCATCAAAAAGTGTACTGCACAACAAGTATTGCTGCCTTTTTGTAATGGCCTAGCAAAGTATTGAAAGATGAAGGCATGGCAGTCTTACCAGACCATAGCGCTGCTCTTGCTCAGAAACACATGGTGGTAGCTTAATCTCATAGTGAGGAGAAAGTGAGGACTGCAGATGCTGGATATCAGAGCTGAAAATGTGTTGCTGGAAAAGCGCAGCAGGACAGGCAGCATCCAAGGAACAGGAAATTCGACGTTTCAGGCACGTCGAATTTCCTGTTCCTTGGATGCTGCCTGACCTGCTGCACTAATCTCATAGTGACCATATCTCAGGTAAGGAGAGAATTTGAGTAGAAAAGTTCTTCATGGTAACTTCAGCCGGTGCAGGAATTGAACCCAAAATGCTAGCATCATATTTCAGCTGTCCAACTAACTGAGCTTCACTATACCATGCATAATTATAGGTTCTATTGAATGCAACAATGTATTTATTTGTTCAGCTTGTGATTTATTATGTACCTCAGAAGCAATTCTGCACCTTAGCAACTGATTTTCTATGAAATGTCTTGTACTGCTTACTTTCTAACTTATTTCAAAAATAAAATCTGCCAAACAATATTATTTTACTCCCTAATGTGATTATTTATTCTCACTCCGAAGCCTCCTATTCTGCAGCCTCTCAATTACGCTTTATTCTGTTTGTTTCGAAAGCATTTACTCAGGCAATAGCTTTATTGAAACATAAAATATTAAGTAGCTACTGAGAAAAGACAGGATGATAGGTTTTTCAGAAAAAAACCATCAGCAGAATTTGACCAAATAGCTTTTTCTACAGTTATGTGCAAGTTTACAGTTCTATAAACTCACAGATCCAATAATAAATTTTGTTAAAGATTTTTCATCCAAATTCCAACCTTTTACAATAGCTGACAATAATAAACACTGGCTTGACTTCATTGGTGGAAAACAGCGCATTTCCCTCAGTATCGGTCAACTTAGATCATTAGGAATGTTCTGGACTTCGAAACAAAAACAAGGGAACTTGGAGTTACATTCCGGAATCTGAGATATGACTCAGACTGACACGTCAGTGTGGAAATACCCAACACAACCAAGAACAAAGCATCTGGCAATTCTCTCGCTGCTGCTCCTGGGATCTTCCTGTGCATGAATTAGCTGCTGTGATTCCCTGTATTATGACAATGGCCACACTTCTACACCTACTTCTGTAAAGTGAGTTGCTATGCACTGTGGATGTGCCAAGTGCCGTATCAGTGTGAGTTATTTTTCGCGAATCTCTGTAATTGCGAATGATTTCAGGAGAAAAACACACCATGTAGCTGGGCTTGTTTCATCAATTATTTCTGAAGCTAATCTTCAGAACTCTGCTGCATTCAATTTCTTGTGCAGCTGGAGAAAGTAATTGTTAAAAATGTTTAATTTCGCTCCCAGCAGTGCTCAGCTTTATGAGTTGGAATGAGTAACATTGCAGACAGGATAGGGAAGGGAGATGGGAACGAGCAAAGAAGTTGGTGAGGTGCAAGTGCATTGATTAATTGTGTTCTCCTAGCCTGTGATGGGACTACTGGGAATCAAAGATTGGCAGAACGTTTGGGAATCAATTTTACTGCCACCCTGTAAAAACGCTCACCTCTTCAGACTTCGTAGCCATGTAGGCCCAATTGCGACAAAGTGTGGTGCTGGAAAAACCACAGCAGGTCAGCAGCATCCAAGGAGCAAGAGAGTTGGATGGTTCGGGCTTAAGCCCTTCCTGAGGAATGGGGAGCGGAATGTGGGCTGAAAGATAAATTACATGGTGGGGTGGGGCAAGGGGAAAGGGAACTGGGATGGTGATAGGTGGGCGCAGGTAGGAAGTGATTGTGATAGGGTCGGTGGGGCGAGTGGAGTCGATAGGTGGAAAGGAAGGTGGACAGGTCAAGAGTGTGGTGCCATGTTGGAGGGTTGGAACTGGAATATAGACCCAAACCCAGAAAAGGACTGAGAAAATTCATTTCACTTGACTCTGCACAGCAACCTGTTTTGTTCCATCAAGTGACTTGTTGGCACACGCTGAGCTTGATCGAGGAAAAGTCAAACTGAAGAATGATCTTCAGGACTCAACATTAAATTCAATAATCTTAGACGCTGAACACTTTCCACATCCTTTACTCACCCTTCCAGTCCAGGCCCAGTCATCCCATTGACACAGCCAAGCCATTATAGAGTCATACAACAACGAAACAGACCCTTTGGTCCAGCCAGTCCATGCCAACCATAATCCCAAACCAAACTAGTCTCACCTGCTTTCATTTGGCCCATATCCCTCCAAACATTTCCTATTCACGTACTTATCCAAATGTATTTTAAACATTGCAACTGGACCCACATCAATCACTTCCTCTGGAAGTTCATTTCACACACAAACCACACTCTGTGTAAAACAATTGCCTCTCATGTCTTTTTAAGTCTTTTTCCTCTTATTTCAAAAATATGTTCCCTCTTCTTGAAATCTGCCACCTGAGGGAAAGGATATCCACCACTCACCTTATTTTTGCCCCTCATTATTTTATTACCCTCTCTAAGGTGAACCCTCAATGCTCCAGTGAAAATGATCCTAGCCTATTCAGCCTCGCCTCACAACTCAACTCACCTAATTCCGCCCCCCCCCCCCCCACCATTCCCAGCAACATCCCGGTAAATCTCTTCTGAACCCTCTCCAGTTTAATAATATACTTCCTAAATGATGGTGACCAGAACTGGACACAGTACTCCAGAAGAGGGTTCATCAACGTCCCATCGAACATAAAAATAACATTCCAATTCCTTTACTCAAATGTCTGAACAATGAAGACAAGCATGCTAAACATCTTTGCACCTCCTTTTCAGCTTTTCTTTCTCCCTAGCTTCCCAGTATCTATCCCTTGGTCTGCCAACTACCTTTCTGTCTCTCTGAGCTCTGTTTCCACCTATCACTAACCCCTTCTGGCATCCACCCACCCACTCTCACTCCCTGTCTTTATCACAAATACCAACTTTCCCTAGTTACCATCAGGTCTGAAAAGGGATCACTGGATTTGAAATGTTAACTTTCTCTCCACAGTTGCTGTCAAACCTGCTGACTTTCTCCAACAATTTCTGTTTTTGCTCAAAAACTGGCTTCCAAGTGACACCGATTTTGTGTTCATTGGGGGTATGTGGGCTTCACTGGATGTGCTAGTATTTGCTGAACATCATTAATTACCTTTGAATGTGTTAAAATGTTACATTGAAACATTGAATAAATACCTAAAGAACTGCAGATGCTGAAAATCAGAAACAAAAGTTCTCATGAAGGGTCGCTAGACCCAAAATATTAACTCTGATTTCTCTCACAGATGCTGCCAGACCTGCTGAGTTTTCCCAACGATTTCTGTTTTTGTTCGTGACAGTTTTGCCCATTCACTTAGTCTATCAATATCCCTTTGTAATTTTATGCTGCCATCTGCACTGATTGTAATGCCTTCAATCACTGATCTGTCATCAGCAGATATGGATGTATGACTTTCAATGCGATTACCTGAGTTGTTAAGCAATAATGTGAATAATTGAGGTCCTAACACAAATTAATTGAAGGAGATGCTGTTATGTTTTCTGTATCTGTTGTTAGCAAATGGTGGAGGCCAGTGTCAGAGAGAAACATGTCCATCACCTTGACTGGTGGCCATTGACAATCACGGCCAATGTGTGCTTATACTGAACAGCAACAGAGGGACAGTATTACTAGGAGCCTCTTAGCTCTGACTGAGTTGGATGGGGGGGTGCAAAAGGCAAGGCGAGGCAAAATAGGGAAGTTGCAAATATCCAAGTAAGCACAAAGTGCGAGAATGCAAAGGAAGAACGCGAGGAGCCCTGAGCTGAACTCTGGTCCAATCCACGCTTGACCCTGTGTATAAACTGATCTGGTAGCAGCATTACAATGAGGCTGGTACTTGTCTAAAGCCAGTGTCTACGCATTTGATATTGCCAGTGTTCTATGTTTGTAATTCCTGTTAGGTTCCTTAGGTAGGAGGGTGATTTGGTGACAGAGTTTTCAAAATTACAAGCATTCAGCTCTGACTGCCTCTCTTGGTGTCCTTGGAGATGGAGCACATGGTGTCTCCTGGTCAACACTAAGCTTGTAGAGGGAAGTGATCACTACAGGGGCTGCTTGCATTATTCCACCACCAACAAGATATCGACTTAATCCTCCATCTATTTGTTCTTCCTGCGTTTTTTTTTCCTTACTTCTTCCTTATTTTCCTACTTTTTTCCCCTTTTCTGCCTCACTGCACATAATGGACAGTGTTTTTTAACTGCTTCATTGGGGGATTTGCTCATTTGGCATTGCGTTCATTAAAATATTTTTTTAAAATGAAAAACAAGTTGAGTTCTGTCCACTCTCTTGATTTGCCCCTTTCTTGTTTCTTTTTTTATGCCACCTTGTCTGTGACAGTCTTTCGTATTAATCAGTTGGGCTCTTTGCAAATAAGTTCTGCAAATGAAGTCTGCAACAGTTTAGAGAGTTAAGTAGTATATTAAGAGAAAAATTAATCAGGTTATAATCTCTGGATTAATTAGATTTCAGTGACTCACCTCACTGAGTACGGGAATAGGAAGATATAAAGTCATAGCTAAAGGCGTGGATTAAGAGGGACGGCTTTAGACTTTTGAATTATTGGGATGATTACTGGGTCAGTGGGACCTGTACAAACTGGACGTGCTTCACCTGAACTGGAATGGGCCCAAATGTGGTGTAACAGATGTAGAGTCATAGAGTATGAAAACTGACCATTGGTCCAACACGTCAGTGTCAACCAGACATCCCAATCTGACCTAGGCCCATTTGCCAAAATAGCCTGACACAAGAGAAAGTGAGGACTGCAGACGCTGGAGCTCAGAACACAGCAGGTCAGGCAGCATCCGAGGAGCAGGAGAATCGACATTTCGGGCATAAGCTCTTCATCAGGAATTTTGATGTAAGTTTAATTGAGTTACCCAAACGGAGCACAGAATGATTGTTAGGGTAGAAATGGTGTGGAGAGAAACAGGGAAAGGGCAGGAGATACAGAACCAGTGCAGGCATGAGGAGCCAAATCGTTGCCTTCTACATTGCAATAATTCTGTGATTCTGTGAAGTTGAATTTGGATGCCCACAGTTCAGTCACAAGGCAGCTTTTGAGAAGGAAGCAAGTAAATAGGCAAATAACAAATTCCAATATCTTCGAAAGTAGAATGCAAATCTTGTTTGGTAACCCTTTCCCTGAAGCACAAAAGAAATTAGATTTCAGACTTAAACCTGAGGCAAATTGTACCTTGGCTAAGATTTGTTTACTGGGAATCTTTATCAGAAATTTGTTTGTGGACGTTTTGCTTTGGAAAAGCTATTATTTTTTTAAAATGTGCTCATCATCTCAGTGCACCCCAAACTTCGACTTTCCATCGCAACCCCTTCAAATTCTATGGTGGTTATTTATTCCTCTAATCTTTCTTTAACAGGGACAAGACAGGAAAACACTGCATTGATGAAGCGCCTCTCACAATCCCAGGATGTGCCAAAGTACTCTGCGAGCATTTAAACTGCAACTGCTTCTGTGATGGAGGAAACATTAAATACAAAGTAATGAGCATCAAAGAGTTAACCTAGGAGCTAAACTGAAAGTCCACCAACTCTGATATATAACACAGGCATCAGGGAACATTGGGTATTTGGCAATTCCAGTTAGGTGGCCACAGATTGAGCAAGTCACTGTTGGACACAGTCTCCTCATAGAATGTTAGTGTTTTACCTCCCTCCAGCTAGTAAACGTTACTATGTGTCAGAGGTCAAAGTCAGCTGACCTACATGTGACTTCAGTTGTAATGTGGCTGTTTCTTGACTATCACCTGGGACAATTAGGGATAGGCAATAAATGTTGAGCCTGGCCATTGAAACCCATGTTCAATCAACAAGTGAAATAAACTCCCCATTACACATGCAGACAGGAAAAAAAAAGCATGGGTGTCATGGACAGAGGCAAAGCTGGGAAAGCAATTCCGTGTTTATTATTTGCAAGATTGGCTGAACCAGACCCATTGAAATGTGGTTGGCACTTAACTGCCCTCTGAAGAGGCCTAATAAGCCATTCAGTTGTATCCAAAGCAACTAAGAATGCACAATACATTCAGTGAATACCCATTAGTGAATAACAAAATACTTGTATATAGTCACTTCTGTAGCAAACCTTATTTTATTATCCAATGTCCAATTGGTTGGAAGGGGTGGGGTAGGTGTGGGTGTGGGGGGGTGGGGGTATGAGCAGGGGGAGTGTTGGGTCCTCAAGCCCAGCTCTATGAAATGGGCTAATTTTTCATGTTTTAAAATGTCTTTTCTTTATAATACAATCGTGGAGGGATTCTTATTCGTAGGTTTTATTTCTTTATTTCTCTAATTAATTTCGGTAATTTTGTACTTTTGAAGGTTCGTGATGCCGAACATTTTCTTTGATTTCTACATTTTTTTCTGAATAATTTGTACTCAAGAATCTATACTCAGATGTCTTTGTACCTAAAATGTCGCCATAAGTAGTGACTTGTAAACTTTTCACTGTACTCAGTTGAGTACATGTGACAATAAAGATAATTCTGTTCAATATAAAAGCCTCTTCAACTGAAAATTATTTGTATTAAGATTAGAGTGGTGCTGGAAAAGTACAGTAGGTCAGGCAGCATCTGAGGAGCAGGAAAATCGACATTTTGGGCAAAAGCCCTTCATCAGGAAAGGAGAATTATTTGTGATCCCTCCACCACCACGGATTACTGAGTAGTCTGTTGGATTAACATAGGATGGGGAATTGGTGTCAGCTTCCAACCCAATTACAAACCACCAGCTTTTGGTGTCCCTTGGATAGAATATGAAATGCAGCTGCCATTTGGTGTTCATTCAGTACCTTGTGACCATGGAACTATTGCCAATTATTGACAAAATCCATCTAGGCCACTAGCATCCTTTAGAGAAGGAAATCTATCATCCTTACCTGGTCTGGCCTACATGTGACTCCAGACCACAGCAATGTAGTTAACTCTTAACTGGGCTCCGGGTAATTACGGATGGGAATAAATGCTGGCCTAGCCAGTGACGCCCACATCCCACCAAGTAACAAAGACCTCTCACAGACAGAACCATACAGTTGTTGTTGCATTCGAGAGTGTGGTGCTGGAAAAGTACCGCAGGTCAAGCAGCATCCAAGAAGTAGGAGTATTGATGTTTCAGACAGAAGCCCTTCATCAGGATTGAGGCTTGTGGGCCAAGGGGGCTGAGAGATAAATGAGAGGGATGGGGCTAGGGGTAAGGTTGTTGGGAATGTGACAGTTGGATTAAGGTGCAAGTGGAAGTGATAGGTTGGACAAGAGGGTGGAGCAGATGGGTGGGAAAGAAGGAAGATGGACAGGTAGGATTGGTCGAGGAGGAGGTGTCAAGTTGGAGGCTTGGGACTGGGATATTGTAGGGGGAGGGGAAATGAAGAAACTGGTGAAATCCACTTTGATCCCATTTGGTCGCGGGTGTTCCAATGTTGAGGCATTCTTCCTCCAGACACCCAGTGGCAAGGGTTTGGCAAGGGAGGAGGCCCAGGACCTGAATATCCTTGGTGGAGTGGGAGGGGGACTTAAATTGTTCAGCCATGGGGCAGTGGGGTTGGTTGGTGCGGGTGTTCCAGAGATGTCCTCTGAAACGATTAGCAAGTTAGTGTCCTGTCTACCCAATGTAGAGGAGACCACATCGGATGCAAAGAAAACAGCAAATAATGTGCATGGAAGTACAGGTAAACTTCTGTCAGATATGGAAAGACCCTTTGGAGCCATAGATGGAGGTGAGGGGGAAGATGTGAGCACAGGTTTTGCACATCTTGCATTGGCAGAGGAAGGTGCCAGGGTGGAGGTTGAGCCAGTGGGGTGCAGTGGATCTGCCAAGGAAGTTGCTGAGGGAATGGTCTCTCTGAAATGCAGATAGGAGTGAGGAGGGAAATATATCCCTGCTGGTGGGGTCCATTTGTAGGTGGTGGAAGTGGCAGAAGATGATGCGATGTATCCAAAGATTTGTGTGGTGGAAGATGAGGATGGGGGGGGGGGCGGGAGCGGTTCAGTCTTTGTTGCGAATGGACAGGTGGGATTCAAGGGCAGAGGTGCGGGAAGTGGAGGAGGTACACTGGAGGGCGTCATCAACCACGTGGGAGTGGAAATTGCAGTCTTTGAAAAAGGAGGACATCTGGGATGTTTTATGGTGAAATTGGTCCTCCTGGGAGCAAATGCGGCTGAGGAGGAAGAATTGGGAATAAGGGAAAGTATTTTTACAGGAGGCAGGGTGGGAGGAAGTGTAGTTCGGGTAGCTGTGGGAGTTGGTGGTTCATAGTAGATGTCTGTGGTTAGTCTGTTGCCGGAGATGGAGATGGAGAGGTCCGGGAAAGGAAGTTCTGAGATTATCCAGGTGAATTTGAGGTCAGGGTAGAATGTGTTGGTGAAATTGATGAATTGTTCAACATCCTCGTAGCAGCACGAGGTAGCACTGATACAGTGGAGGAAAAGGTGGGGAATGGTACCAGTGTAGCTGCAGAAGATGGACTGTTCCACATAACCAATGAAGAGGCAGGCATAGCTGGGCCCCATACGGTTGCCCATAGCTACCCCTTTGGTCTGAAGGAAGTGGGAGGATTAGAAGGAGAAGCTGTTGATGGTGAGGACCAGTTCAGCCAGGTCGATGAGGGTGTCAGTGGAAGGGTACTGGCTGGGTACTGAGAAAGAAATAGAGGGCTTGGAGGCTTTCATCATGGTGGGTGGACGCCTACAGGGACTGGATGTCCATGGTGAAGGTAAGGCATCAGGGCCAGGAAAACGAAAGTCTTGGAGGAGGTGGAGGGCATGGGTGGTGTAGGTGGGTAGTTCCCAGACTAAGGGGTCAGGACGGTGTCAGAGTACGCAGAGATAGGTTCGGTGGGGCAAGAGAAAGCTGAGACAATAGATCGACCGGGGCAGTCAAGTTTGTGAATCTTGGATAGGAGGTAGAATCGGGCGGTGCGGGATTCCCGGACTATGAGGTTGAAGACTCCCAGAGGTGATGAGGTTGTGTATCGTCTGTGAGATGATAGTTTGGAGATGGAAGGTGAGGTCATGGTCAAGGGGTCGGTCTCTACGAGTTGGCGCTTGGCTTCGGCGGTGGGGAGGTTGGTGTGCCACACGACCACTGCGCCCCCCCACCCCTGTCTGCAGGTTTGGTGATGAGGTCGAGTTTGGAACGGAGGGAGTGGGGGGCTGAACTTTGTGAGGGTGAGAGATTGGAGTGGGTGAGAGGGGTGGACAGGTTGAGGCGGTCTGTGCTACAGTGGCAGTTGGAAATGAAAAGATCACAGGCAGATAACAAACTGGCTCCAGGGTGTGTTGGAGGTGGGAGAAGGAGTCCTCAGAGGATGGGCAGGAATCCTGATGGAGAAAGTGGGCTAAGAGGCAGAAACAGAGGAAGAAACAATCAACGCTGCAACATGTGATGAACTCATTAATCTGGGACCGTAGTGGGATGAAGGTTGTTGTCAGATACACTCTTTGAGATATTGTTAGATGAATAAATATAGGCCAATGCACTTGCACTTCTTCAGAGCAGGGCCATCGCATCCACTTGAGCAGCCATTGGGCCCTCAGTTTGACACCTAACCCAAAACACAGCACCTATGAGATTGCAGTGTTCCATCAGTAGCACACTGGGAAGTCAGGCTGGAGTGTGCGCCTCAGTCTCTGGAGCAGGTTAACATACACAATTTTCATTCTGTAAATGATTGGGATAAGAATGCAGGAAGCATGGTTAGTAAGTTTGCAGGTGACGCCAAAATTGGTGGCACAGTAGACAGTGAAGAAAGTTATCTAAGAGTACAACGGAATCTTGATTGGCTGAGCCAGTGGGCTGAAGAATGACAGATGGAGTGTAATTTAGATAAATGTGAGATGTTACATTTTGGTAAGACAAACCAGATGGGACTTACACAGTTAATAGTAGGGACCTGGGAAGTGTTGTCAAACAGAGAGACCGAGGGGTTCAGGTACATCATTCCATGAAATTGGAGTCACAGGTAGACAGGATGGTGAAGAAGACACTTGCCCTCATCGGTCAGAGCATTGAGGATAGACATTGGGATCTTATGTTGCACCTGTACAGAGAACACTTTGGGGATACTGCATACAGTTCTGGTCACCCTGCTATAGGAAGGATCACCTTCACCTGTATGATTCCATCACTTTTACCAACTGGTGAAGCTAAATTGCCCGTAGTGTTAGGTGAAGGGGTAAATGTAGGGGTATGGGTGGGTTGCGCTTCAGCGGGACGGTGTGGACTTGTTGGGCCAAAGCGCCTGTTTCCACACTGTTAGTAATGTAATCTAATCTAAATAAATCCAATGTTCCTCAGACTAGAGGGTGTAAATTTATGGAGAGCTTGGATAGGCTGGTTTTTTTTTTGTCCCTGGAATTTAGAAAGTTGAGATGTGACATTATAGAGGTTTATAAAATTGTGAGGTGCATAGACAAGGTAAATGGCAAAGATTTTTTTTTTCTCCAGGGTAAAGGAGTTCAAAACTAGGAGGCATAGGTTTAAGGTTAGAGGGAAAAAATTAAAAGGGACCTAAGGGGCAACGTTTTCATACAGAAGGTGATGCGTGTATGAAACAAGCTGCTAGAGGAAGTGATTAAAGTGTGTACAATTACACCATTTAGAAGACATTGAGACAGGTACATGAATAGGAAAGGTTTACAGGGGTATGGGCCAAATGCAGGGAAATGGAACTATGGGAAACGTGGTCAGCATGGATGAGTTAGACCAAAGGGTCTGTTTCAAAGCTGTATGACTCTACATTGTCTACATCTTTATAATTTTAGTTTGAAGCCTAAATTAGCGACGGATGATGCATTTGAACACATTCAGTCTTCATTTATATGTTCTCTTTCTGCATATCTGTGCTTCACCAGTTGGTAAAAGTGATGGAGCCATACAGGTGAAGGTGACCTGGGAATATGTGAGAGCTGAACTGACAACAGTACAGTTAATAGGAGCGAATTAGAGACAAGATAAAAGTGAAGACACGGCTTTTACCACAATGAGACATCTCGGAAAGGAAGAGTCGAAGAGGCTTTCCATCTCTCATCAGGACAAAAAAAAACCTAATTCTAGGGAAAATTACATTCATGAACTCACTTTTGAAGCAAATTCAGCAAGGAAGAGGCAGATTCTAAATCAGGAAACACTCCACTCAGAGGGATCTGTTCTTGGAATCAACTTCCTTATGGAGTACTAAAAATCTGGAATCATTTACAGATACCGCAGACTGATTCAGAATTGACTGTGAAATGCTGAGATGCAGTAGTCTGGCTTTACTACATTCAACTTATCAGTGAATGCTTTTAATTCATACGCTCAACCCTTCATGCCAGCTGCACCATTTAATTAAATGATTTGATTGCATTTCTGATCTGATTACTTCACATTCCCATCTACTCTTAATAAATCCTTACCCCGACCCCACCACCTCAGCTTTAAAGAAATGCAAACATTCCACTCCCACCCCGTTTTCAGGAAAATCATCTTGGAGTCTCATGATCCACTGAGAGAAAAATAGTCGACTAATCTCTGTTTTAAAAGGGGGATCCCAGACTGTTTCCTTATAAAGTGATTCCTCATTCGCGATTCTCCCACCAGAGGAAACATCTTCTCTGCATCTACACTATGAGGTGTTCTATCGACATGTTCCCACAATATAATCCAACTGCTGGATTTGTGTCCACTCAATTAACTGATCTATGAGGACCTGCATCCTTGTATCACTTTCACAAATTAGTTTCCAAACTATCTTGGTATCTTGTACAAAGTTAAAAATCACACAACACCAGGTTATAGTCCAACAGGTTTATTTGGAAGCACACTAGCTTTCGGAGCGACGTTCCTTCATCAGTTGATAGTGGAGGGCTCGATCCTCTGTGATTTTTAACTTTGTACACCCCAGTCCAACACCGGCACCTCCAAATCATGTCTACAAAGTTAGCCATCATACCTCAATCACCTCATTTACATTATTGAAATAAATTGTGAAAAGTGAAGGGTTAGCACAGGTCTCTATTGCACCCACTTACTGTATTCTGCCCCTCTGAAAAAGACTAATGTTTTCTGATTGTTAACAATACTTCCCCCCCCACACTAGGATGTGACCTCTATATTGCAGACATCCTTCTTTTAGAAATAGAATTTTATGTGGAAATTTATCAAATGCCTTCTGGAAATGTTGCCACAGAGAATCCACAACCCACACTACTCCTTCAAAGCAGAAGAAAGTGAGGACTGCAGATGTTGGAGTACCAGAGCTGAAAAGCACGGTAGGCCAGGCAGCATCCGAGGAGCAGGAGAATCCTCCACTTTGCTAACACCTCCCACCCTGACCTCAAATTTACCTGGACCATCTCAGACTCCTCCCTCCCCTTCCTAGACCTCTCCATTTCTATCTCGGGTGACCAACTCAACACAGACATTTATTACAAACCAACCAACTCCCACAGCTACCTAGATTACACCTCCTCCCACCCTGCCCCCTGTAAAAACGCCATCCCATATTCCAAATTCCTTCGCCTCTGCCGCATCTGCTCCCAGGAGGACCAGTTCCAACACCGTACAGCCCAGATGGCCTCCTTCTTCAAGGACCGCAATTTCCCCTCAGACATGGTCGACAATGTTCTCCACTGCATCACCTCCACTTCCCACTCCTCCGCCCTTGAACCCCGCCCCTCCAACCGCCACCAGGACAGAACCCCACTGGTCCTCACCTACCACCCCACCAACCTCTGGATACAACGTATTATCCGCCGCCATTTCCGCCACCTCCAAATAGACCCCACCACCAAGGATATATTTCCCTCCCCTCCCCTATCAGCGTTCCGGAGAGACCACTCCATCCGCGACTCCCTCGTCAGGTCCACACCCCCCACCAACCCAACCTCCACTCCCGGCACCTTCCCCTGCAACCGCAAGAAGTGGAAAACTAGCGCCCACACCTCCTCCCTCACCTCCCTCCAAGGCCCCAATGGATCCTTCTATATCCATCACAAATTCACCTGTACCTCCACACACATCATTTACTGCTTCCGCTGCACCCAATGTGATCTTCTCTACATTGGGGAGACAGGCCGCCTACTTGTGGAACATTTCAGAGAACACCTCTGGGACACCCGGACCAACCAACCCAACCGCCCCGTGGCTGAACACTTTAACTCCCCCTCCCACTCCGCCAAGGACATGCAGGGCCTTGGACTCCTCCATCGCCAACCCTGGCCGCATGACGCCTGGAGGAAGAGCACCTCATCTTCCACCTAGGAACCCTCCAACCACACGGGAAGAATGTAGATTTCTCCAGCTTCCTCATTTCCCCTCTCCCCACCTTATCTCAGTCCCAACCCCTGGATTCAGCACCGCCTTCTTGACCTGCAATCTTCTTCCCGACCTCTCCGTCCCCACCCCCTCTCCGGCCTATCACCCTCACCCTCACCTCCTACCATCTATCATATTCCCAGCACCCCTCCCCCAAATTCCTTCCCCCCTACTTTTTATCTCAGCCTGCTTGGCACACCAGCCTCATTCTTGAAGAAGGGCTTATGCCCGAAACGTCATCAGTCCTGCTCCCCGGATGCTGCTTGGCCTGCTGTGTTTTTCCAGCACCACATTACTCCTTCAAAGCATCCCAGTGGCAATTGCTTTACCCAAGACTGAAAGAAGCTACAGAGAAGAGCGTTGTGAACACAGCCCAGTCCATCCCACAAACCAGCCTTCCATCCATTGACTCCATCATCACCTCCTACTGCCTTGGGAAAACAACCAACATCATCAAAGACCCCTCTCACCCGGTTATATTCTCTTCCACCCTCTTCTGTCAGGCCGGAGATATAAAAGTTTGAATACATGTGCAAACAGCTTCAAGCACAGCTCCTTCCCCGCTGCTATCAGATGTTTCAATGATGTTAATGTTAATGTTGATCTGTCTCTCTGCACCTTCTCAGTAGCTGTAACACTGTACCCTGTGCTCTGTTCTGTTACCCTGCTTCCCTTATAGAGTGTGATCAGACTGTAAAGCATGTTAGGCAACACTTTTCACCATACCTACTACATGTAACAGTAAGAAATTACATTTAAAAATGTGCCAGGTATGCCTCCCAATTACTGGATTTATTTCCCCTGATTCACAATGGCTCCAGTGTTACACGTTCACTTTAATTCAGCCTTGATGCCAATGGCAGTAATTCTCATCTCATCCGTTTGTACAGGTCATCCTCTCGCACTGTAATGTATTGTCCATTTGGTTGCTTCATCATTCTCTGCTACTCTTTGTATTCTGAACAGTCACCTTTGCACAATTGCATGATTTTTCCATTAGCTTGGTGCATTCTAGGTGGTGATCCTCCACCTTTCGATTTTTCTTTATGGTCGGAATGTCCTTATTCTGATTATTCTGAAATATCCCTTTTAAAGTCTGTCACTGCTTCTCTACTGATCTGTCCCAAATCAATTTCGATAGCTCAACTTTCATGTCCACATTTTGCCCTTTTCCTAGTTTTAAGACATTAATCTTTGACCCATTCAAGCTGGATGTGAAGTTCAATTACATTATGATCACTGTTACTGAGGGAAGCCTGTAAAAACGGAAAGAACTGTGAATGCTGTAAATCTGAAACAAGAACTGAAATTGCTGGAAAAGCTCAGCAGTTCTGGCAGCAACTGTGATGAGAAATTAGAGTTAGCGTTTCGGGTCCGGTGACCCTTCCTCAGCACTGAGGAGAGAAGCTTGTAGTCTGAGATCATTTAGATCTGAAAGCCTAAACTGCTAAATTTAACAAGCATGTTAAAACCAATAAATTATTGAAGGAGTTGTTCATTCTTAGGGCTCGAGTGATTAAAAAAGACAAAAAAAGAGAGAAAGTGGGGCGGGGGGGTGGGGGGGTATTGAGTTGAATGATCAGCTGTGACCATACTGAGTGACAGAGCAGAATTTCAGGACCAAATGACCTAATCCTGCTCCTATTTTCAATGTTTTTAAAACTCAGCCAATTAAAAGAAACACAAGCTGTGATCCACAACTGGATTATGGTCACCTCAGATAGATAACTAGTTAAAAGGAATTGTGGGATTGTGTTGGTGGAGTTAAAGCTGAGAGTTTATGACAGCTGAATTAACATCAACACCATTAATAGGAGCGAGTTAGAGAAAAGGACGTGTGGCCTTTAGAACATGTTTCTCTTCAAAATTCTCTCAGCTGAACTAATGAATCCTTTTAAGTTGCATTAAAATATAACACACTCTTTCTTGAATATGGAACAATTCTGTGCTCTAATGAGCTGAACTTTCATGTGTATCAATATTAGCACAGAAAGTACAACCTATACCCATCATAACAGCAGGAGTCAGGCTTATGAGGCAATTATTAATGAAGACATTGAGACACTAATGCTCCTGAAATAACCAAGACTTCATGATTCTTTCCTGCTCTGGTTTGTAATACTTTCCAATCAACATGATCAGGGAGGTTATGACACACCCTCTGAAGTAGGTGGGTTTTGAACCTGGATCTCCTGCTTCAGAAGTAGGGATACTGCCTCTGCATCACCAGAGCCCCCTCCAACTCTGCTTAGTTTCTCTGGCATAGTTCACAAGTGAGGCCAAAAGCAGTCAGAAAATCCGACCCAGATTAAGAAGAAAGAGTGACACAGAGTCAAAAGAAACCTTTGAAAGCACATGGTCCGTGAGGGAAAGGATTTGACCATTGTCCATTTTTGTTTCATTCCAGCCATTTTAACATTTTTTCAATGAATCAAGACCAAACATTTCTAAAAAAAAATGCTTTAAAAGTGGTTTCAAAGTACCCATCTGCCACATGGGCCCCTGAATTCTAATATCTCCCTCCCCCATCATCACCACCTTGTCTTCCACCATCAACAAACTCCCAGCCCCAGAGATGAAAGCAATTGCATTATTTGACTTTCCATTGATTGTCTGCTGCAGTCACCAGGAAGGATCTGTTAAAGTGCTTGTGTTGTGCCATCACTTTTATCAAATCAACTGCACACAAAGTGCCGTAATTTCTGTTTGTTTTCTGCGTTTGATGTCTTGACAACTCCTGTCACTTCCCTGACTTTCACAAGCTCCTCCTGTCGAGCTCCCTTGATTCTGGCAGGTTGTAAACATAGAATCGTTCAGAGCGGTGTAATTGAATTTGTCAGAGTGAGCAGCAAAGTACAACACTAATCTCAGAGCAGTTAGACACTGCAGATGCTGGAAATCTGAAATTAGAGGAGAAAGTGAGAGGAACTCTCAGATTTGTCAGCAACAGTGAAGAGATGATGTGGAGGTACCAGTTTTGGACCGTGGTGGACAAAGGCAGAAGTCACACAACACCAGGTTAGAGTCCAACTAATTTATTTGAAATCACAGACTTTAGGAGCTTGTGACCAGGTCACTTGGTGAAGGAACAACGCTCTAAAAAGCTTGGGATTTCAAATAAACATGTTGGACTGTAACCTGATGTCTTGTGACTTCTGGCTGTGTGAAGAGAGAGAGAGAGAGAGATCCATTAGCACAGATTGTCATGTTTCAATGACTGGCCCACAATCATTTTCTGAAGGCCAACTGAAAATGGATAATAAATACTCATATCACTGTCAAAACTCTGAACACATTAATAAAATGTTTTGCGATCTTTCATCAGAACTGAATATGAATAAAGCAATGAGTAAACTCTTAGACCAAGCCTTATGCTGAGCTCATTGCTTGAGTCTTCCCATTACAGTGCAGCCCCGTGGAATAGTTATCATTTCTTTCTCCTCCCTCTCTTCCCTCGCTCATGCGCATCGAAACCAATGAGATGCCTCCCAGATTCATCCCTTGCGATGTCATTAACTTAAGGAGGTGAAGATGAGAAAATGAATGAGAAATTCTAAAACAAATCCACATCTTGAGAGCACATGATCATGATAAGTAAGAACAGGAGTAGGTCATGCGACCCCTCGAACCTGCTCCACCATTGTACAGGACTGAGCTGACACTCCTCATGTCCACTTTTCTGCCTTTTTCCTGTAATCCTTGATTCCCTGACTGATCAAGAATCTATCTGTCTCAAACTTAGACATAGACATGGACTCTGCTTCCACACCTCTCTGTGGCCAGGAGTTCCAAAGACTCACAGTACCCTGAGAGAAGAGATTCCTCCTCAGCTCAGTCTGAATTTGACACCCCTTTATTCTGAGAAGATGTTCTCTGATCCTCGACTCTCCCATGAGGGGAAACATCCTCTCAACATTGACCCTGCCAAGCCCCTCAAGGATCCAATAAGTTTCAATGAGATCACCTTTCAGTCTTCTAAACTCCACTGAGTAGAGTCTCAACCTGTTTAATCTTTGTTCATAAGACAATCCCTCCGTATCAGGGATCATGTGGCACTTGCTGTTCCCTAGGATGAATTGCTGGCTGCGAGTTGGAAAAGTGACTGCTGAAATTCCTGATTCATTCTCAAACCTCTCCTGAATTATTTATGAATCTGTTCTCGCTGGCATTATTTGTGGTGTCACAGTTAAATTTTCAATTTGCCGGTGCACTTGTCATCAAGCAGTGATCATCAGCATAATCCGCATCTTGTAATAAATATATGCTGCTTGTTCCTGGGAGGGAGCTGCGTCATTTATATTAATGGCAGGAGCGGTACTGTATGCCATCCTGTTTTACACCTGCTTCCACCTGCAATCATGTTATTGCTTCATTATTAATTGTGACATTGAAAACCAGCAGTTCAAAGTTTTACTCATTATATTGACAAAGGTGCATAGCAGCAAGGTCTTGTTTTATTGGGACTGTGCAGCGTGCACTGTCAAAGAGATCTTCAGAGCCCATAAAATTAGACATGTTTGAGGATTCTGAAATTCAGCTGACGGTTAATTTGAGAAATTTCATTAAATTCAACTGATAAATAATTCCAGACATACAAATCACTCCACTGTGTTTTTTTTAATGGCTGTCATGTTGAATTTGAAAAAATCACACCAGTGTATGAATCTGGTGCTGTGTCAAAAAGGTTGTTCATCGTTGTTTCATCAGCACGTGAGATCAAAGGCAGAGATCTCAGGACTTTACTGCTGCTGGTGCTGGTTATTGGCAGCTGTGTCCCAGCTGTTGAAAGGGAAAACCCAACTGACCTGAAGATGATGGGAGCCAGCAATCAATGGGAGAGAGAGAGGTGGGAGTAAGGGTTTTATGAAAACTGACATACTCTGGGAGCTGCATTTGAGTCTGAACTTATTGTGATAAAGTGTGGCAATGGAGTGGGTGTGTTGTTGATCTCAGAGGAAGAGACAATTAATAAGAAATGGGAGCAGGAGTCAGCCGTCCAGAACCTTGAGCCTGTTCCATCATTCAGTGCGATCTTGGCTGACCTTTTCCCTTGAGGTAGCTGTCAGGTGTACACCCTGTGTCCATGGTCACTGACATCCAGCATGGGTCAGCCCTGAAGAACCCTCGTTGTACAGCTTGGATCCACATACAGGATGCTTCTTCAATACTGACCCTCAAGCTGCCCTTGTCACTCTGATTGTAAACCTGCAGCTAGGACACTGTGTGGTCAGACACACACACACACATGCCTGCCCCCAGCTCAGGGGCTACACCAGGTTGTGTCTTCAGGATCTTCACCTGTTCTTATAGTCCTTACTATAGTGTTCTCTCAGTCTGAGTCTACCTGGATACCCATAGCATCCCTGCCTTGCCTTATGTTTGTGCCTGTTTCCCCCTCAGCCAGGGCTACCAGGCTTATAATACTGCCTTCAGAGCAGACACAAAGCTCACTGGTAACTGTCAGCAGACCTCAGCTGGACTGTTACTGTTAATGCAGAGATCCAGGTAATATATTGAGGACCCAGATTCAAATCATGGCAGATGATGGAATTTGAATTCAATAAAGATTTGGAACTATGAGTATAACAATGGCCACAATTCCATTGTTGATTGCCAGGAAAACTCAAGCAGTTCACTTTGGGGAAAGAAAGTGCCTCCCTTACCTGGAGTACAGGCCACAGAAATGGGTTTGATTCTTAACTGCTGTCTGGGATGGTCAATAAATGCGAGTCTAGCCAGTGATAGTCTCGTCTTGTGAATGAATACAAGCAATTTACCCTTGTTATTCTATCAATTTTCTTCCTCTAGTTTAATGAATTTAATTATAAACCAGCGATCTTACCTTATTCTTAATGCTTGACACCTCCTTAATTTAAACGAAAGGTGAATTATTTATTTGAAGACTAGACAGTAGAATTACTCACCTGGTCTGTTTTACTAAGACACCCTTTTGTCCCAAAGTAGATGTCAGTCTCAACTGATGAGCTTGTATTTTCTCAACAACGGCAGTCTTGAATCCTTTCAAACCTTGTCCCTCTTGTACATCACTTCAACCATCAACTCCTTGAGGCTGAATTTGGAGAAATTTAAGAGATAGACCTTTCTTGCTAAATTCACTCTGCATCAGAGCACACCATGGCAGAACATTTAACGTCAGTTCTTTGTAACACTGGGATTCAGATCCCTTTCCTAACAGACAATTCCATTGTGGGCGGCACGGTGGCACAGTGGTTAGCACTGCTGCCTCACAGCGCCTGTAGACCCGGGTTCAATTCCCGACTCAGGCGACTGACTGTGTGGAGTTTGCACGTTCTCCCCGTGTCTGCGTGGGTTTCCTCCGGGTGCTCCGGTTTCCTCCCACAGTCCAAAGATGTGCGGGTCAGGTGAATTGGCCAAGCTAAATTGCCCGTAGTGTTAGGTAAGGGGTAAATGTAGGGGTAAGGGTGGGTTGCGCTTCGGCGGGTCGGTGTGGACTTGTTGGGCCGAAGGGCCTGTTTCCACACTGTAAGTCTAATCTAATCTAAAAAAAAACTGCAGAACTCAGATCAGCCGCTTATTTAATTAGATGATCTCTCCTGCCGTATAGCAGAAAACTTGCCTTAAAACCTTAGACTTAAAAGGCCAACTATGTGTAAAATGCTAAATTGCAGTCCTAAATCTTATACAACACTCACACTTAAAATGTAAAAAAAAATCACACAACACCAGGTTATTGTCCAGCATTGATAAAATGTGATTATGTTACTCCTTTAACAAGGTTAGGTTGTGTTTGGTTCTTTTTCAGGAAGTAGTAAAGATACAGACTCTGAAATGTCTGGGTTGATCTACTTGGGGAAGCTTTGAAGTTTGAAAAAAATACTCTTGTACAATGAAAGGGAAGTGGCTGGTTCTCCCAACTCAGATTTTCCCTGGTTTGGTTTGGGTTCAGCAGTCTGGCTGTTCAGACCAAGCAGTCAGTCGTTTTGAGGTGGCTGATCAAAGAAACAACATCTGTATTTAGTTCTCTTTTGTTTGTGTTTCATTCAGTAATCTTGCAAATAAATTCTGTTTTCTTCAAAACTGAGTGGCTGGGCCAGCTGCAATACTTCTGGAATATCCACTTTACACTTGCTTAAAACCACGAGCAAAGTTTGTGTCTGGGCTATGGTTTCGAAATGTTTTAAGGAGGTCTGGCCTGGACCAGAACAGGAACACCCTTCCCTTGCCTTCCACCAGTTTGCAGTGTTAACACTCTGTACCAGATCTCCAGTCTTTCAGGAAGATGTTTGTGGCAGAGTAGAGGAGCTGAAGGTGTGACTGAAATAAACTAGGGAGAGTTTGCTTTCTCAGCTTCTTGAGAAGGAAAGTGCATGACCACAGAACTGTTTGAAGAGAATCCGTAACATTGAGATATTTAGAGTGAGTGAATATTCACTATTGCTGATGTAACAAGATGCCAATAACCACAGTCTCAGGTTAAAGCATTGTTTGGTTTAAGGACATCATAAGACCGAACACTGTATCTTCCTTTCAAACTGCACCCTATCCCTTTTCATCTCTGTAACTGTCTGCATTTTGAACAGACATTGCACCTTTGCAATTATTTTTTTTCTTGGGGTTAGCAGATAATAAAATAGCACATTCATTCACTCAAATTAGCTTTGTAATTGGCTCCTCTTGCTGGTGAACTACTTAACAACACTTTAATTGGACAGAGGTATATGTTAGTACTCAGTATGTAAGTCTCTTTTATAGTCAATAAAAGAAGTAAAAAAAAGAATTGATTCATCCCTCCTCATTTATCACCTTGTCCCCTTTTATCCCTGTAACCTCCTCCAGCCATACAAATCTGACACACAATTCTGACACCTAATGTGCCATTCCCAAATCTGTCAGTCTATCATTGGTGCCCTGTATCGTTAATTGCTAAGGCTCTAAGCTCCAGTCTGCTCCCACACTTTTTCACCACTCATCCCTTCTCTCTTCCTACTCCATTTAGCTACCCCTTATTGTGTAATTCAATGACCAAGCATTTTATTACTTGTCTTAAGATTGTCTTGATTGGCACCACGTACACAACATTCACTCCCTCCACCACTAACACCCAGCAGTACTATCTGATAGATCCTCAGACAGCACCTTCCAAACCCACCTGGAAGGACATGGGAATACCATCACTCACCATGCTGACTTTGAAATATATTGCCGTTCCTTTACTGTCACTGGGTCAAAATCCTGCAAGTCCCTCCCTTAGGGCATTGTGGGTCAACCTACAACAGGTGGACTGCAGCGGAACAAGATGGCAGCTCATTCCCGCCTTTGCAAGGGGCAACTAGGGACAGGCAATAAATGCTGGGCCCACCCAGCGACACCCACGCCCCTTGAGGGAAAAACAAAAATTTGCTCGTGGTGTTCCTTACTCACTATCTATATTTCGATAAATGCTTTCTGTTTTTTTTTATAAACGCCTGATTATGCTAGTCTAATTATCAGAGTAAGAGTCTTTTTTTACATGCGGATTTGAGCTGTGTAGATCTGCAATCTTCTGCAGATTGATGAAAAACACTCGTTCATCACATGGTACTTTGAGGAGAGTACAGACTCACAGCGACAATTTCCACTAGAATTAGTGTTGAAATGGCAGTACAATGTCAGGGATTTCTCTCGTTTTGAAAAGTAATCCATGGAATTGCCTCCTTAAAACTGGAAGCCCTTTCAGATACACATTAGGAGGTAAAATTGTCAAATAGACATGAAGGAAAGATGATGTAAATACATGTAAGGAAAATAACTTTTAAGATTTATAAGAAACAGAAATTAAAGTAAGTATAAAAGCTTGCTACATCTCCCAAAATGCTCAGTAGAGGTGTGTTAGTGAAGGTACTTCACCAAGCAACTGAAGTGAAATATGAGCGTAGCTAAGCAACAATGGATGAGGCAAATTATACACAATTTCACACCGAAGGGCTAGTCATTAGGAACAAAGCAAAAAGGTTACCTGTGAACAAACTGCACCACTTCACGGCTGTTATAAATAGACAAGCATTTTGTGTAACTAAAGGTCTACCTCCTTTATCAATGTATGATGAACAAGGTCATGGCAGGACTTTTGGGAGGAGTTTTGGAAAGTGGTGCCAACCAACATGAAATGGGAATTGTTAAATGTTGTACTTAATCAGTCAACACAAGATTCTTTGTGTATATAATTAAGGAGGTTCAGGGAGAATTAGCTGCATCATTTATACAATTGGAGAATTCACAAGAGACTGAGCCCAGTGGGAATATTTCACTCAAAATTCAGGAAGCTCATAGTTGATCAGAGAGACCGGTCGCTGGTAGATACCAGGAGATGTTGGTGTTAGAACTGAGGCTCCCAATGAACAAAAGGGATCAACAGTAACCTACTCCCAGATATAGATTAACCAATACCCAGATTAGCTTAATCAATTCCCAATATAGTATAACTCTCAGATATAGTCGGAGGTTTCAAAGGGCAACATTGCCTCAATCCTCTCTCTATTCAGTTGAGAACGAGGACATTCAGAGAAAAGCTGATGTAGTGATCGTAATAGCATATGAGTTCCCTGATTGGGGCTGTTAACCTGTTCCAATCAGGGAGCTCTGGCTGACAGGTATAAACAGGAGTGTCATAGTTTCTGTTCACTCTGAGAGCTAGCTCTGAGGGAGCTGGATCAGTGTCAAGTACTCTCTACATGGAAATAAAGGATGACTTGGTGATGGAATACCAGACTCTGTGGAGTTATTTCAGGTATCTGAGAGGGCAGTGTTGCAGCCAATATGGCGAAGGAAGGGAGCCCCTGAATTTTGACACACAGGGGATAGGGCATGAACAGAATGATCTGGAGACAACCAGCTCCCTTTTTTTAATGCAGTAATTGAATCTGATCTGGATACCCATCATTAATTGCTCAGAGGGAGATTAAGAGTCAACCGCATTACTATGGGTCTTAGAGTCACAGGTAGGCAGACCAGGTAAAGGAGGCAGATTTCTATATCTAAAGGACATCAGTGAATCAGGTTGGCTGTTCTAACAATCAACAATGGATTCATGATCATCATCAGATTTTTATTGAATTCAAATTCCACCATCTGTCATAGCGGGATTCCAGGTCACCAGAACATTACTGGGGTTGCTGGATTAATAACCTAGTGCTAAAACTCACTGGGCCATCAACTCCCCTTGATAGTTAGGACTAATATGTGTGAGGTAATAGCATGGGGGGCCTTAGCAAATTGTCACACTGCAATCAGAGGGAATACACAGCTTCAAGGCACCTGGGCAGATATCTTCAGGTACTGCTTGTGGGATCTGGCTGTGCCCAAATTACTGCTATACAAGTGAATGTTCTTAGATATAATGGAGCTTGGACTGTCCTAATGCTGCCAAAAGTGCTTTTGGAAAGCTAGTCTTCGTCCTCTTTCATGTATGTAGACCATCCGCTAACGTTACAAGACCATTAAAAAGCAACTTCTGCAAGAATTATCGCGATTAGATGACTATACAGGGAGTCTGAGATTTGAAATAAATTGGACTCAGTCCACGAACATACCCATTTTCAAATACTCCACAATGACTGTTGTAAATTTGATGCTTCATTTAAAAGACTGACAGGATAAAGTAAGTCGACATCTGGAATAACTCAAGCTTCGGGAATACGGCAACCATTAATTAAAATAAGGAGCTTGGAAAAAGTAATTCGCAATGATGGTACACTGGCAGTGGGTCAGGGCGGGCCACAGAAGGGGATTATAATACATAGTGTCAGCTGTCAAAATATTGTGAAAAAACAAACAAAACATGAGAGAAATTAGAAAATAAAGCTAACAGCAAAGAAAAATTAAACAAAGTAGGAGCAGAGGTCATAAGCAGCAATTTTCAATTTTAATACTAAGTCTAGACTTTTTTTCTTTTATGAATTCATGGGATGTTGGCATTGTAGGCAAGGTCAGCATTCGTTCTCCAGTTCTAATTGTCCCTGAACTTTCTGGGTCACTTGATTCAACTTGATTTGATTAATTCCTGTCACATGTACCGAGATACAGTGAAAAGTGTTGCCTTACATGCTTTACAGTCTGATCGGACAATACAAGTACAGAACAGAACAGAGCGCAGCGTACAGTGCTGCAGCTGCCAAGAAAGTTCAGACAGAGAGATCAATATTAACTTTAAGAGGTCCATTCAAAACCCTGATAACAACGGGGAAGATGCTGTTCTTGAACCTGTTCATATGTGAATTCAAACCTTTGTATCTTTTGCCCGATGGAAGAGAGTGGGGGGGAATATACCCGATGTGGGAAGGGGTCTTCGATTATGTTGGCTGCTTTCTCGAAGCAGCGGGAAGTGTTGGCGGAGTTAATGGATGGGAGGCTGGTCTGTGAGATAGACTGGGCAGTGTTCACAACTCTCTGCAGTTTCAATCAGTGTTGGGAAAAGCAAATGCCATACCACACTGTGATGTATCCGGATGGGATGCTCTCTATGGTGCACCTGTAAGAGTTTGTAGGAATTTTGATGAACATGCCCAATTTCCTTGGACTTCTGAGGAAGTAGAGACATTGTTGTGCTTTGTTGACCATCATGTCGATGTGGTTAGACCAGGACAGAGTGTCAGTGATTATTACTCTCAGGAATCTGGTGCTCCTGACCACAATCACCTCAGCACCATTGGTTTCAGATCTGGAGTCACATGTTGGCCAGACCAGCTAAGGAGGACAGACTTCCCTTTCTTAAAGATGTCAAAGACTTCCCCCTCATTAGGCCAGGTGCTTAAGATGGCACTACAGATTTGATGTCCAAAGTTCGGTACACATACAGCTGTAATAAGGAAGCCAAATGGAATTTGGGTATGCAAAGAAAACCATGACTTACGGATGCTGGAAATCAGAAACAAAAACAGAAATTTCTCAAAAAACTCAGCAGGTCTGGCAGCATCTGTGGAGAGGAAGTAGAGTTAACCTTTCAGGTCCAGTGACCTATCTTCAGAACTGAAATTTTGGCATTGTTTGCGAAAAGAGTGAAGTATAAATCTAAGAACAGAGAACAGAGAACAATACAGAGCAGAGCAGGTCCTTCAGCCCTCGATGTTGCTCCAACCTGTGAACTATTCTCAGCTTGTCCCCCTACACTATCCCAAATTCACCCATGTGCTTATCTAAGGATTGTTTAAATCTCCAGATTATGGCTGAGAAGCATTGTGCAACTGTACAAAGCACACGTGAGCCTATATCTGGAAAACAGTTGTACAGTTTTGGTCCCCTTCCTTCAGCAAGCATCTAATTAGATTGGAGTCAGCTTAGAGAAGGCTAATGAGATTAATTCAAGAGATAAAATGCCTACCTTATGCGGAGAGATTGAACAGTTTAGATCTATACTCGCTTGAGTCTAGAAAGGTGACAAGCAATCGAATTGAAGTATATAAAATGCTGAAGGGAGATGATGACTTCGCTGTTTCCCCTTAAAGAGCAATCTAGAATGAGAGATTATTGCTTTAAGTTAAGGAGTAACAGATTGAAATAGGAGATGAGGAGGGATCACTTCTCTCAAAGGGTCATGAATCTGTGGAATTCACTCCCCTGGAGTTCAGTGGATACTAGAACACTGAATACATTTTGGTGAAAATAGGCAGATTTTTAATTAGGGTTATGGGGAAATGGCAGGAAAGTGAAGTTGAGACTGGGATGAGATGAGCCATGATCGGGGGCTGCCGGGAAGGTAATATCTTCACGCTGAGCAGGAGCGGACACAGGACTGCTGAGTAATTGAGGTCATATATTTGGGCGGTTGCTTTACCCGAAACACTACTCAGGTAATGTCTCCCACCCAACCTCCTCCTCTAACCCAAATAAAAACATTCTGTGCACAAATTCAGTAAGGTTATGAGATTTTTCAATAGTCTCTTTGCAAATTCAGAACAGTGGGAATGGATCTTATGGCAGTTGCATGCTCCTCCTGTCTGATGTGAGAGTAAGGGTCACCACTAGCGTCCCCGCTGACGCCATCTGTGGGAAGTGCACCCAACTCCGGCTCCTCGGAAACCGCGTTAGGGAACTGGAGCTGGAGCTGGATGAAATTCGGATCATTCGGGAGGAAGTTTCTCCTTGGGAACGGGAAAAATGTCGAAGAGTTACAGTCAAGGGACAGAAAGGGAACAGGCAGATAGTACAGGGATCCCCTGCGGCCATTCCCCTCAATAATAAATATACCACTTTGGATACTGTTGGAGAGAACGACCTACAAGGGGAAATCCATAGTTGTCAGGTGTCTGGCACTGAGCCTGGCTCTGTGGCTCGGAAGGGAAGGGGACAAAATAGAAAAGCAGACAGGAGATTTGGTGGTCATGAACCAGGTACCATGGTTCAGGATGTCTCTGATAGAAGCTACAAGATTCTGAATGGGGAGGGTGAGCAGCCAGAAATCATGGTGCACATTGGCACCAATGACATAGGAAAAGGGATGAGGATCTAAAAAGTGATTTTAGTGAGTTAGGTTGGAAGCTAAAAAGCAGGAAGAGCAGAGTAGTAATCTCAGGATTACTACCGGTGCCATGTATGACCCAGGCGAGGAACAGGAAGCGAGTGCAGCTAAACATGCGACTACAGGGCTGGTGCAGGAGGGAGGGCTTCAGGTACGTAGATCATTGGGGTATGTTCTAGGGAAGGTGGGATCTGGACATGAAGGATGGGTTGCACTTAAACTGTAGGGGCACCAATGTCCAGGCTGGGAGATTTGCTGGAGCACTTCTGGAAGGTTTAAATTAGTTTGGTAGGGGGATGGGAACCAGAGCTACAGATCAGAGGAAAGGGTCATTGCTGAATGGGTAGAAATAGACTGCAGAGTGTCCATCAGGAAGGATACACAGTTGATAGGGCAGAGGGAAGAGGTTAAAGTGTGTCTGTTTCAATGCAAGGAGTGTCAGGAAGAAGATGATGAACTTAGAGCATGGATCAGCACTTGGAACTACGATGTTGCGGTAATAAGAGATTTCACAAGAACAGGAATAGTTATTGGATGTTCCAGGGTTTAGATCTTTTAAAAAGAACAGGATGGGGGGTAGAAAGCAAAAGAGGATGGGGAGCAGCATTATTAATTAGAGAGTACTTCACAGCACAGAAAAGGCAGTTGTTGAAGAGGGTTTGTCTACTGAGTCAGTATGGGTGTAAGTCAGTAACAGAAAAGGAGCAGTTACTTTATTGGGTGTTTTCTATAGACCTCCCCCACCCCACCTCAATAGCAGCAGAGAGATGGAACAGGGAGATGGACAACAAACCTTGGAAAGGTGCAGATGTAACAGAGTTGTTGTAATTGGATGACTTCCCCAATACTGAATGGAACCTCCTGAGTGCAGATGGTCTGGATGGAGCCAATGTTGTCAGGTGTATCCAAGAAGGATTCCTGACTCAATCTACAGATAGGCTGGCAACTGGGGAGACCATATTGGATTTGGTGCTGGGCAATGAGCCAGGTCAGGTGTCAGATCTCTCAGTGGGAGAACATTTTCCTGACAGTGACCACAGCTACCCCTCCTTTACCATACCCATGGAGAGGGATAGGAACAGACAGTAAGGGAAGGTATTTAATTGGGGGAGGAGACATTATATTGCTATTAGACAGGAGCTGTGGAGTATAAATTGGGAACAATTGTTCTCCAGGGAAGGCAAAACAGAAATATGAAGTTCTTGTTGTGAGTGTTGGATAACTGTCCCACTGAGACAGGCAAGGAATGGTAAGGTGGAGGAACCTTGGATGACAAGAGAGGAGGAGCTTCTTGTCAGGAGGGAGAAGGAAGCTTACTTAAGGTTGAGGAAGGATCTGACACAACTTTAGAGGATTACAGGGTAGCTAGGAAAGAACTTAAAAATGGACGGAGACGAGCAAGAAGAGGGCACAAAAATGTCTTGGTGGAAAGGATTAGGGAAAACCCAAAGGCATTCTACACCAACGTGAGGAATAAGAGCATAATCAGAGTGAGGGTAAGGCCAATCAGGGAGAGTGGAGAGAGCTTGTGTCTGGAGTCTGAGTTTTTTGCTTCAGTATTCTCTAGAGGGAGGGACCTTGTTGATAGTGAGAACACCATGGACCAGGTTAATAGGCTTGAACAGATTGCTATTAAGATTTGGATGTGCTGAAAATTCTGGGAAGCATCAAGATAGATAAGTCCCCAGGGCCAGACCAGATATATCCAAGGTTACTATGGGAAGTGAGGAATGAGATTGCTGCACCTCTGGCAATGATCTTTGCATCCTCAACCTCCACAGGAATAGTACCGGATGATTGGAGGGAGGCAAATGTTATTCCTCTTTTCAAGAAAGGGAATAGCGAAATCCCTGGGAATTACAGACCAGCCAGTCTTCCGTCTGTGAAATGCAAGGTACTGGAAAGGATTCTGAGAGATAGGATTTATGACTATTTAGAAAAACACAATCTGATTAAAGATAGTCACCATGGCTTTGTGAGGGGCAGGTCATGCCTCACAAACCTTATTGAGTTCTTTGAAGATGTGATGAAGCAAGCTGACAAAGGTCGAGCAGTGGGTGTGATGTGTATGGATTTCAGTAAGGCATTTGAGAAGGTTCCCAATGGTCAGCCTATTCAAAAAGTTAGAAGGGATGGGATACAGGGAAATGTGGCTCGCTGGTTACAGAATTGGCTGGCCGAAAGAACACCGCTAGTGGTATTGGTTGGAAAGTATTCCACTTGGAGGTCAATGATCAGTGGTCTCCCGCAGGGATCTGTTCTTGGGCCTCTACTCTTTGTAGTTTTTATAAAAGACTTGGATGAAGAAGTGGAAGGATGGATTAGTAGGTTTGCTGGTGACACAATGGTCGGTGGTGTTGTAGATAGTATTGAGGGCTGTTATAGGCTACAATAAGACATTGCTGAAAATGTGTTGCTGGAAAAATCAGCAGGTCAGACAGCATCCAAGGAGCAGGAGAGTCGACGTTTCGGGCATGAGCCCTTCTTCAGCCCTTCTTCGGCTCATGCCCGAAACGTTGACTCTCCTGCTCCTTGGATGCTGCCTGACCTGCTGCGCTTTTCCAGCAACACATTTTCAGCTCTGATCTCCAGCATCTGCAGTCCTCACTTTCTCCTACAATAAGACATTGACAGGATGAAGAGCTGGGCTGAGAAGCGGCAGATGGAGTCCAACCTGGAAAAAATGCAAAGTGGTTCATTTTGAAAGTTTAAATTTCAATGTTGAATATAGGGTTAAAGACAGGATTCTTGGCAGTGTAGAGGAACAGAAAGATCTTGGGATCTATATCCATAGCTCCCTTAAAGTTGCCAGCCAAGTAAATTGGGTTGTTAAGAAGGTGTACGGTGTTTTGTTTTCATTAATGGGGGAATTGAGTTTAAGAGCCATGAGGTTATGCTGCAGCTCCATAAAACTCTGGTTAGACCACACTTGGAATATTGTGTCCAGTTCTGGTCGCCTTATTATAGGAAGAATGTAGATGCTTTAGAGATGGTGCAGAGGAGGTTTAACCAGGATGCTACCTGGATTGTAGAGCTTGTCTTTTGAAGAGAGATTGAATGAGCTAGGCTTTTCACACAGGAGAGAAGAAGGAAGAGAGGTGACTTGAAAGAGGTGTGCAAGGTAATGAGAGGCATAGATAGAGTAGATAGCCAGAGGCATTTGCCCAGGGCAGAAATAGCTGTCACAAAGGGGTCATAATTTCATGGCAACTGGAGGAAGGTACAGGAGAGATGTCAGAGGTAGGTTTTTTACACAGAGAGTTGTGGGTGTGTGGAATGCATTGCCAGCGGTGGTAGGAGAGTCAGATACATTAGGGACATTTAAACAATTGCTGGGCCAGCACATGGATGGCAGTAAGTTGAGAGAGGTGTAGGTTAGGTCGATCTTAAATTAAGATAAATGCTTGGCACAGTATCATGGGCTGAAGGGCCTGTATTGCGCTGTACTGTTCTATGATCTATATATGAAACGGAGGAGAAAACTGAAGAGGTTGAATGGCACACTCCTATCCCTACTCCTTGTGCTCTGTGTTACTCAGATAATGGACATTGCAACAACCTCTAGTGGCAATACTTCACAGATGCTTAGCTGCATTTTTGGGATTTTATCTGGCATAGGACTGGTTGTTACCTTTATTGCAATGTTTCCACATTTTGGGCATTTTGCAGTTAATCATTGGAGGAATTGAAGAGAAAAGGTTCTTACCTCATCAGGAGGTTAACATTCAGCTGAATCCCTACAGCATGGAAACAGGCCATTTGGCCCAACAAGTCCACACCAATCCTCCGAAAAGCATCCCACTCAAACTCACTTCCCTACCCTGTAACCCTGCATTTCCCATGGCCAATCCAGCCCAATCTGCGCATCTTTGGATTGTGGGAAGAAACTGGAGCACCCGGAGGAAACCCATGCAGACACAGGGAGAATGTGTGAACTCCAACGTGGAAGTCATCCAGGGGTGGAATCAAACCCTGATCCCTTGGCATTGTGAGGCAGCACTGACCCACCATGGCACCCAATGACTTGGGTTCCTTTCAAAAATTCCTGGAATATTAGATGAGGTGAATAAGATACTATTGAACACCATTTACCCTCACAATGTTTCTGGTGGTATGGGGGGCTCAGTTCGATAAAACATTCATTGTTTGTTATTGCATCAGCAAATTTAATATCATTTTATCAAATTAATCATTTTCTTGTGTGCTTTCAACCTTCATATAATCTAACCATGTTTCCCAATACAAATGCTCAACTTGGTGCAGAAGCTATTATGGAAGTTAAAAAGAGTTTTTTTTAAAGAAAAGACTTGCAGTCATTCACTTACTTTCCTCTCTCTATCTTATTGTTAAACAGAATGTTGGTGCTTAGGACGAGACCACAATTTGATGCCCACGAGTGTAGTGGTTTACTTGGCTATTTCAGAGGGCAGTTAGGAGTCCACCATGTTGCTGTGCATTTGGAATCTCAGGTAGACCTGACCAGGTAAAGATGGAAGATTTCTTCCCTGAAGGATATTAACAAACCGGATGAGATTTTATGATTACACAAACAAAGAACTGCAGATGTTGGCAAGCTGAAGAATAAAAAGAGAAATTTCTAGACCTTTCACTTCTGGACAAGGGGCACTGGACCCAAAACATTCACTCCATTTTTTTCTCTCCACAGACAATACCAGACCCGCTGAGTTTCTCCAGCAATTTCTGTTTTTGTTTGTCAGTTATAGAGATATAGAGTTGGAGAGATGTACACCATGGAAGCAGACCCTTCAGTCCAACCTGTCCATGCTGACCAGATATCCCAACTCAATCTAGTCCCACCAACCAGCACCAAGCCCATATCTCTCCAAACTCTTCCAATTCATATACCCATCCAAATGCCTTTTAAATGTTGCAATTGTACACATCTTCTGGCAGTTCATTCCATACATGTACCACCCTCTGAGTGAAAAAGTTGCACCTTAGGTCTCTTTTACATCTTTCCCCTCTCACCCTAAACCTATGCCCTCTAGTTCTGGACTCCCCGACCACAGGGAAAATACTTTGGCTATTTATCCTATCCATGCCCCTCATAATTTTGTAAATCACTATGAGGTCACCCCTCAGCCTCCGACACTCCAGGGAAAACAGCCCCAGCCTGTTCAGCCTCTCCTTGTAGCTCAGATCCTCCAACCCTGGCAACATTCTTTTAAATATTTTCTGACCCTCTCAAGTTTCACAACATCTTTCCAATTGGAAAGAGACCAGAATGGCACTCAATATTCCAACAGTGGTCTAACCAATGTCCTGTACAGCTGCAACATGACCTCCCAACTCCTGTACTCAATACTCTGACCAATAAAAGGAAGCATACCAAACGCCTTCTTCACTATCCAATCTACCTGAGACTCCACTTTCAAGGAGCTATGAACCTGCACTCCAAGGTCTCTTTGTTCAGCAACACTCCCTAGCATCTTACCATTAAGTGTATAAGTCCTGCTAAGATTTGCTTTCCCAAAATGCAGCACCTCGCATTTATCTGAATTAAATTCCATCTGCCACTTCTCAGCCCATTGGCCCATCTGGTCCAGATCCTGTTGTAATCTGAGGTAATCTTCTTCACTGTCCACTACACCTCCAATTTTGGTGTCATCTACAAACTTACTAACTTACCATAAAAACTCAAACAACATTCAGATGGTTTCAATCAGACTAGCTTCAGATTAAATCCTGGACATCTTTTGTCATTATATTCAGATTTCAAACTGATTGCAAATTGAAATGAATTCACAATCCCTGAATATTACCAAGGGTGCTTCATTGCCAATTCAGGGAAGGTTTATTCAGTTAATTTCAGATGTAAAAGGCTCATCTTGCGAAGAGAAATTCAACAGTTCAGGCCCAGACTTGCTGGAGTCTGAACAAATGGGAGGAGATCTCATTGAGGTATGTGAAGTGTAAAAAGAATTGACAGAGTAGTTATCGAGCAGATGTCTCTCCTTTTGGGTCATTCTCGATGGAAAGGATTCTCAAGGCATTACCAATGCACTGCAATTCCCCAAAGTGACTTCTAACAAATTTTGCTAACTGACCTTTTTTTGTTTCATTTGGCAATTTCACATATTCATAAACAATTCTCACTTGAGCTTATCCTAACGAGTGGATTTGTCTCTGTACAATCTTTGAATAATTGGTTAAATTAATTTAATTCCTATGGGTCTGGTAGCCATGAGAGGTTTGCAGTTATGCAGTTGCAATGAAGGGTGTGGCAGATGGATGAAAGGTGTATTAGATTCATACAGATTCATTTTCTGCTTCCGTGTTCTTACTTGATAATCCTTCCAATTGATGGTAGCATGCTAACAATAGATGTATTCGTAATGTGTGTAAGCTGTACAGAAACAGAACATTGTTGCTTAAGGTTTAATATTAATTCTGATCATCTGTAGAATCACTGACAATCAGATAAATAGTATGCTGCTCCTTGCAGGTTGTCACATTTAATATATTTTTAGGCAAGTTCTACTGAAGAACTAACATTGTGTAACACACTCGCAACTTCTCTAATGCACAAATCTGTCAATAAGTTCATTGTGTGTTATGAATCTCCAAATTGGATGTCATTTTGCACTACTCCAATTTGTACAGCGAACATTTGAGGTTAGTCTCCCTCTTTCTTTGGAGGTTTTGCTGAATTTACACATTATACTCACTGCAGGAAGCTGGGGCTGGACGTTATATCAATTAAATGGAGAAAACGAGGTGGCTGTTGAAGCTTTCCCTCTCCAACTCATTAGGACATGTGCAAGAATTCCAAATTTCAAAGGGATTAATAATTTAAATGGAATGAGAGAAAGATGCTGATTCATTGACATATGAACATTGATAGATTGAGGTGTTGCTGTGGAGAATGTACCAGGGAACCAAAGCTCTGTTTAAATTCATAAAAATCTTGTTGACTATGATTGGTCATGTCACACCGTGGATAATGCACCTGGAAACGGTAGTTCCAAAAGTTTTTGTTTAATTGAAATGATCAATTGCCTGAGAAAATACCTTTTACCTGTGGAACAGTTGCTTATGAATGTGTACATAAAACCTAATGGGACTATTATGATCTGAGCTGGCCATAAAGAAATAAGCTAGATCTCAGAAAGAAATCTGGTGTGATATATCATGTGTTTATTTTTTACATTTTTGTTCCTAAATGACCACCAAAGAGGAACAGATAGGTCAGCTGATCATGGAAAGAATCAAAACCAACAGGGTTGTGCAAGGTTTGTGAAGGTTTGTAGCTCAAGTTGAGGTTTCGGGTGTAGGTTTGCTCGCTGAGCTGTAGGTTTGATATCCAGACGTTTCATTACATCATCAGTGGTGACCTTCAAGTGGGCTTCGCTTGGAGGTCCTCACTGATGATGTTACCTAGCCAGGTAATGAAACGTCTGGATATCAAACCTACAGCTCAGCGAGCAACACCTACACCCTAAACCAACAGGGTTATTGTCATCGGTGATTTTAACTTCCTCAATATTGACTGAGGCTCATTTAGTGCGGGAAGCTGAGATGGGGAAGAATTTGTGTCTCCGTGAGAGTTTCTTGAAATGTTTGATTTGGAGATGTTGGTGTTGGACTGGAGTGGAGAAAGTTAAAAATCACACAACACCAGGTTAGAGTCCAATAGGTTTGTTTAGAAGCACTAGCGACCAGAGCGCTGTTCCTTCATCAGGTGGTGGTGGAGTATTGGAGGCTGAGGGGCAGCCCGATAGAAATAAATAAGATTATGAGCGGCATGGAGAGTGTGAATTAGGCTGGAATCTTTTTCCCAGGGTGGAAAGGTCAAATACTAAGGAGCATCTTTTTAAGGTGGGAGGGGAAATATTTAATGGAAATGCGTGAGGCAAGCTTTTTACACAGGGGGTGATTGATACATTCGGGTTAAGTTTAGGGTGAATGTAGAATGTGTTGGCAGGGGAGGTGACAGAAACAGACAGGATAGCAATCTTTAAGAATCATTTAGACAGGCACACGGACAGGAAAGGAACAGAGAGATACAGATCATCTGCTGGCAGATGGGATTAGTTTAGACTAGCATCATGGTCAGCACAGCCTTGTTGGGCTGAAGGGTCTGTTCCTGTGCTGTACTGTTCTATGTTCTTCATCATTGCTGTTAATCATTGAAGCATTCACACGAAGATGCAGATATTCTTTAATAGCAGAGCCGTGGGTTTATTACAGAAAAGAGGAAGCGGAAGAAGAAGGCTTATATTTGGTTGAGATGCAAAGGCTCAGTTAGGGAGCTTTAGAGTTGCAAGGTAGCCAGGAAAGACCAGAAGAGAGAGCTAAGAAGAACCAGGAGGGGACATGAGAAGTTGTTGTCAGATAGGATCAAGGAAAACCTTAAAGCTTTCTATAGATATGTCAGGAATAAAAGAATAGCTAGAGAAAGGTTTGAGCCAATCAAGGACAGTCAAGGGAAGTTGTGCGTGGAGTCCGAGGAGATGGAAGAAGCACTAAATGAATAATTTTCATCAGTATTCACACAGAAAAAAGACAATGTTGTCAAGGAGAATACTGAAATACAGACTATTAGACTAAATGGGATTGATGTGCACAAGGAGGAGGGGTTAGCAATTTGGGAAACTGGGCTGGATGGAATTTATCCTAGGATTCTCTGGGAATCCAGGGAGGAGATGATAGAGTCTTTGGCTTTGATCTTTATGTCACCATTGTCTACAGGAAAAGTGTGAGAAGACTGGAGGATAGCAACCCTCCCTTGTTCAGGGAGGGGAGTAAGTTACCAAGCCAACCCTGGTAATTATTGATAAGCGAGTCTCACTTCAGTTGTGGGTAAAATGTTGAAAAAGGTTATAAGAGATAGGATGTATAATCATCTACAGAGGAATAAGTTGATTAGGATAGATAGTTGATAGTCAACACAGTTTTGTGAAGGGTAGGTCATACCTCACAAACCTTATTGAGTTTATTGAGATGGTGACCAAGCATGTGGATGAGGGTAAAGTGGTTGATGTGGTTAAATAGATTTAAGTAAGGCATTTGATAAGGTTCCTCATTGTAGGCTATTGCACAAAATATGGAAGCATGGGATTAAGGGTGATTTTGCAGTTTGGATCAAAAATTGGCTAGCTGAAAGAAGAGAGAGGGTGGTGGTTGTTGGGAAATGTTCATCCTGGAGTTCAGTTACTGGTGGTAAACTGCAAGGATCTGTTTTGGGGTTACTGCTGTTTATTAATTTTATAAATCACCTTGATGAGGGTGTAGAAGTATGAATTAGTAAATTTGTGGATGACACTAAGACCAATGGAGTTGTGGAGAGTGCTGAAGGATGTTGCAAGGTACAGAGGGACATAGATAAGCTGCAAATCTGGACAGAGAGGTGGCAAATGGAGTTTAATGTGGAAAAGTGTGAGGTGATTCACTTTGGAAGGAGTAACAGGAATGCAGAGTACTGAGCTAATGGTAAGATTCTTGGATGAGGAGAGAGATCTCGGTGTCCATGTACGTAGATCCCTTAAAGTTGCCACTCAGGTTGATAGAGTTGTTAAGAAGGTAAACAGTGTGTTAGCTTTTATTGGTAAAGGGATTGAGTTTCGGAGCCACAAGGTCATGCTGCTGCTGTACAAAACTCTGGTGTGGCCACATTTGGAGTATTGCATACATTTCTGGTCACTGCATTATAGGAAGGATGTGGAAATTTTGGAAATAGTGCAGAGGAGATTGACTAGGATGTTGTCCGGTATGGAGGGAAGGTCTTATGAGGAAAAGCTGAGGAGCTTAAGACTGCTTTTGTCAGAGAGAAGCAAGTTGAGAGGCGACTTAATTGAGACATGAAAGATAATCAGAGGGTTAGATAGGGTGGACAGTGAGAGCCTTTTTCCTTGGATGGTGATAGCTAGCACGAGGGGACATAGAGGTAGACAATAGCAGACTCGACAACTTTAAAGGTATTTAAATGGTCATTGGATAGTCATATGGATGATAATGGAATTATGTAGGTGAGATGAGCTTTAGATTGGTTTCACAGGTTGGTGCAACATCGAGGGCCGAACGGCCTGTACTACACTGTAATGTTCTATGTTCTATCACTTCAAATTGAGGGGTGATAGATATAGGACAGATATCAGAGGTAGTTTCTTTACTCAGAGAGTAGTAGGGGCTTGGAACGCACTGCCTGCAATATTAGTAGATTCACCAACTTTAAGGGCATTTAAATGGTCATTAGATAAACATATGGATGAAAATGGAATAGTGTAGGATAGATGGGCTTCAGATAGGCTCCACAGTTGGCAACTTCAAGGGCCGAAGGGCCTGTATTGCACTGTAATGCTCTATGTTCTAAAAGAGAAAAAAACGCAGAAAAAAAACTACATACATCTAAGAGAAAGTTTAGAAAGACCTTAACATAAGCAACGAGATAAAGTTGCAACCTGGACCCTGTTGCAGAGACACAAGACCAGAGGAAGTTCACCTCTAACATAACTCTGCAGCTTTTGGTTTAACCGATTCCTTTCAGGACCCCTTCTGTCGATTGGCGAGCCTACTTCATTATTTCTTTCTAAGTGTACAGCCAGGAAGTTTAATTAACTGCACAAAGGCCAGTATCCTGTCACCAAGTCACACTTTATTTACATGTGCTTAGTACACAGGCTCTGAACAGCCAGCTCTGAGCCAGTCCCTCGAGTGAGGAGACTGTCCGAATCGCCTGTTGATAACTGTTAGCCAGAACTCCCCGAATGGCCCAGGTTAACAGTCCAAATCAGGGGACTCCTAATCAGTGAAATGGACCTGGCTGTGGTTGGAAGTATTCTCAGATCGGTGGGTCTCACTTTCCCAACTCTAATAACTTGCAATTTTACATCCAAACTCTTCAGGGTTTGAAGGTTCACAAAATCAACCATTCTGACTTCTCTGAATTGAAAAACTAAGAGGCAAAATAAACCTTACTTCTGCACTCAACTGTTGTTTTGTCTCAACTAAACCCTGGAATTTTCTAGACTGAGAGAAAGGATAACCAATGGAGCCCGAATTCATTTACTTGACTTGGTACAAACTCATCAGTATAAACATCTTTTTATTAATGCCATGTGGACTGTCCAAGGTCTGGCTTAGTTAGAGTTACATGTTGTTGAAAGTGATTGGTGCATTTAGGTTACTTCTCCAGAATAATTCTTGCACTTTTTAGAAAAATATTTACAGCACAAATATAATAGTTATTTCCATATCATCATGTTTACATCTGAAATAGGAGATTCCCAAACCACTCAGCCCCTCCAACCTGCTGAAGAATGGAACAGGATCATGATTGATTTGTTTGTGCTTCATGATCTGCACTTCCTCATGATCGTCTATGTTTTAAAAATGACTTAAATTCCAAAAATGGCAATGCACGAATGATTTTATATACCTTTAACCACAGAGCAAATACTCTGCAGAGAAACCTCGCTGTCAGGTCTTCAAATGTAAGAGAAAACAAAATTCCCAAGCTGTTCAATGTCTCTGGTCTGACGAATGTGGACAAGGACTGCAAAATAGGGAGTATAAGCGTTCAGGGTATGTAAGAATAGAAGGATCACTGCATTAATTATTGAAAGTGGCAGGACAGCTTAGCAGAGCAGAAACTAAAGCATGCAGCGTTCTTGGCTTTAGTTGTAAAGCAGAGAATATAAGAGCAAGGAGGTGATGTTGAACATGTACAAGGCACTCATTAGACCTCAGCTGATATATTGTGTCAATTTGTGGGTGCAAAATGAGAAAGCATTGGAGAGAGTGCAGGAGCAATTTGTAAGCATAATTCCTGGAATGATAAATTTCAGTTGAGAGGATAGTTTGAACGAGTTGGAAGTGTTCCCCTTGAAGGGAAGAAGGTTGGCAGGCTATCTGATTAAGTTATAGTGTCATAGCGCCTAGGAATTCTTCTGTGGCCCACCACACCTACACTAGCCAACAAACACCAAACTACATCAATCTCATTTACCTGCACTTGGTCCATAGCCTACTGTGCCCTGGCATTTAATGTACTCATCCAGATGCTTCTTAAATGTTGCAGGATTACCTGCCTCCACCACCCTTTCAGGCAGCATATTTCACATTTCTACCACCCTCTGGGTAAAAAAACATTTTTTCTCAGATCTCCAGGAAACAGTTTGTTTCTCACCTTGAACGTACGCCCTCTGGTCTTAGACATATCTGCCATGGGAAAAAAAGATTCTCACAATCTATCCTGACGATGCCTTTCCTAATTTTGTATATCATTTTCTCCAGTGGCTCTATCTCTTTCTGTGCAGAGACCACAACCATTCTGAATATAAATGAACAGTTTCTCCAATCTGGGGAAGACAAGGCATAATTGCAAGGTCAGCCTAATGACTCTTATAATCACTATCGAGATGTGTATAGTAAGGGGCCAACTAGTTGTTTGTTCCTGGAGTCGTAACTCTGTGGATTCCAATAAACTCCAATTGCTTTTTCTGTTGTTTTTAGCAATTATCAGAGATTTATTTTATTAACCTGAGAATATGCTATTGCAAACACAGATATCTCTGTTCATTTCTAGAGTAGTCTCTATGGATTTTTTTTCTCTGAAAACAACATTTCTCTGCGTAATTTAAGATTTACTTTCCACGGTTACATAATTATTGTCAGAATGACAGTGAATGCAAGAGGACTAGATGGATATTGTTGTTCAGATATTAACTTACTGGGTGCTCTCTGACTGGGTGCATTTTAGCATATGAAGTAAAGATAAAGTCACCATTGTCTGACCATACCATAGGGATGCTCTGTCAATAGAGAGAGGTCATGTCTGATCTGAAAATCCTCAAATCTAATTTATACCCTTTCCCCTTCATTCTTTTACAGATGTGTCTATCTCAGGATTTATGTAATGACTCAACCTCGATGACCATCTACAGTAAAACAAAGCCACAAATTTGCTATTCTGAGAGAAGAAATTCTTCCTCATCTCTGTCTTTGAGTATGTGACTCATTATTCTGAGATTATGCCTCTGATTCTGGATTATGTCACCGGGGAAGAAAGTGGAATTTTGTGTTCAAGTCCTGGAGTGCACGTAGACCGATTATTTTCTGTCTCAGAGGCAAGACAGAGCCAACACTGAACCATCGGGGATGCAGGTGAGATGTATAGTAAGGAAGCAATGTGCATTAAAGCTCATGGAATTAAGGGTAGTGTACAGAGATGGATAAACAGCTGTCTGAGACAGTCGGACATAAAGAGGATGTTATCTGAGTGGGAGCCAGTGATTAATGGGGTACTTCAGGGGTCAGTGCTCACACCCCAGCGATTCACATTATACATTAACAATTACAATGAGAAAACTCAATATCTCCAAAATTTGCAGATGGCACAAAGCTGGGCGGGAATAGGATCTGTTAGAAGCTTGCAGAGATGCTTTAGTGTGTTTTGAACAGATTGAGTGAGTTGAACAAATGCATGGTGGATGCAGCATAATGTGGAAGGCAGATTACTATTCGAATGGGACTGGATTGGGAAGGGGGAAGTGCAACAGACCCATATAACAATTGCTGAATGTTAGCCTTGCAGGTACAGCAGGCAACTCTCTATGTCCATTACCATCTCAGGCCTGTGTCCAGAGTCTGTGATCCAGACTACAATACTGTTTCTCCTTCCTTGGAACAGGAGTATTGTGGCTTTAGGTCTCTTTAAAGGTGATATGGCTGCAGAATCTGGACCTTCTTACCCTCTCCTTGAAAATCTGGCCTTGGGTTTGTCCACTGATATTTCTGTGAAATGCCTTGGAATATTTTCCTTCTGTAATGGTGCTATAAAAATACAGATAGCAATTGGTGTAGCCAGAGTCTATTCAATACTTCATCAATTATGAGAAAGTTTCAATGAGCTCCTAATTGGCCAATAAATCTTTGAACTGAAAGTTACAATAGTCTAGTTTGGAAACTCACAATTCCTTTCTTTTGGCATTGACTCAACCCTTTTCTCTGACAACTGTTTGAGTCTAAAACTAATTGTTTATAACTTTGGGGACTGACTTGGCCTCAGAATCCAATCACATAGCATGATTATCACTAAGAGACCTATTTTCATTATTGTAACATTGCCTTGATTATACAGTTCAGCTCATCTGCTGATAAAGCCCCTATATTGACTATTCTAGTGCTTTCGGTCTGGTCTTCCACACTCGACAGGTCATTTATAATTCCAATGCTCTCAACACGCACAAAATCTACTCTAAGGCAATGATGAGTAATGGAGTTCCAATCAAAGATAACACACCTATATATTTACTTACAGAGTTACATATGACAAACACGCAACCCT
This sequence comes from Hemiscyllium ocellatum, assembly GCF_020745735.1. Taxonomy (NCBI): domain Eukaryota; kingdom Metazoa; phylum Chordata; class Chondrichthyes; order Orectolobiformes; family Hemiscylliidae; genus Hemiscyllium; species Hemiscyllium ocellatum. The sequence continues at coordinate 82,625,287 of NC_083416.1, read as the reverse complement.
CAACCTGACAGTCATGGGTCCAGATATTTTGAAGCTTCCTCTTCAGAGATGTTATCACACATCTCTGGAGCAGAACACATTTCAACCTGGGCCTCCTGGTTCAGACGTAAGGACAATACCACCACCCCACAAGAATCCTGCTCCGGGAGGGATATTTCTAAATTGGAGTGGGTTCCGAAAAGATTTACCAGGATGTTTCTGGGAATGAAGGGTTTGAGCTATGAGGAGAGGCTAGGGCTTTTTTCACTGGAGCGTAGGAGGCTGAGAGATGACCTTATACAGGGTTATAAAATCATGAGCGGCATAGATGAATAGCAAAGGTTTTTTTTCCTAGTATGGCGTAGTTCAAAACTTGGGGGCATATTTTTAAGATGAGGGGATAAAGATTTAAAGGGACCTGAGGGGCAACATTTTCACACAGAGTGTGGTTCATGTTTAGAATGAATTGCCAGAGGTAGTAGATACAGGTCCAGTTTCAACATTTATCCAGATACATGAATAGGAAGCATTTAGATTAGATTCCCTACAGTGTGGAAACAGGCCCTTTGGCCCAAACAGTCCACACTGACCCTCCGAAGAATAACCCACCGAGACCCATTTCCCTCTGAACTAATACACCTAACACTATGAGCAATTTTAGCATGGCCAATTCACCTGCCCTGCACATCTTTGGACTGGGGGAGGAAACCCACACAGACACATGGAGAATGTGCAAACTCCACACAGACAATCACCCAAGACTAGAATTGAATCTAGGACCCTGGTGCTGTGAAGCAGCAGTGCTAACCACTGAGCCGCCATTTAGAGGGTTATGGGCTAAATACAGGCAAATAAGACAAGTTTAGTTTGGGAAACTCATTTGGCATGGATGAGATGGACCAAAAATTCTGTTTCTGTGTTGTATGAATGTATAACCCTATTCCCCCCCAACTCTTGTGCATAGGTTTTGATTTGTTTTAAAAGTTGACCTAATCTAACCATAGATATATTCAGTGATCCAGCCTGCATTAATCTCTGGAGAAGTGAATGGATTTTTTTTTAGAGTGAGCAGAGCAATTACTAAGGTGTCAATTTTGTAATTCCCTGTCAAGTGAAATAATCTGAGTTTGTTCAGTGTTTCAAGAACTTTCCAACACCCTGTTGGCTTGTCACAATGAAGGTCCTCATCATTTGTTAATGTCAAAACCAAAGACACACATCTGAAATTTGCATTTGCTAAAATATAATTACTGTATTGTTGAGGTATAATTGGGGATACAGAAATATTTCTTGATAATTAACCTAATAATACTTTCTCGAAACTGCTTCCCATGTTAAGGTTTAATTACTGTTTTGCAAGTATCTGCATGTTCACTGCACCAAAATATTTCAAACTCACAAGTTTCAGATTACCTGCTGCCTCTTGACATTTTCAGTGGAACTCCACTGTGGGAACAAGGAGGAGATGTTGGTTATTGGTGTTGTCTCTGGGACAGTAATTCTGGGAACATTAGTTCAAATCCTGATAGAGTGGGAAATTTGAATTCAGTTATTCATTCTAATGTATGATAGTAACCAGAAAGTGACTGTAGTAAAGATCTGGCTAGTTCCCTGATGTCTTTTAGGGATGAGAGACTGGGTGGCACATTGGCTCAGTGGTTAGCACTGCTGTCTCACAGTGTCTGGGATCCAGGTTCGATTCTACTCTTGGGTAACTGTCCATGTGGAGTATACACATTCTCCTCTGGGTGTTCTCATTTCCTTCTGCAGATGTGCAGTTAAGTGGATTGGCCATGGGAAATGTAGTATTGTAAGATGGGGAGAGGGTCTGGATGAAATGCTCTTCAGAGGGTTGGCATGGGCTGAATGGCCTGCTTCACACTGTAGGGATTCTATGATCCACTGGTCGACATAGTCTTGCCAGGCCATAGGGCTGCTCTCCCACTAGAGAGAGAGAGGAAACAACTGGTTTGTGGTTTGACCTGAGGGCTATACTCTGGAATGTGGAAGAATGAGGGAAGTTCAAGTTGATGTATGGAAGATGATAAAACTCATGGATAAAACAGACATGGAGCAGATGCTTCCTCTTGTGGGGCATTCTAGGACAAGACGACATAGTCTTAGGATAAGGACATAGTCTGAGCAAATTTAAAACAGTGTTGAGAAGAAACTACTTCTCCCAAAGGGTTATGAACCTGTGGAATTCACTCCCCTAAGGTGCAGTGGATGCTGGAACAGTGAGTAAGTTTAAGGAGGAGTTAGGAGGGCTTTTAGTTGATGATGGTTTGAAGGGATATGGAGAGAAGGCAGGGAAATGAGGATGAGGAGTATATCAGCCATGACCGAATGGCGGAGCAGAGCTGATGGGCTGAATGGCCTAATTCTGCTCCAATATCTTATGAACTTATGGACTTATGAACAAAGGGCAAGAACACTGACATTTTGACAAACTTTGTTCTACTTACCATTACATTTTTGAAGTTGAGGGGAGGTGCTGACCTAGCGGTAATATTACTGAACTTGTAAACAAGAAACAGGAACCGAAATTGCTGGAAAGATTGGCAGCATCTGTGGAAATATCCTGAATATTTCCTCTCCACTGACCCTCCCTTTCAACTCTGTTTTTGACTCCACAGATGGTGCCAGACCCTATTGAATGTCCCCAGCAGTAACGGTGGCTTTATTCAGATTTCCAGTATCCGTGATTCTTCAAATCACAACCATGAGAACAGCGGATGCTGCAATTCAGAAAATAAAAACAGAAATTGCTGGAAAAGCTCAGCAGGTCTCACACCACCTGTGAAAAGAAATCAGAGTTAACATTTCACTTCTGAGAAGGGGTCACCAGGCCCAAAACATAAATTTTGATTTCTCTTCATGGATGCTGCTAGACTTGCTGAGCTTTTCCAACAACTCCTGTTGTCAGTTCTGCAGTTCTTTAGTTTATTTTAGCAACTCAGAACCACACATTGATGTTTTGGGAAGATGGATTCAAATCCCACCATAGCAACTGGTGAAATTTGAATTTGATGATTAAAACAACTCTGGAAACAAAAAGAAACTAGTTTAGTGGTGACCATAAAACCACTGTCAATCATTGTTGGCAGCATGGTGGCACAATGGTTAGCACCGCTGTCTCACAGTGCCTGAGACCCGGGTTCAATTCCTGACTCAGCTGACTGACTGTGTGGAGTTTACACGTTCTCCCCGTGTCTGCGTGGGTTTCCTCCGCGTGCTCCGGTTTCCTCCCACAGTCCAAAGATGTGCGGGTCAGGTGAATTGGCCATGCTAAATTGCCCGTAGTGTTAGGTAAGGGGTAAATGTAGGGGTATGGGTGGGTTACACTTCAGCAGGTCGGTGTGGACTTGTTGGGCCGAAGGGCCTGTTTCCACACTGTAAGTAATCTAATCTAAAAAGCAAAACATCTGGTTCATTAACATCCTTGAGAGAAGGAAGCTGCTATCCTTATCTGGTCTGGCCTACATGTGAGGCCAGACCCACGGCAATGTGGTTAACTCTTAACTGTCCTCTGGGCAGTATGCTGTCCCAGCCAGAGATACACACAAAGAAATTTTTGAACATAAAAATTTCAGGAATTATAACAAGGCCAGCCAGGTGGACCTCATAGAATATGAGTTCCCTGATTGGGGCTGTTAACCTGATCCAATCAGGGAGCCCTCACTGACAGACAGACACAGGAGTGTCAGAGGGTCTGTTCACTCTGAGAGCTGGCTCTGAGGGTGCTGGATCAGTGTCAAGAACACTCCTCATGTAAATAAAAGGTGAGTTGGTGACAGGATACTGGCCCTCGTAGAGTTATTCTAGTAGCAACAGTACTTCATTCAGCCCCATCAAGTTAATTCTAGCATTCAGCTAAAATGTGTCTGATCAGTGCATCAATTCCATTTACTCACCTGCGTCCAATAATCTGTGGCAGTCTCCTTTAATAAAAATCTACAAACCTTTACTCTGAAAATTTCAATTGTCACAAACAATTGCCAATTTTCGTGAATAATACTTCACCTTTTCACTATCCTTCTTTGTGATGAACTGCAATTTCCTTTTTCTTCCAGTTTTTAAGATTTCTTCACAAAAGGAGATATTTCCCTTAATCTACTCTATCAAATACTTCCATTTTATTAATGTCCTTGATCAGTTTGATACTCAATCTTCGACACTCAAGTGAATACAACCACAGATTGTGACACTGAAGTTCCTGGTTTAACCTTTTAACACTTAGGCTTTGGAATCTCCTTCTTAAAAGGCACTCAAGGCAGAGTCTTGAAATATTTTTTGATTCTTGATGAATAAGTGGGTGAAAGACTGTCAGGGATATGCAGGTGTGCAGAGTTTGACATTGAAATCAGACCATCCATGACCATATTGAATAGCAGAGCAGATTGAGTCGCCTGCTGTTCTTTCATAGAATCCCTACAGTGTGGAAGAAGGCCACTCAGCCTATCGAGTCCACACTGACCATCTGGAGAGCAGCCCACCCAGACTCCACCCCCTAACCCATCTCTGTAACCCAGCATTTCTCATAGCTAACCCGCCTAGCCTGCACATCCCTGAACAGTATGGACAATTGAGCATGGCGAATCCACATTAACTTGGACATCTTTGGACTGTGGGAGGAAACCAGAGTGCCCAGAGGAAACCCACGCAGGCACAGGGAGAATGTGCAAACTCCACACAGACACATGAGACCAAAATGCAGATGAAACCAAAATTGAAGGTGTGGTGGATAGCGAAGAAGGGTGCCTCAGATTACAATGGGATCTTGATCAGATGGGTCAATGGGCTGAGGAGTGGCAGATGGAGGTTAGCTTAGATAAATGTGAGGTGCTGCATTTTGGGAAAGCACATCTTAGCAGGAGTTATACACTTAATGGTCAGGTCTGAGGAACTGTTGCTGAATAAAGAGACCTTGGAATGCAGGTTCACAGCTCCTTGAAATTAGAATCATAGGTAGAGGATAGAACATAGAACATAGAATGTAAAACATAGAACAATAAAGCGCAGAACAGGCCCTTCGGCCTTAGATGTTGCGCCGACCTGTGAACTATTCTCAGCTCGTCCCCCTACATATTCCCATCATCATCCATGTGCTTATCCAAGGATTGTTTAAATCTCCCTAATGTGGCTGAGTTAACTACATTAGCAGGTAGGGCATTCCACGCCCTTACCACTCTCTGAGTAAAGAACCTGCCTCTGACATCTGTCTTAAATCTATCACCCCTCAATTTGCAGCTACACCCCCTCGTACAAGCTGACATTATCATCCTAGGAAAAAGACTCTCACTGTCTACCCTATCTAATCCTCTGATCATCTTGTATGTCTCAATTAAATCCCTTCTTCTCCTTGTTCTCTCCAATGAAGAACGGACCCAAGTCCCTCAGCCTTTCCTCGTAAGACCTTCCCTCCAGACCAGGCAACATCCTGGTAAATCTCCACTGCACCTTTTCCAATGCTTCCACATCCTTCTTGTAAGGGGGCGACCAGAACTCTACATAATATTCCAAGTGCAGCTGCACAAACATTTTGTATATTTGTAGCATGACATTATGGCTCTGGAACCCAAGCCCTCTACCAATTAAACCTAACACACTGTATGCCTTCTTAACAGCACTATCAACCTGGTTGGCAACTTTTAGGAATCTATGTACATGGACACCAAGATCCCTTAATACATCCACATTAGCAAGAATCTTTCCACTAATCCAGTACTCTGCCTTCCTGTTATTCTTCCCAAAGTGAACCACCTCACATTTATCTGCATTGAACTCCATTTGCCACATCTCAGCCCAATTATGCAGTTTATCCAAGTCCCCCTGCAACTGGTAACATTCTTCCAAACTGTCCACTATTCCACCAACTTTAGTGCCGTCTACAAATTTACTAATCCATCCATCGCTGCCTGCACCTCAGTCATTTATAAAAATGACAAACAGCAGTGGTCCCAAAACAGATCCTTGTGGCACCCCACTAGTAACCAGACGCCAGGCTGAATAATTTCCATCAACTACCACTCGCTGCCTTCTTACAAAAAGCCAATTTCCAATCCAAACTGCTAAATCACCCTCAATCCCATGCCTCTGTATTTTCTCCAATAGCCTACTATGTGGAACCTTATCAAAGGCCTTACTGAAGTCCATGTATACCATGTCAACTGCCCTGCCCTCATCCACATGCTTGGGCACCTTCTCAAGAAACTCAATGAGATTTGTGAGACACGACCTGCCCTTGACTAAACCATGTTGACTATCTGAAATCAAATTGTTGCTTGCTAGATGATTATAAATCCTATCTCTTATAATTCTTTACAAAATTTTTCCTACAATAGACATAAGGCTCACTGGTCTATAATACTGCCCTTCTTGAACAAGGTCACAACATTTACAATCCTCCAGTCCTCTGGTACTAAACCTGTAGACAATGATGACTCAAAGATCAAGACCAAAGCCTCCAGTATCTTCTCCCTAGCTTCCCAGAGAATCCTGGGATAATTCCATTTCATCCAGGGGAGTTGTCCACTTTATCTCCTTATAGAGTTGATAACACCTCTTCCTTTCTATCCTCAATCCTTATTAGTCTAATAGCCCATATTTCAACCTTCTCCTCAACAATATTCTGCTGTTCCTGAGTGAAAACCGATGCGAAATATTCATTTAGCACCTTTCGGAACTCCACAGGGTCCACACACTCACCTTCCCACTTCTGTCTTTGACTGGCCCTATTCCTACCCTAATTATCCTTTTATTCCTCACATACCTATAGAAAGCTTTAGGGTTCTCCTTTATTCTATTTGCTAAAGACTGCTTGTGCCCTCTCTTTGCTCTTGTTAACTGCCTCTTTAAATCCTTCCTAGCTGATCTGTAACTCTCCATCGCCTCATCTGAACCTTCTGGTCTCAACATCACATAAGCCTCCCTCTTCTGCTTAACAAGAGATGCAATTTCTGTTGTAAATCACAGTTCCCTTACCTTATCACTTCCTCCCTGCCTGACAGGGACATACCTGTCAAGGACACACAATACCTGTTCCTGAAACCAGCTCCACATTTCCATTGTCTGCATCCCCTACATTTTGCTGCCCTATTCTATGCATCCTAATTCCTGCCTAATCGCATTATAATTGCCCTTGCCCATCGATAACTCTTGACCTGTGGCATGTACCTATCCCTTTCCATCGCTAAACTAAATGTAACTGAATTATGGTCACTCTTTCCAAAGTGTTCACCGACAACTAAATCAAACACCTGGCCTGGTTCATTACCAAGCAACAGGTCCAGTATGGCCTCCCCTCTTGTTGGCCCTTCGACATACTGTGTCAGGAAACCCTCCTGTACACATTGGACAAAACTGACCCATCTGACGTACTAGAGTTATTGCATTTCCAGTCAATGTTGGGGAAATTAAAGTCATTCATAATGACCACCCTGTTCCTTTCACTCCTATCAGAATCGTTTTGCAGATCCTCTCTTCCACTTCCATGGAACTCTGCGGAGGCCTATAAAAAACTCCAAGCAGTGTGACCTCTCCTCTCCTGTTTCTAACCTCAGCCCACACATCCTCAGTAGACGAGTCCTCGTCAAACGTTCCGTCAGCCACCGTTATACTATCCTTGACTAATAAGGACACACCTCCCTTTCTTTTACTGCCTTGCCTGTTCTAATGAAAGATCTAAACCCTGGAACCTGTAGCATCCATTCCTCAACCTGCTCTATTCATGCCTCCAAAATAGCCACAACATTGAAGTCCCAGTTATCTATCCATGCTGCAAGCTCACCTACCTTATTCTGGATACTCCTGGCATTGACATGGACACACTTCAAACCAGCTTGCTGTTTGCCAGCACATTCCTGTGACCCTGAAATCCTGTCCCTGTACTCCCTACTCTCATCCTCCTCTGCACTGGAACTGTACCTCCGATTCCCATCCCCCTGCTGAATTGCTTTCAACCCACCCAAATAGCACCAGCAAATGTCCCACCCAGGATATTAGCACCCCTCTGGTTCAAGTGAAGACTGTCCTGTTTGTACAGGTTCCACCTTTCCCAGAATGAGCCCCAATTATCCAAGAACCTGAAACCCTCCCTCCTGCACAATTCTTGCAGCCACGTGTTTAGCTGATATCTCTCCCTATTCCTTGCCTCGCTATCACGTGACATGGATAACAAACCAGATATAACAATCCTGATTGTTCTAGCTCTCAGCTTCCACCCTCACTCCCTGAAATCCTTCCTTACATCCCTATTCCTCTTTTTACCTATGTCGTTGGTACCTACATGGACCACGATTTGAGGCTGGTCACCCTCTCCCTTCAGGACCCCAAAGATACAATCCAAGACATCACGGACCCTGACACCTGGAAGGCAACACACCAATCGCGAGCCTCATTCGTTCCCAACAATCCTTCTATCTGAGCCTCTAACTATCGAGTCCCCGATTATTAACACTCTCCTTCTTTCCCTCCTTCCCTTCTGTGCAACAGGGACAGACTCTGTGCCAGAGACCGGGGCCCCACTGCATACCCCTGGGAAGTCGTTCCCCTCCGGCAGCATCCAAACAGTATACATGTTTTTCAGGGGAATGACCACAGGGGATCCCTGCACTGACTGCTCTTTTCCCCTTCAAACAGTTACCCAGCTTTCCTCATGCAGAGAAGTAACTGCTTCCCTGTAACTCTTACCTATCACAGCCTCTGCCTCCTGAATGATCCAAAGTTCATCTAGCTCCCGCTCCAGTTCCCTAACACGGTCTTGGAGGAGCAAGAGTTGAGTGCACTTCCTGCCAATATAAATGGATGGGACACTAATGGCGTCCCTCACCTCAAACATCGTGCAGGAGGAACATTCCTCTCCCTGCACTGCCATCCCTGCTAGTCCCCTTCTCAGAAAGTTAAAAAAACCTTGATGTGCCCCTGGTGTTTAAAGTTAGAGGAGGTGAATGGGTGGGAGGCTGTCGGGTCTCGGGTTTAGAAAACACTGACTTATATAACTGGAGGGAAATAAAAAAAACTCACCTCTCTCCCAGAAACCTCTGCTTTTCGATGACAGATATAAAGACTCAAATCAGTGACTCACCGTTCCAGCCCTTCATTGGAATAAAGTATAAGGGAAGTAATGCTGCAACTGCTTCTACTGTCAATATTTCAAATGTCACACAAAAGATCCATGCTTTTTAGTAATTTTAATAAAAGTTACCCTTTTCTGTACAGGCTGATTTTCTTTCTGCTCTTGAGAGTAACAACTGCTGCTGAAATCTAACCCCGAGGATGGTGCCAACCTTTCAATACTTCAGAACACCAGAAGTAGGAGTTCAGTCAGCCATTTGATCTGACAAATCTGTCCACCAATCAATAAGATCATGGGTGACATACCTCAACTCTATATTCTAACTTTATCCCATATTAGTGAAGAAGGCATTTGGTATGCTTTCCTTTATTGATTAAAGTTGGGAGGTCATGTTGCAGCTGTACAGGACATTGATTAGGGCACTTTTGGAATATTATGGAAGGATATTGTGAAACTTGAAAGTGTTCAGAAAATATTTACAAGGATGTTGCCAGTGTTGGAGAGTTTGAGCTATAGGGAGAGGCTGAACAGGCTGGGACTGTTTTCCCTGGAGCGTCAGAGGCTGAGGGGTGACCTTATAGAGGTTTACAAAATCATAAGACCGTAAGACCATAAGACATAGGAGTGGAAGTAAGGCTATTTGACCCATCGAGTCCACTCCGCCATTCAATCATGGCTGATGGGCATTTCAACTCCACTCACCCACATTCTCTCCATAGCCCTTAATTCCTCATGACATCAAGAATTTATCAATCTCTGCCTTGAAGACATTTAGCGTCCCGGCCTCCACTGCACTCCGCAGCAATGAATTCCACAGGCCCACCACTCTCTGGCTGAAGAAATGTCTCCGTATTTTTGTTCTGAATTGACCCCGTCTAATTTTAAGGCTGTGCCCACTCGACCTAGTTTCCTCGCCGAATGGAAACAATTTCCTTTATATCAGCCGCCTTGTTGATATATATGGTCACTGCTTTCCTTCCCGTCTGCCCCTCTGATCCTCGTCACTTCGTCCGCTGCTCCCGCTCCTTCTCCTCTGCTGCTCGCACTCAAAAATGCTGAGGGGCATGGTTACGATAAATAGACATTTTCTCGCTGGGGTGGAGGAGTCCATAACTAGAGTGCACAGGTTTGGACTAAGAAGGGAAAGATATAAAAGGGGCAACTTTTTCACACAGAGGGTGGTACGTGTATGGAATGAGCTGCCAGAGGAAGTGGTGAAGGCTGGTACAAATACAACATTTAAAAGACATCTGGATGGGTATATAAATAGGAAGGGTTTCAAGGGATATGGGCCGGGTGCTGGCAGGTGGGACTAGATTAGGTTAAAATATCTGGTCAACATAGATGAGTTGGACGCGAGAGTCTATTTCCGTGCTGTACATCTCTATGACTCTGACTCTAACATGATTGGATAGGGAATGTCAAGTACCAGTACACTATTTTCCTAGAAATGAAGGAGACTGTGAGGACAAAAGAGAAAATGCTGGAAAATCTCAGCAGGTCTGGAAGCATCTGTAAGGAGAGAAAAAAGCTGATGTTTCGAGTCTAACTGACCCTTTGTCAAAGGAGGCTGTGAGGACATTTGATGGATATTTTTTAAAAATTGTGGATGGTTTTATTTCAAGATCAAGGAAGTAACTGTTCTCTGGGGTCAAAGAATCAGCCACCAAAGGTCTCAGGAGATTGGCGAAAGAAACCTGAGGCAGGGTGAAGGACAAAATGAAGCAAGAGGCTACCAATGCTGAAAAGCCAAAATGAAATAGCAATTTCTTCAAAAAAAAACCCAGCAGCTATTGCAACATCAATGGAAAGAGAAACAGAGGTTTGAAGAAAAGTCATTTTAGACTGGAACAGAAAAGAGTTGAAAAGGGAATCATTTTGGATTCCAAATGTGAACTTGGTTTTCCTCCCTCCAGATGCTGTCAGAGATGCCTAGGTTTCGTTTCCCTTGATGAGTTGTTTTGATCTTGTAAAGCTCTCTTAAAAAGGTGGTGTCAGCCAGTAAAACCGTAATAGTCAAAGAGAATTGGTTAAATACTTGAAGAGAAAATATCAGAGGGCAGTGAGGGAAGAGCTTGGAAGTGTGACTAATTAGTTTTGTCTTTAGCCAATACTGCAGCAGGAACTCATTTAATTCAAATTTAACCACATTAAAGGATGAAACTACTGTAATGTAAAAGTAGCTTTGGAAATTATCCAGTCATAAGAAATTGACTAAGCTTCATATCCCTGCACGGAACAAGGAACCAATGAGATTGTTGAACATTCTCTTCAAACAAGGTGTGATCTAAATAGATGTGATCATCCAGAGACAAGATTCAAGTGTTTCACTTTACAAATATGCTCACCAAAGGTAGGAATTGGATTAATCACAACTGCTTGTATTTATTGAAGTTGAACTGATTTATCGTCTCCATTAAACTCCTCTGGCCAGGTTATTAACAATTTTAACAAATTAGCAAGACAGATAACAGCCGTGGAATGAAAGCAAAATACTGCAGAGACTGGAAATCTGAAACAGAGGATGCTGAAGGTTCCTGGAGGTTACCATTGACCAGAAACTCTCGGGATTCACTGCATAAAAACAGTGGCAATAAGAGCAAATCAAAGTTTAGGAATACTCCACCTGACTCCCCAAGGCCTATCTGCCATTTTGCTCAGTTGGCCGGAAGGCTGTTGTGTGATGCACACTGACATTCATAGTGTGGGCTCAAGTCCTACACCAACTGAGATTTCCACCAAGGACTATCCTGCACAGTCTAACTCTTTCCCTGAAACATAGTAAGCTACAGGTTAAGCAATTATGAGTCAGCTCTCTCTAATAAGAGACCAGCCCAATGCTCCAATCAGATTATAATGACTTTTATCACCATCTACAAGGCACAGGCAAGGAGTGTGATGTAATATTCCCGACTTGCCCTGGATAAGTGCAGCCCCAGCAACATTCAAGAAACATGACACCATCCAGGACAAAGTGACCCACTTGATTGGCACTACATCCATTCCCTCAGCCACGGGCACATAGTAGCAACAGTGCATACCATCTACAAGATGGGCTACAGAACTTCATCAAAGATTGCACCTTGTAAACGCACAATGGCTTCCAGTTGGAAGAACAAGGGCAGCAGATACATGGAAACATCACCACCTGCGAGTTGCCCTCCTCACTCAGCATGGAATATGGATCCTGAGTAGTTGCAAACAGGATTGGCTGTGCTAATAGCCTTGCACTGATGACCAGACTTGCATCCCCCCCTTCCCTGTTTCAGCGTAAATACCACACTTTGCAGCTGTTATCAATCCTGAAGAAGAGTCATAGCGGAATTAACATTTTAACTCCATCTTCTGTCCACAGAAGCCTCCAGATCTGTTGGGTTTCTCCAGCACTTTCTGTTTGTTTTAAAAATTCCTAACCTTTTGTTTTTAAGCAGTGACCTTTAGCTCTCCATTTTATCACAAACTGGCAACATCTCCTAAAGACTCTGTGAGCAGGAAAAGTTCCAGAATAATCTGGATCCTGAATAGTTGGTGAATGGATTTTAACCCAACAATAATTTGAAGATGAACATTTCCAATGAGTGAACTGGATCACAGGTAGTGAAACCATGGACATTACCTGTGGAGAGAGAAACAGAGCTAATGTTTTGCATCATAGGTGACTTTTGGTCTCGACTCATAACGCTAATCACAGTTCTTTCTCCACATTTTCTCTGGGATTTGCTCAGTTTCTTTCTCTTTCTTCATTTGTGAGATGTGGGCATTGCAGGCTGGGCCAGCAGTAATTGTCAGTCCCTAATTGCCCCTTGATAAAGTGGCAATGAGTTGTGCTCTTGAACTGCCGTAGTCCATCTGCTGTGGGCTGACCCACAATGTCATTAGGGGGGGAATTCCAGGATTTTGACCCAGCAACAGTGAAGAAACGTCGATATATTTCCAAATCAGTTTGATGAATGGCTTAAAGGGGAATTTGCAGGCAGTGGTGTTCCTGTGCATCTACTGCCCTTGTCCTCCCAGATAGAAGTGGTTGTGGGTCTGGAAGGTGCTGTCTGAGAATCTTTGGTGAATTTCTGTAGTTTTGCAGAATTGTAGACGCACTGCTGTTACTGAGTGTTGGTGGAGGAATGTTATAGATCAGCATCCACTCAGCTATCATGATTTGCCCTCGACTGTGTCAAGTTTCTTGAGTATTATTGGAACTACACTCACCCAGGCAAGTTGGGAGTATTCCATTAAACTGCCGACTTCTGATTGTGGAGAGGCTCTGGTGGGGACAGGAAGTGATTTACTCAGCACAGTATTCCTAGCCTCTGACTTGCTTTTGTAGACAATGTGTTTATAGAGATAGTCCAGTTCAGCTTCTGGTCAATGGTAACCTCCAACATCCCCCCTCCCCCGACCCTCTCCCTTCCCCAATCATAACACTCTCCGTTGCAATGTGGTCCCTAAATAAAACATTTTTGATGCAGATTGGACAGGGAGGTTGTGGCCTAGTGGTATTATGGCTGGACTGTAAATCCAGAGAGCCAGGTAATGTTCTAGGGACCTGGGTTTGAATCCTACTGTGGCAGATGGTGGAATTTGAGTTCAACAAAAATTTGGAAGTAAGAGTCTAACAATGACCATGAATCCATTCTCGATTATTGGAAAAACCCACCTGGTTCACTAATGCCCTTTCGGGAAGGAAGTTGTTATCCTTACCCAGTCTGGCCTGCATGTGACTCCAGACCCACAGCAATGTGGCTGACTCTTAACTGCCCTCTGGGCAATAAATGCTGGCCTAGCCAGAGATGCCCTCATCCCATGAATGAATTTAGAAAAAAAGTCAATGACCCCTGGCTACAAGAGCTGACCACTGTCTCTTTAAGTGTCACCTTAAATATCTCCTTCTGGAATAATTCCTCATGTTGTTATTCAAACTGTTCATACAATTAAGCCATATCCAACAGTAATTTTTCTTTTCAAAGAAGAGATTGTATAACGCATCAAGTGAGATTTCTTCTCCTGGAATCTAAATGAGTTTGAGCTGAAATTATCTTTGAAATGAAGAACAAAAGCTCCCAGAGCTAGTTAAGCACGATGCAAGGCTTCTCAAATAAGAGATATCAATGTGCCTGAGATTTCATTTATTGCTTTCTTGATAGGCTGGCAGACAGTAATAGATGGAGATGCTGAATGGTTATCACAAATTGAATAATATAATAAAGCACATGATCAGCATGTATAATAACTATCGGTTTTAACACATGAAAGGTTAGGCATGCTTTACTTCTTTGACAAATGTCGTGATTAAGAATATAAAATAACTTTCTTTCTTGGTTCATTCTGAGTTCGCAATGGGATTAGAATGACAATGACAAAGAACTGAACACATTCCTCTGTCTCTCCATTCTGAGAACCAATGCGTAATGACCAATCTCTTTATATTTAAATAGCGCCACTTAAAATGTTATTTTGCAGTGTACAGGTGGAGTTTACAAGGGCTGACACTGTATCCCACCATTTTCAGTTTAGATTATCTGACAGATTTTATTTATTCACTCATAGGACCTGGGTGTTGTTGACTGGGCCAGCATTTATTGACCATCTCTAGTTGCCCTGAAAAAGGTGATGGTAAACCACTTGCTTGTATTGTTGCGGTCCATGCGCAGTAGACAGACTGACTGGGTAGTTCTCGGCTTCTGATCCAACAACACGGTGATATATTTCCAAGTCAGGATGGTGAGTCGCTTGGAGGGGAACTTGCAGGGGGTGTTGTAACTGCTTGTTTGTTTGTTTTCATAGACTGATTTAATCTGATTTATTACTGCCACATGAACTGAGATGGTGTGTTGCCTTACATGCTTTACAGTCTGATCATACTCTACAAGTGCAGCAGGGTAACAGAACAGAGCATAGGGTACAGTGTTACAGCTGCAGAGAAGGTGCAGGCAGAACTCGACATTAACATTAAAGTGGTTCATTCAAACGTCTGAGAGCAGCAGGGATGAAGCTGTTTATCCATGTATTCAAACTTTTATATCTTCTGCCTGACAGACAGGGTTGAGGAGAGTATAATTGAGGTGGGAGGGGTCCTTAATGATGTTGGTTGCATCCCAGAGGCAGTAGGAAGTATAGATGGAGTCAATGGATGGAAGGTTTGTTTGTGTGATGGACTGGGCTGTGTTCACAACTCTCTGTAGTTTCTTGTAGTCTTGGGAAGAGCAGTTGCCAGATCACGGCACGGTGGCACAGTGGTTAGCACTGCTGCCTCACAGCGCCTGAGACCCGGGTTCAATTCCCGACTCAGGCGACCGACTGTGTGGAGTTTGCACGTTCTCCCCGTGTCAGCGTGGGTTTCCTCCGGGTGCTCCGGTTTCCTCCCACATTCCAAAGATGTGCAGGTCAGGTGAATTGGCCATGCTAAATTGCCCATAGTGTTAGGCAAGGGGTAAATGTAGGGGTATGGGTGGGTTTCGCTTCGGCGGGTCGGTGTGGACTTGTTGGGCCGAAGGGCCTGTTTCCACACTGTAAGTCTAATCTAATCACACTGCTATGCATCTGGATAGGATACTTTCTATGGTGCATCTGTAAAAATTGGTAAGTGTCAATGTGGACATGCCGATATTCCTTAGCGTCCTGAGGAAGTAGAGGCATTGCTGTGCTTTCTTGACCATAGTGTGGAAATAGGTGGACCAGGACTGATTATTGGTCATTGTCACTCCTAGGAATTTGACACTCACAGCCACCTCCACCTAAGCCCCATTGATGCAGAGTTTTGAGAAGATTTGTAGTTCAGATTGGGGTTCTGGATGTAAGTTTTCCAACTGAGCTGAAAGGCTCATTTTCAGATGTTTTGTCACTATACTAGGTAACATCTTCAGTGAGCCTCCAGATGAAGCATTGGTGATGCAGCCCGCTTTCTATTTGTATGTTTGGGTTTCCTTGGGTTATTTCCTGTGATGATGTCCTTTCCTATGGTGATGTAATTTCCTGTCAATGTGTTTGTTGATCGAGTTCTGGTTGGAACTCACCAACATCACCAACCAAAGGAAACCCATCTCAGCGAGCAAACCTACATCCAGAACCATTGATGCAGACAGGGGTATGCCCTCAACTCCACTCTTTAAAGTTAAAGTTAATGACCAGCTCCTTTGTTTTGCTGATGATGATGCAGAGATTGTTGTCTTAACACCATTCTACCAAGCACTCAATATCTTTCCTATATTCTATCTTATCATTGTTTGAGATCTAATCTACAATGGCGGTGTTGTCAGCAGACCCTGTAAATGGAGTTGGTGCAGACTTTGACGACACAGTTGTGTGTGTGTGTGTGAGTATGCATGTGTGTGTGTGTGTGTGTGTGAGTATGTGTGTGTGTGAGTGTGTGTGTGTGTGTATGCGTGTATGTGTGTGTGAGTATGCGTGTGTGTGTGTGTGAGTATGTGTTTGTGTGAGTGTGTGTGTGTGTGTGTATGCGTGTATGTGTGTGTGTGTGTGTGTGTGAGAGAGAGAGAGAGAGTGTGTGTGTGTGTGTGTGTGTATGTGTGTGTACAGGAGTTAACCATATTGTCTGAATCAAGTGATTTGTAGATTGTGGAGGACCATTACCACAAATGAGAGCTAGACATCAATACATCATTTCAAACCTGATTCTCAGAAGCAATTTCTTTAACGATGATTGCAGAGAGATTAGACTTGGTATTTGGCATCTTTCAGATGCAGGGCTTATGCCCAAAACATTGATTTTCTTGCTCCTCAGATGCTGCCCGACCTGCTGAGCCTTTACAGCTCCATGCCCTCAACTCATACCAAATGAACTCTGAGGCAGGGTCACCGGATCCGAAATGTTAACTTTGATTTTTCTGCACAGGTGCTGTCAGACCTGCTGGGCTTTTCCAGCATCTTATGTTTTTGCTGTCATAGCTAATGATTTGGGTTGTTTTGATTGACTTTTGCCACATGTAACTGAGTGCGGTGAGAAGTTTGTTTTGCAAGCAGTACAGGCAGATCATAACCTGCAAGGACACACCGATCATCAGGTCCTTAGACAGAGCAAGGGGGACAGATTATTGGCTTTACAGGAGGTGCATAAATGCAAGATCAACATTAGACTTGGATTTAGAGAGATGCATTCAGCAATTTAATAATGGCAGGAAGGTGCTCTTCTTGAACTTGTTGATATGTGCGTTCAAGCTTTTGCCTGACAGAGGAGGTTGGAAGAGACCGGGCAGGGAGAGGTCTTTCATGATTTTGGTAGGATTTCCGCAGCAACACAAAGTGTAGATGGAGACAACTAATGAAATTCTGCAAATTAAATCCCTAAACCCCCTATAAACTCCCCTCATACATTGACATAAAAAGGAGTGAAAAAGAACACAGGGGTGGCGGGAAAACAGGAGAAACAAATCAGCTGTCTTTGTTCAGACGGTCTGCTGATTTAGTTCTTGTTGATCTGAAGGTTTCTCTGGGACGTTCCTTTTCCCAGGTGCTTTGACTGATTTGCATGAGGCACAGGGTGGCTGACTCACTCTCTGCCTTATCAAATTCAACAACAGCTTACATAAACTGCTGAAGGAAAGATTTTGTTTCAGGTTTAAATTGGCTTCCTGCAAAGTACTGAGACCGAGAGAGAGAGAGACAGAGGGAGTTTCTGGCAACTGCAGAGCTGCTGGTTTCCCTTCTTAACTGACAAGCTTCGCTCCATCTTATTCTAAGCCAAGCTATTCAAGGACCTGACATCCAATCACATGGCAGTTGACATGCAGAGGACCTCATTCATCAATAATCAGTCTCTAGTCCACACCAATCAGCTTCACTTGTTATCAACCCCTTGGCTTGTGTGTGTCTGTACATCAATGTAACCCATAATCACACAAACAGATCACAGAAGGTATCAGAGAGAACTCTGTGTGAGGGAATGTGTGTGAGTGTGTGTGAGAATATGTGCATTTGTGCGTGTGCATATGTGTAAATATGTGTGTGCATGTGTGTGTGTGAGTATGTATCTGTGTGTGTGAGTGTGAGTTGTATCTGTGTGTGTATATATGAGAGTGTGCACGTGTCTGAGAATGTGTGAGTTGATGTCGGGGTGAATATCTGTATGATTGAAATCTCCCTCCTCTTTGCTTGTTCCAAGAGGGCTTTTGCAATGACATGCTTCCTGGTGTGTGACGCAAGGACACCCTCCCAAGCTTGGTGTGTGATGCAAGGACACCCTCCCAAGTATGGTGTGTGACACAAGGACACCCTCCCAAGCATGGTGTGTGACACAAGGACACCCTCCCAAGCATGGTGTGATGGGGGCAGTTGAGAGAAACACATGAGGAGCATCATGATGTCAAGAGCAAAACAATCCCATCATTTTTCAACAGAGCAGGTGTGAGTGTGGCAGGGTGAGTGAGAGTGTAACAGGGCAGGTGTGAGTGTGGCAGGGTGTGTGTGAGTGTAACAGGGTGAGTGTGAGTGTAACAGGGCAGGTGTGAGTGTGACAGGGTGGGTGTGAGTATAATAAGGTGGGTGTGAGTGTGACTGTGTGTGAGTGGGACAGGGTGGGTGTGAGTGTGACAGGATGTGTTTGAGTGTGACAGTGGGTGTGAGTGTGACTGTGTGTGAGTGGGACAGGGTGGGCGTGAGTGGGACAGGGTGTGGTTGACTGTGACAGTGTGTGTAAGTGTGACAGTGTGTGTAAGTGGGACAGGGTGGGTGTGAGTGGGGCTGGGTGTAGTTGAGTGTGACAGTGAGTGTGAGTGTGACAGTGTGTGTGAGTGTGACAGTGTGTGAGTGTGACAGGGTGTGAGTATTACAAAATGTTTATGAGTGTGACTGGGTCGTGTCAGTATGGCAGGATGGATATGATTGTTACAGGGTGGGTGTGAGTGTATCAGGGTGAGTGTGAGTGTGAAAAGATGGTTTGCGTGTGAAGGGATAAGTGAGACTGTGACAGGAGAAGACAGAGGAATAGGACCCGGCTATTTGGACCCTCAATCCCACTCTGCCATCCAGTACAATCATGGCTGATCTGATACTCTTCACATTCACGTTCCTCACCTTTCCCTGTAATGTTTGATTCCCTGGCTGATCCAGAATCTAACTATCTCAGCCTTAAATAGACACAATGTCAGTATGAGTGTGGACAGGGCGGATATGATTGTGGCAGACTGTGAGTGTGACAGGGTGAGTGTGACAGGGTGAGTTTAACAGGGTGTACACAAATGTGACAGGCTGGTGTGCGAGTGTAATAGGGTGTGCATAAGTGTGACAGGGTGTGTGTAAGTGTAACAGGGTATGTGTAAGTGTGGCAGGGTGTGCGTAAGTGTGACAGGCAGTGTGTAAATGTGGCAGGGTATGTGTAAGAGTGACAGGGTGTGTGTACATGTAGCGTGACAAGGTGGTTGTGGGTATAACAGGGCGTGTGTGAGTGCATGTGAGAATGAGAGAGAGAGACAAAGCATGCCTGGGTTTCTTGATGTGAAGTAGATTAATACATTTTAATTTCTTAAAAATAGGAAGTTGTCATTGTTGAAAAGTGGAATTTTAATTTCAAGGTCAGTGAATAAAGCTGTCAATAATGGTAAAATTGTTATATTCCAGCAATGGCAACAGGAAGAAATGATGTTGAATTCTGGCTGAGGTAATAAAATTAAATAAAAATGCTGCATGTTAGTCAGTCATTCTTCATGTAGACAAACGGAGAAGTGCTGATATCAGGCTCAATCTGAACTCCGGCTCATAGGGAGCTTTCTGCTGATGTTCATGCACTGAATCCAGGTTCAGAAGTCCCCACTGCAGCACTGAGGGATGGACAAGATGTTAACTATCACAGCCACTATGTCACTCCTATCACAGTCACACACTCATCCTGTCACACATACATCCACTCTGTCACACTCATACCCACTCTGTCACACTCACCCAATCTTGCACACTCATGTGCCCTGTCCCTTTTGTCTTCCCATAGAACAGAACAGCACAGGGACAAGCCCTTCGGCCCATGATGCAGTACTGAACATGATGCCAAATTAAACTAGTCCCCTCTGCCTAGCCTTGGTCCATATCCTCTATTCCTTGCATACTCATGTGGTTATCTAAAAGTCCCTGACAGGCCCCTATTGTTTCTGTCCCCACCATTACGTCTGACAGTGTGTTCTAGATTCCTCCCATTTTGTGTGAAAAACTTATCCCTCACATATCCTTCCCCCCTTTCCCCCTCTCACCTTAAATGCTTGCTCCCTAGTTTTAGATATTTCAACTCTGGGTAAAAGAATCTGACCGTCATCCCTTCCCATTTATCAGACCTAATCATATATCAGATCAAACCACTCTGTTTCGATTTGTTCGCAGGACGTGGGTGGCACTGGCTGGGCCCAGCAGTTATTGCCTGTCCCTAGTTGCTCTTTGAGAAGTGGGGATGAGCTGCTTTCCTGAACCACTGCAGTCCATGTGCTTCAGGTAGACCCACACTGCCCTTAGGGAAGGAGTTCCAGGATTTTGACCAGTGATACTGAAGGGATACTGAAACATTTCCAAGTCAGGACATTAGCTTAGAGGGGAATTTGCAGGGGTGGTGTTCCATGTATCCGTTGCTCATGTCCTTCTAGATGGAAGTGGTTATGGATTTGAAAGGTGTTGCCTGAGAATCTTTGGTGAACTAGATGAATAAGATGTAAGAATATTTGTTGGCCATTTGGCTGATCGAATCCGCTCCCCCATTCCCTGAGATCATGGCTGTTCTGAAGATCTTCAATTCCACTTTCCTCCTTTATCCTGATAACCTTTGATTTCCTTCCTGATTAAAAATTTGTCCATCTATCCCATCCGTCCTGAGGCCATACGGGTGGTACTCAGGAATAGGAAGGGTGTTATCACTTTGATTGGATTGCAATACTAGCTTCACAACAGCCAATGGGTGATAGAGGAACAGATATGTGGTGGATTATGGAAAAATGGAAAGACAACAGTATTGTTGTAGTCTGTGATTATAACTTCTTCTATATTTATTGGGCACTGGCTTAGTTCCCGGGGCTTGGATTGGTGGAGCCAGGAGGCTGGTGTGGACTTCATTAGTTTGACCCATGAGTTTTTGAAACAATATATAAAGGGTCCAACTCGAGAAGGGACCACATTAGACTAAATTGAAAAAATGTTGAGGCAGGTGAACTCTGTAGTAAAGATGCCAGATAGAATAAAAAGGTATTGAGTATGTCACATAAACATCTTGAAACCGTACTATACGAGAGAGAAAGAACTGGAGAAACAGGTGTTAGTTACTGTCCTACAGAGTGAGGAATAAAATCCAGATGATGTGGATTTTGATGTGCCTCAAAATAGATTAAAAAATTAAAAATTTGCCCTTGAGGAATGGGATAGTTACTAAGGTGGGAGAAAGTGAGGACTGCAGATGCTGGAGATCAGAGCTGAAAAATGTGTTGCTGGAAAAGTGCAGCAGGTCAGACAGCATCCAAGGAGCAGGAGAATTGATGTTTCACACTTTTCCAGCAACACATTTTTCAGCTAGGTTACTAAGGTGTCTGTCTCAGGAGCGTAGAACGCAGGTGAAAGATTTGTTACTGTAATATAAGGACATATGTAAGAATCAGATGGGGAGGACTGCTCTGATAAAACAACACACCTGTTGGCGTAATCCTTTCAAAGCCAGGCAGGTCCAGATGGAAGTGGAGGCCATGTTCGACAAGGACATCATTGAACCAAGCCAGAGCGATGAGAGTTCGCCAATCGTCTTAGTTCCCAAACCAGACAGGACTCAACGACTTCGCATGAATTATCGGAATGTCAGTGTTGTTACAAAATCAGACTCATATCCAATTCCTAGATTGGAGGAATTATTCGAAAAAGTCAGACAAGCCAGTGACATCACCAAGTTGGACTTAATGAGTGGTGACTGGCAGGTACCTTTATCAGAGATGGTGAGAGAAATTTCTGCGTATGTAACCCTAAATGGGCTGTATCAGTTTAAAGTGATGCCCTTTGGAATGAAGAACACACCGACCACATTCCAAAGACTCAGGAACAGAGTTGTGGCTGAGTTAACAAACTGCACAGTCTATTTGGACAATGTAGTGATCTTTAGTAAGTCCTGGAAAGATCACATGATACAATTGTCAGAGCCCTTTGAAGGACTACAAGAAGCAAAACTGGTTATAAACTTAAATAAAACAGAATTTGCGAAAGCAGAGGTGATGTTCTTGGGACATAACATCAGCCATAGAAAGTTGACACCACGGAAAGCAAAGATGAAGGCCATCGAGGAATTTCCACGACCAACCTCAAAGAAAGAGGTGCTTCGGTTCCTATGACTCAGCGGATTCTATTGGAAGTTTGTTCCGAACTTGTAGTACAGGACATTGGTTAGGCCACTGTTGGAATATTGTGTGCAGTTCTGGTCTCCTTCCTATCAGAAAGATGTTGTGAAACTTGAAAGGGTTCAGAAAAGATTTACAAGGATGTTACCAGGGTTGGAGGATTTGAGCTATAGGGAGAGGCTGAACAGGCTGGGGCTGTTTTCCCAGGAGCGTCGGAGGCTGAGAGGTGATCTTATAGAGGTTTACAAAGTCATGAGGGGCATAGATAGGATAAATAGACAAAGTCTTTTCCCTGGGGTCAGGGAATCCAGAACTAGAGGGCATAGGTTTAGGGCGAAATGGAAAAGTGACCTAAGAGGCAACTTTTTCACACAGAGGGTGGTACACGTATGGAATGAGCTGCCAGAGGAAATAGTGGAGGCTGGTACAATTACAACATTAAAAAAGCATCTGGATGGCTAGATGAATAGGAAGGGTTTGGAGGAATATGGGCCGGGTGCTGGTAGATGGGACTAGATTAGGTTGGGATATCTGGTTGCTATGGATGAGTTGGACTGAAAGGTCTGTTTCCATGCTGTACATCTCTATGACTCTATGACTCTAGTGGCACCGTTAACTGATTTGCTGAAGAATGACACAAAGGTTCAGTGGACAGAACCAGGCCAGGAGGCATTCGAACATTTGAAATCGATATTAACCACTAAACCAGTTTTGGCTTCACCAAACTTTTCAAAACTTTTTAAAGTCGCCATCGATGCTCATGACATTGGAGTTGGAGCTGGACTCCTACAGGAAAATGAGGATGGGATTGATCTGCCAATTGGTTACTTTTCAAAGAAGAACAACATCCACCAGAGGAAATACTCCACAATTGAGTTTGGTCCTGGCCTTACAACATTTTAATGTGTCTGTCACAGACAATGTATCAGAGAGGGTTGTGTACAGGGATCACAATCCACTTACATTCTTAAAACGTTTTGAAGACATGAATATGAGACAATTTCACTGGAGTCTTATGTGACAGACTTGTAATTTAAAAATCATACATGTTGTGGGGTCGTAAGAATATAATTGCAGATGAGTTATTGTGAACTGAACTGATAGAGTTTAGATGAGATTTGTCTTTATTGAATGTTACAGGTATATGGGGAGAAGTTACGGTAAACTTATATTAAAGTTATCTGTATATTAGGGTAATGTGTTTTTTAAAAAAAAGAAGGAAGCCATCTTTTCATTATGATGGTTCATTTTTTTCTTAAGGGGGGATGTGGCATGAAGATGTGGGTGTACTGTACTTTTAAGAGAGTGAAAGCTAGCATTGACAGCACCAAGTGTTCTCAATAAGACACAAGGTAACAAGTGCTTCAGATATTGGAGTAATTGGCTGCCTGGAAGTGACAAAATAGATGAATTGGGCCAATCCATTTAAATTATACACCAAAAAAAAAACAAATTCCAGTCAAGTTTGAATTGAATTAATTGACAATCTTAAAAAAAGCCAATGACACAACCCGATGTTTTGGAGTATAAGACTGGGCAAGATTGAGCAGTTGGGAGGAGAACTGCCGATCCAACGACATCTGCACACTGCCCAGAAAATAGCTCTCTTAAAAGGTGCCTTTATCGATCAGTAAATTGTGAAGCAGAATCCACAAGAAGAAGAAAAGGAGACTGAAATACACAGAAGAACGAAAACTGCCTGGTTTTGAGATAAGAAGTTCTGTTTTGTAAATCATAATCAGATTAGTAGTATAGACGGGAAGATAGGTTAGAGGAAGGACTTGCAAATTGTTGTTAGCTAATTATCCTCTGATATACTTTAAGAAATAAAGTCATGAATTTTTACTTTAAATAGTTCTTGGCCACTCGAATTTTTACAGATTACGGCACAGGATAAATGTTGCTGGTGTTAAATTAAGCAGGAGTGTTTACTTCATGTCATAACGCAATTAAGTCAACATTTTTTTCAAACATGAATAAGCTCTGTCCCTAAGAACCACTTCCACATTGAGAAGGACAAAGGCAGCAGATACATAGGAAAACTGGCCCTTGCAAGTTCCCTTCCGAACAACTCACCACCCTGATATGGGAATATATCACCATTCCCTCACTGTCACTGTGTCAAAATCCTGGAATTCCCTCCCTAAAGACATTGTCTCAGCCTTCAGCAGTTCAAGAAGCTGGCTCACCATCACCTTCTTCAAGGGCATGTCGAGATTTGAAAATAAGGATAAGATTTGAAAAGTTTAGACATTGCATGACAGCGCCACAATGAAGGCCAACCAGGAGACAGGAAAATGGTATTTCCAGCACTTTCATAATGAAGTCACCCACTATCTCACTCTCTCATTAGAAAGAGATTTCTGATGATGGTTTAATTTGAAAGTCACCACACCTGAGATGACGGACATTGTGAAGAAGGTGAGACCTGCATGGTTATCTCAACCATGTAGTCTGTATAACCTCTGTATCACCAAGCAGGTGAGCTAACTGACCTTGCTGAAGCTAACTGAGCCTTTTCTGAAGCTGGTAGCTGAGTTATAGATGACTGTAGGTTTGCAGAGGGTTACAATGTTGGAAATCAATGATGTGCGCATTGGGCATGTCCATATGGATAATGGTTTCAGCAGCTGATGAGCTGAAACAAGGACAAAGTTTAAATAAATTGTAGAGTTTAGATTAATCATAACCATAGCCTTTGCTTTTCTTTATTCATTCACAGGATGAGGACATCGCTGGCTATGCCAGCGTTTATTACCCATTCCTAATTGCCCAGAGAGCAGTTAAGAGTTAATCATGTTGCTATGTGTCTGGAGTCACGTATAGGCCAGACCAGGTGAGGACAGCAGTTTCCTTCCCTAATGGACATGAATGAACCAGATGGTTTTTCTGAGAATTGACAATGAACTCACGGTCATCATTGGATTATTAGTTCCGGATAGTTATTGTATTCAAATTCCACCATCTGCCATGGTGGGATTCAAACCTGGGTCTCCAGAATATTACCTGGGTCTCTGAATTAATAGTTCAATGATAATGTCACTCGACCATGGCCTCCTTTGTGACCAAGCAGATATAGAATCAAACACTCATCTCAGGAATGAGTGTGTCAACAAATTTGTAAATGGACTGACTTCAGTCCTGACTCTTACCAGGGAGAGGGGTAGAGTCAGTTGCTAGGGAACAAAGTCTAGAGTGGGGTCTGGCAATACTGCAGTTATACAGGGCACTGGTGAGGTCACACCTGGAATAGTGTGCAGAGTTTGGTCTCCTTATCTGAGGAAGGATGTTCTTTCTCGAGAGGGAAGTAAATGATAGTTTACCAAATTGATTCTTTGGATGGCAGGACCAACATATGAGGAGATGTTAATTAAATTTGGATTGTATTCAGTGTAATTTAGAAGTTTTTTTTTGGGGGGGGGTTCTCATTGAAACATATACAATTCTAACAGGACTAAACAGATTTGACGCAGGAAAGATTATCCCAATGATAGAAAGCGCAGAACCAGGGTGCACAGTTTCAGGATAAGGGGTACACCTTTTAGGACTGAGATGAGGAGATTTTGTTTCACCCAGAGAGTGCTATTCACCACCAGAAAAGGAGGCAGATATAGCTCTTGTGGGTAAAGGGATTGAGGGATAAAGGGGGCGGGTGGGATTAAGGCATTGAGCTCAATGATCAGCCATTATTATATTAAATGGCAAAGAGGTCAAATGGCCTACTCCTGCTCTTATCTTCCATTGTTTCTTTGTAAAACATGTCTTAAAGTGTAATATTATTTAATTGGAAGAAATGTTGACTCACCCCAGACTGGATATTGGAGAAACAATCTGGACAATCATAATTGCTTAGCTCAGTTTTCTTTTGCCAACTTTACCTTTCATCCTACATCATGAAACAATTGGATTAATGGATCGTTCATCTTACTGTTGATTGTGAGGTCTTGCTGTGTGTAAAATTGCTTCTGCATTTTCTACAAAGCCTCGGTACTTCAAATTAATTAAATGTTTGTGAAGCACTTCATGATGCCTTGCGGGACGTGGTAAGTCACCACATAGACAGAAGTTCTTTCTTTCTGATTTGTCTCTACAGGCACCATCTTTCTTTCTCAAATGGATCTGTTGGGATCCATATGCTTGTACATACAAACTAACACAGTAATGGGAAATTACTTTGTTATATCATAACCAATCCCCTTCACTGACAAAAACATTGCTTATTTGTGCTTTGGTAATTCACTTGATTATGATTAAGAAGTGAATGCTGACTATTAAACAAGTAAGGTCCTGGGGAGTGTTGCTGAGCAAAGTGACCTTGTAATGAAGGTTCATAGTTCCTTGAAAGTAGAGTCTCAAGTGTATAGGATAGTGAAGAAGAAGTTTAATATGCTTTCCTTTATTGGTCAAAGCATTGAATATAGGAGTTGAGAGGTCATGTTGAGTTTGTACAGGACATTGGTGAGGACACTTTTGGAATATTGTGTGCAATCCTGATCTCCCTTCTATGGGAAAGAAGGTGTGAAACTTGAAAGGGTTCAGAAAAGATTTAGATTAGATTAGATTAGATTAGATTTACAGTGTGGAAACAGGCCCTTCGGCCCAACAAGTCCACACCGACCCGCCGAAGCGAAACCCACCCATACCCCTACATTTACCCCTTACCTAACACTATGGGCAATTTAGCATGGCCAATTCACCTGACCCGCACATCATTTACAAAGATATTGCCAGGGTTGGAGGGTTTGAGTTAAGGGAGAGGCTAAATAGGCTGGGACTGTTTTCCCTGAAGTGTTGAAGACTGAGGGCCGACAATATGGAGGTTCACAAAATCATGCATGGAATGGATAGGATAAACAGACAAGGTCTTTTCCCCAGGGTAGGGGAGTTCAAAACTAGAGGGCGTAGGTTTAACGTGAGAGGGGAAAGATTTAGAAGGGACATCGGGCAACCTTTCAGAGGGTGGTATGTGTATGGATTGAGCTGCCAGGCGAAGTGATGTAAATTGGTACAATTACAAAATTTAAAAGGCATCTGGATGGGTATGTGAATAGGAAGGGTTTGAAGGGATATGGGCCAGGTGCTGGCGAAAGGGAATAGATTAGTTTAGGATATATGTTCAACATGGATGTGTTGGACCGAAGGGTCTCTTTCCTTGCTGGACATCTCTATTCTTGTGTGGGAAGTATGTGTGAATCCTCGGAAGTATGTGTGTGAGTCCTGGGAATTCTGCTTGTGAGTACTGGGAACATGTGCAGTTCCAAGGCAATTAGAGGGAAAGAGGAGGAAAAATGAAACACAGTCATACTTGGAAATGAACATACCAGCTGTCCAGGAGCTCCATTTGGGGGTGCACATGATGAGTTCATAGAATCATCGAATGATACAGTGCAGAAGAGGCTCTTCGGCCCATCGGGTCTGCACCGACAGGTGAGAAACACCTGACTTTCAACCTAATCCCAAAAACCAGTACTCGGACCAGAGCATGGCATCAATTACCAAGTACTCACAGAGTCATGGTGGCATATAGCGCAGAAACAGGCCCTTCGGCCCAATTTATCCATGCTGACCAGGTTTCTCAAATTAAACTAATTCCATTTGTCTGTGTCATTTACAACCTCTCTGAAAAATAAAAGCCAACGACTTTAACTGTGTTAAAGGAGCAGCTTCATCACACTACCCTCTGGGCACAAAAAAAGATTCTCCTCACATCACTCCCCCTCCCTCCAACCTCTTGGCCCTCACCTTGAAACAGTGCCCCTTGTGACGACTTTATCCACGCTGTCCATGCTCCTTATAATCTGGTACTCCTCAATCAAATCGGCCCTCAGTCTTCTCTGCTCCAACGGAAGCAACCCAGTCAGAGCCAATCTTTCCTCATCATTGAAAGGCTCCATCCCAGGCAGCATCCTGGTGGATCTCCTTTGTACCTCCTACAGTGCAATCCCACCCTCCCTGGAATGTGGTGACCTGAACTGCACACATCTGTGATCTCACCAATATTTTATAGAACTCCAATATGACTTCCCTGCTTTCGTAAACTATGCCTCGATTGATAAAGGTAAGAGTTGGATGAGCATGTGTTGTTCACTGTGTTTTTTTTGCCTTTCTTATTTGTGTGGATGCTGGCTTAGAACCACTGACACTGAGCGATGTCAGATAGTTTACTTTTCTTTAAAACGGTTAACATTCTTCCCATTCTCAATCTATTTGTTGCAAGGAAATGAGAGAAGACAAAATATTGCAGTGGAACAAGATGTGATTTCTATTTTTGCACGCCTTTGACTTATCGTGTGAGGAACAATTTTCACCACCATTCTATTTTCTCATTTTCTTCTCTTGAATACCAACTTGATTGACATAATTTACATGGAGGTTATTACAGAAATACATTTTTATAAATATATTGCACAATGCAACGACAAGCTGTGGCCAGAGACATCTGTAATAAGGATCAAAATCTCATTAGTTTACTGCTGTTCTTGTTCCGAACATAATACAAAGTGTACGTGTTTAACAGAGAGACAAAGGCAGAGTTTGATACGCACTTCAGGGATGCAACTATCAAGAAAAGATTGTCACCAAGAAAATCAAATAGGAAAATTTGGAAGATGTGTGTTTACTGAGAGCATGGATAGAATGTGAAATTTGCTTTTACAGGGACAGGTTGAGGCAAGTAATTTAGATTCAGTTCAGATGAGGTTAGATGACATAAGAGCAAACAGAAAGAGGAATCTGCCAATAGACTAAAACAGGAACGGTGTAGCAGGAGTGTTTCGTGTTTCAGCTGAATGGCCTGCATTCCAATGTAATTCTACACATTCACAGTGAAGCCAAGTTGGCCATCAGAAAAACACAGCTGGCTAAGAGGAGAACTGGTACATATGTGTAGAATAGGCAAGAAATTGAATTTCTTTAGCACCTTTCACATCCCCAGGTGCTCTGTCGTTTTGCTGCTTTGAAGTGTAGGCACTGTTGTAAAACAGGAAATACAGCAGCTAATTTTCACACAGCAAGCCCCAACTGAACAGCAATTCAGGAAGTTTGCTTTGGTTGTTTAATGAGAGATAACTATTTGCCAGGATGTGGAGGTGCTGGTGTTTGGACTGAGGTGGACAGAGTCAGAAGTCACATGACAGCAGGTTATGGTCCACCAGGTTTATTTGAGAGTGTTGCCCCTTCATCAGGTGAAGGGCCCCCTGAAAGCTTGTCATTTTATATAATGTTTCTGGACTATAACCTGGTGCCTTGTGAATTCTAACTATTAACCAGACACAAGGGTCACTCCCATGAGTGTAAAATCCCTTTCTGCTTATTGTCAGTGCTTTGTTATTTTTCCCTGTTAGCAAATAATGTAAAGCACCTTGGATGGTGCAACTATGTTAAAGGTGCCATATAAATGCAGGTTGTGGTTGTTTGGTGGTGACAAGTTGATCCAGACTATTTACCCTCTCAATCTTAAATGTGTATAAATGGTCAGTCTTACACGAGGGCAAGTCGGGTTTGATGTAGTCTGTCCTTCTCTTTGAAAGTTTTGCTAGAATATTACAAATTTCAAAGAGCTAGCACAGACATAATGGGCTGAATGATCTCTGATGCTTCCTGTTTTTTTTTCGATATCCATTGATGGTTCAGATGAATGCATAATGATTAGATTACTTACATTGTGGAAACAGGCCCTTCGGCCCAACAAGTCCACACCGACCCGCCGAAGCGCAACCCACCCAAATCCCCCACATTTACCCCTTACCTAACACTACGGGCAATTTAGCATGGCCAATTCACCTGACCCGCACATCTTTGGACTGTGGGAGGAAACCGGAGCACCCGGAGGAAACCCACGCAGACACGGGGAGAACGTGCAAACTCCACACAGTCAGTCGCCTGAGTCGGAAATTGAACCCAGGTCTCAAGTGCTGTGAGGCAGCAGTGCTAACCACCGTGCCACCGTGCCACCCACTATGTAATGAGTGTAAGCTTTTTGGAGAAAGTGTGTGGTCATGCACTTTTGTAAGAAAAATAAGGGCTATTATCGACTTGAGAGTTCTAGTCCAGGATATTCTCAAGGAAGACTTGCAGGTTGAGTCAGGAGTTAGGAAAACAAATGCAATACAGAGGAACCTCAATTATCCGAATATCAATTATCTGAATATTGGATTATCCGAAAGAGATCTCGAGGTCCCAATGGAGCCATTACATCAAAGATGTGTTTTCAACAATGATCGTGTCTTTTGCTTACGGTGATTAAACCGGCACCGTCTCCAAATGACTGACCTCCCACCCTCCCTCTCTCCCAACACAGGGGTGTACCTTAAATCCCCTTCTGCTCTCACCGTCCCCACATAATCTCTCCAACATTGTCCTGTACAGGGCAAAAGTAGAATCTGTCAAAATGTTGCAGTTAAACGTTGTGTGTGTTTATGCGTGTGTGTGTATGTGTGTGTGTGTGTTTGCTGGTGTATTTCTGTGTGTGTGTTGTGTGCGTGTGTATTTCTCTGTGTGTGTGATTTGTATGTGTGTGTGTGTGTGAGTGTGTTTGTGTGTGTGCGTGTGTGTCTGTGTGTGCATTTTTGTGTGTGTGTGCGTGTGTGTTTGTGTATGTGTGGGTGTATTTGTGTGTGTGTATTTGCGGGTGTGTGTTTGTGTGTATTTGTGTCTGTGTGTATTTGTGTGTGTATATTTGTGTGTATGTCTGTGCGTGTGTGAGTATTCGTGTGAGTATTTGTGTGCGTATTTGTGTGTGTGTGTCAGTGTGTCTGTGTGTGTGCGTGTGTCTGTGTATGTGTGTCTGTATGTGTCTGTGTGTGCCTGTGTGTGTATTTGTGTGTATGTCTGTGTGAGAATGTGTATTTGTGTGTCTGTGTGTGTGTCTGTGTGTATGTCTGTGTGAGAATGTGTATTTGTGTGTCTGTGTGTGCGTCTGTATGTGTCTGTGTGTATGTCTGTGTGTGTATGTGCATTTTTGTGTCTGTGTGTGTGTCTGTGTGCGTATGTCTGTGTGTGTGTGTCTGTGTGTGTATCTGTATGTGTCTGTGTGTATGTCTGTGTGTGTATGTGTATTTGTGTGTCTGTGTGTGTATTTGTGTGTGTACGTCTGTATGTTTGTCTGTATGTGTGTATGTCTGTGTGTGTGTCTGTGTGTGTATCAGTATGTGTCTGTGTGTATGTCTGTGAGTGTGTGTCAGGATGTGTCTGTGTGTATGTCTGTGTGTGTATGTATATTTGTGTGTCTGTGTGTGTCGGTGTGTGTCGCTGTGTGTGTGCGCGCATGCACAAAGGCAGCAGCAGCAGCAGCAGCAGTCCCCAATGCCTTAGCACTGGATGAACAGAAGTCTCTCCTCTAACTTTACAGGGACTTGTCTGCTCTGCTCTGGTCACATCCGCAACTGGAATTGTAACACAATTCCTGGAATTATTTGCAAGGACAGTCTCTGAATAATGGAAAATATTGCATGAAATTCCACCTCCAGTTTTCAATGCTTATTATCACCACAACTTTTAAATGAACTTATTAAACCATAAGCAGCTTGTTTAAGGTAATCCTCTTGAGTACCAAAGAGTGCAATCATGCAACTAAAATAATGTTCTGCTATTTGATGACAACAGAAAAGAAATGTTCTGTAAAGTGTTACAACTGCACATTGATAAATACATTCTGGAAAATAACATAATTCTTGAGATACAGAAAGTAATCATTTCAGCCCTTGTGTGTTTTTGCAAACAAAGGTGTTAACTACTCCTATGAAATTCCATGTTGCAATTTTATTCTCAAAAGCTTCAACCCATTTTAATTTGTAAATGAGATTAATTGTTTCATGTAGACAAGGAATTTTGTTTTCACCTTTTGTGTCGTCCCAAAGCACCCCATATCCAATAAAGCACTTGGTAACACACTGCTCTAATGGAGAAGGGAACAGGCAGCCTATTTATTCACAGCAAGCACCTGCAAAATGCAAGGAGATAACAACACAATCATTTACTTCAGTGATTTTGGGTGAGGAATAAACATTTGCCAAGGTATGAATGAATTCCTCCGACCTTCTTTGGAGTAATGTCATGGAATCTCCCCACAATCATTGCTAAAGTATTAAAAAGAAATTGCCCTTGGAACAGCAGTAGGTACATCAGAACAATAATGCTAATATTAAGGGCTAAGAGGCAAGTAATAAGGTTGCATGAGCTTTGCATTCATTTCATTCAGTTTAAAAAATTGATGAGACAGTTCCAAACATGCTAAGGAACAGGTACAGTCATAGAGGTGTACAGCACAGAGACAGACCCATGTCAACCATAATCCCAAACTAAGCTAGTCCCATCAGTCTGCACTTGACCCATAATCTTCTGAACATTTCTCATTCGTGTACTTATCTAAATGTCTTTCAAACATGTAACTGTGCCTGCATCCAACACTTCCTCTAGAAATTCATTCCACACAAGAACCACTCTCTGTGAAAAAAGTTGCTTCTCAAATCCTTTTAAAGTCTTTCTCTTCTCATCTTTAAAATATTTCCCCGGACTTGATAACCCGCACCACAGGGAGAAAACACCTTCCATTCACCTTACCTATACTCGTCATGATTTTATAAACCTCTGTAAGGGTCAATGTCCTATGCTCCAGTGAATAAAGCTTCAACCTATCCAGCCTCACCTGAAAACTCAGATATTCAATTCATGGCAACATCTTGGTAAGGCTTTTCTATACCCTCTCAGCATGGTAACATCCTTTCAATAACAGTGCAACCAGAACTGGACACGGTACTCCAAAACTGGCCTCACCAACTTCCTGAAGAAGGGCTTATGCCCGAAACATCGAATCTCCTATTCCTTGGATGCTGCCTGACCTGCTGCGCTTTTCCAGCAACACATTTTCAGCTCACCAGCATCCTATACAGCCTCAACATGACACCCCAACTCCGATACTCAAAGGTCTGAGCAATGAAGTTAAATATGCTAAATGACTTTGTAACTACCCCATCCACATGTGACGCACACTTCAAAGAATTATGTACCTAAACCCCTGGGTCTCTCTGTTCTACAATACAAGTCCCTAATTTTAATTCTACAAGTCTTCAGTGAGGCGTTTGACAAGGTTCCCCATGGGAGTCTGATTAGCAAGGTTAGATCTCATGGAAGAACTAGCCATTTGGATACAGAACTGGCTCAAAGATAGAAGACAGAGAGGGTGGTGGTGGAGGGTTGTTTTTCAGACTGGAGGCCTGTGACCAGTGGAGTGCCACAAGGATCAGTACTGGGTTCACTACTTTTTGTCATTTACATAAATGATTTGGATGTGAGCATAAGAGGTACAGTTAGTAAGTTTGCAGATGACACCAAAATTGGAGGTATAGTGGACAGCGAAGAGGGTTACCTCAGATTACAACAGGATCTTGACCAGATGGGCCAATGGGCTGAGAAGTGGCAGATGGAGTTTAATTCAGATAAATGCAAGATGCTGCATTTTGGGAAAGCAAATTTTAGCAGGACTTATACTTAATGGTAAGGTCCTAGGGAGTGTTGCTGAACAAAGAGACCTTGGAGTGCAGGTTCATAGCTCCTTGAAAGTGGAGTTGCAGGTAGATTGGATAGTGAAGAAGGTGTTTGGTATGCTATCTTTTATTGGTCAGAGTATTGAGTACAGGGGTTGGGAGGTCATGTTGCGGCTGTATGGGACAATAGTTAGGCCACTGTTCGAATATTATCTGCAATCCTGGTCTCCTTCCTATCAGAAAGATGTTGTGAAACTTGAAAGGATTCAGAAAAGATTTACAAGGATGTTGCTGGGGTTGGAGGATTTGAGCTATAGGGAGAGACTGAAATGGCTGGGGCTATTTTTCCCTGGAGTCTTGGGGGCTTATGGGTGACCTTATAGAGGTTTACAAAATCATGAGCGGGCATGGATAGGATAAATAGACGAAGTCTCTTCCCTGGGTCAGAGAGTCGAGAACTAGAGGGCATAGGTTTAGGGTGAGAGGGGAAAGATATAAAAGAGACCTCAGGGGCAACTTTTCATACAGAGGGTGGTACATATACGGAATGAGCTGCCAGAAGAAGTGGCGGTGGCTGGTACAATTGCAACATTCAACAGGCATTTGGATGGGTATATGAATAGGAAGGTTTGGAGGGATATGGGCTGGGTGCTGGCAGGTGGGACTAGATTGGGTTGGGATATCTGGTTGGCATGGATGGGTTGGACTGAACG
Source organism: Hemiscyllium ocellatum (assembly GCF_020745735.1). Lineage (NCBI taxonomy): Eukaryota > Metazoa > Chordata > Chondrichthyes > Orectolobiformes > Hemiscylliidae > Hemiscyllium > Hemiscyllium ocellatum. Next base: position 82,590,738 of record NC_083416.1, on the reverse strand, counting down.
GTCTGTTCCATGCTGTACATCTCAATGACTCCTTGACTTGTAAGTCCTGCCTTATCTGTTTTACCAAAGTGGAATTCCTCTCATTTGCATTGGACCAGGCCAGACCCCCCTCAAAACCTTTCAAGAAGGTAGCCTGGACCCTAACCTTGCTAGTTGTTTGAAGCAGGTGCAATGCGGATATTCCAGGAGGGATGCAGTTGATCAAACCACTTGGTTTTAAAAAAAAACATAATTGATTTTCAAGATTACCGAATGCAACACAAAAGAGAACAGAATATCGAATAACTTAACCCATCTGAAAACCCAACAGATTATCCCAACTTAATGATGCCATTCCAAATATTTGCAACAATTCCTGTAAACACCATTTTACAAAAAAAGGGGAAAAAGTTAACTCAGGGTCTTCCAGGAGAGATGTCAGAGCCTGGGAGGATCAACATGGAAGTGCTTCTTTGACACCAGCAGCTTCACAACTGACTAGCCACCTGGTAAAAACAATGACTGCAGATGCTGGAAACCAGACTCTGGATTAGTGTTGCTGGAAAAGCACCACAGTTCAGGCAGCATCCAAGGAGCAGTAAAATCGACATTTCAGGCAAAAGCCCTTCATCAGGAATACAGGCAGAGTGCCTGAAGAGTGGAGAGATAAATGAGAGGAGGGTGGGGCAGGGGAGAAAGTAGCTTAGATTACAATAGGTGAGTAGGGGAGGGGATGAAGGTGATAGGTCAGGGAGGAGGGTGGAGTGGATAGGTGGAAAAGAAGATAGGTAGGTAGGACAAGTCATGGGGACAGTGCTGAGCTGGAAGTTTGGAGCTGGGGTGAGGTGGGGGCAGGGGAAATGAGGAAACTGTTGAAGTCCACATTGATGCCCTGGGGTTGAAGTGTTCCGAGGCAGAAGATGAGGCGTTCTTCCTCCAGGCATCAGGTGGTGAGTGAGCAGCGGTGAAGGAGGTCCAGGACCTCTATGTCCTCGGCAGAGTGGGAGGGGGAGTTGAAATGTTGGGCCACAGGGCGGTGTGGTTGATTGGTGCGGGTGTCCCGAAGATGTTCCCTAAAGCGTTCTGCTCAGAGGCGTTCAGTCTCCCCAATGTAGAGGAGACCGCATTGGGAGCAACGGATACAATAAACGATATTGGTGGATGTGCAGGTAAACCTTTGATGGATATGGAAGACTCCTTTTGGGCATGGATGGAGCTGAGGGAGGAGGTGTGGGCACAGGTTTTGCAATTCCTGCGGTGTCAGGGGAAGGTGCCAGGATGGGAGGGTGGGTTATAGGGGGGTGTGAACCTGACCAGGTAGTCATGGTTGACTAGCAACCTGAACAGCCAGAGTGCAAAAACCAAACCAAACCAGATCAGACCAGAGTTGAGCTGAGCTGAGCTGAGAGAACTCACCAATCCCCTTTCATTGTACAAGATTTTTTTTCAACTTGAAAGCACTCTCAAGTCGTTAAACCCAGACTTTTCAGAATCGCTGCTTTTATGACCTCTCTGAAAAAAAAGCAAAGAACAACATAACCTTGTTAAAGGAGCAGTATTATAACACTTATACAAATTAAACTCTATCTGCCACTCCTCAGCCCATGGACCCAATTGATTCAGATCTCTTTGTAATATTCTTCACTGTCCACTATACCAACAAATTTGGTGTCATCCATAAACTTACGAACCATGCCTTCTATATTCTAGTCCAAGTTGTTTATATAAATAACAAACAAAAGATGACCCAGTTCCGATCCCTGTGGAACAGGGTGGCACAGTGGCTCAGTGATTAGCTCTGCTGCCTCACAGCACTAGGGTCCCAGGTTCGAACCCAGCCTCTGGTGACTATCTGTGTGGAGTTTGCACAGTCTCCCCGTGTCTGCGTGGGTTTCCTCCCACAGTTTGGTGAATTGGCCATACTAAATTGCCCATTGTGTTAGGTGCATTAGTCAGAGGGAAATGGGTCTGAGTGGGTTACTCTTCGGAGGGTCGGTGTGGACTGGTTGGGCCGAAGGGCCTGTTTCACACTGTAGGGAATCTAATCTAACCACTGGTCACATGCCTCCAGTCTCAAATACAACTCTCTGTTTCCTACCGTCAAGCCAATTTTGTATCCAATTGGCAAGCTCACCCTGAATCCCAAGTGATCTAACTTCACTAATTAGTCTATCATGTGGAACCTTGTCAAAAGCTTCACTAAACTCCAAGTGAACAATGACTACCACTCTGTCCTCGTCGATTAGAATCGGTCGAAACATTATGGCACAGACAGCAGCACACAGTGAGCTAACTTCAACACATTATCTGGGCTGACACGAATTGTTACAGTTCACCTGAGAATGTAACTTTTCACGAAGATTTTATGATTTACCTATGAAAAAATGTCATATGAAACATGACATTTGAAACACATGAAACGTGGTCATTCTAACAAACAATCAAGACATTTTTCAATGTATAACTTCAGTTACATCACACTGTAAATTTTTGCTGTAAATTCTGTGTCTTACAATTGCGTCCTCCACACCCACCTGATGAAGGAGCATCACTCCGAAAGCTAGTGCTTCCAATTAAACCTGTTGGACTATAACCTGGTGTTGTGTGATTTTTAACTTTGTACACCCCAGTCCAACACCGGCATCTCCAAATCATCAATCTTCTTGGTTATTTCCTCCAAAAGCTCAATCAATTTTGTGAGACATGATTTCCCTCAATACTTTAAAATAAAGGAAAACAAAATATTTTAAAATCAAGTATTTAATATCCATTAGGGATACCAGATCTCAAAATTACAGCTGGGCATTAATCAAAAGGATTGAAAGCGATGAGGTGGTTTATCTTGGGAGGAACTCATAACATGGTCTTTGTGTATTAACTTTATCAGTTTCCTTGATGTAAAATAAATAAGAAAAAAGGAAAATAAGAACATCAAGAGGCCATTCAGCCCTTTGACAATCTTCTGCACAATTCAAGATGCTGGTACAGTGAGTAAATGTAAGGATGAGTTGGATAGGTTTTTAATTGTTAATGAATTGAAGGGATATGAGTAAAGGCAGGAAAATGGGGATGAGGAACATATCAGCCATGATCAAATGGTGGAGCAGACTTGATGGGCCAAATGGCCTAATTCTGCTTCTCTTTCTTACGAATTTATGGACTTAAAAACATAAGATAGCAACAGTGGATGTCAACAACAAGATACACAGCATCTTCGACGACATCTTCAGACCTTGTGATCTCTAACAGTTCGAAAGATGATTCCAAAAATTACATTTTTGTTGAATTCTAAATCCACAAAAGAAAATTTGAAGCCTGAACCCAAGAACATCGGGATGCTGGCATGATAGGCTCACAGTAATACAACTATACCACATTCAAACCAGGCATGACCTTATTGAACAGAAGATCCGATTCAAGAGGTTGAACGGTCTAATGCTGCTCTCATCCTTTCTGGTCTGATAAGCTTCTCTATTCCTGGGCTGCATTTGTTTTTAAAAGGTGAATGGAGTTTTAGTTTAACCTCCCATTCAAGTGACCAAAAGTGTAGTCCTGAAATCAAATAATGCTGAAGATCACAGTGAGTCAGGTAGCACCCAGAGAGAGAGAGCAAGCTAATGCTTCGAGTCTAGATGACTCTTCATCAGAGCTGGCATGAAGTGTGGAAGGGACAGCGTTGATGCAATGGTGAGAGGGTGGAGTGCTGGGGAGAAAGGTTCAGATTAAGTGATTGGTATGTGAGAATTGCAGAACAATGCCAAACTGCAAAGAACAGACAGTCTCAGTGGGGGTAGGGGGTGTGGGGAAGGGGGGATGAGAGATGATATGGTGATGGAGAGTTCAACAAGTAAAGGTAAAAGAAAGGGAAGGAATGAGAGTGGGTTCACAATTTGAAGATGGTGAACTCAGTATTAAGTCCAGAAAGCTGTAAAGTAGCTTGTCTGAAGATGAGATGTTCCTCCAGTTTGTGATGTAATTCGCTGGAACATTGCATCATACCAAGGACTGACACGTGGGTGTGTGAGCAGGACACTATTAAAATAACCGGCTCTGGGAAGATCAGGAGTCCTGCTTGTGCACAGACCAGAGGTCTTCCACAAAGTGGTCGCGCTCTCTCTCTCTCTCTCTCTCTCTGTATTAGGACTTTACCTCACATCCCTGCAAATCAAGATGCTCTGAATAAAACTCTGTTAGATCTTTCTGCCCTTTTGCTACCTCACCTGGGGACTTACAGAATGCAAATTACGCATATTTTCCTCTCGCGTATCCCCATTCAGATCATTTTGAAACCAATTTTTGTTCCTCCAGCTGTAGGGAATATTAATTTTCCGCGGCCAAATCTTGTTTCAATCTTGTGACTCACTGCTGAAAAGTGTCTCGAGGGCTGAGAGCTCAGAAGTGGCATGGGAGATTGGAATGAATGGGTTGGATATGTGTCTGATGGTGTCGCATAAATTTGAAGCTCAACGCAGCAAAGGCTTGACTGACGTAGACTGCTTTTCAAGATTGATGTCTTCAAACTTCCATTCAATAGTCCAGAGGGATAAAGGATGGAACATTTTTTTGGACATTTACCCAATGGTTAATCCGACCCCATGGGAAAATTAAATTCATGAAGCGATCCCGTCAAAATACAAATTACGCAGGGAAGTCATTTGATGGGGTCGAACACCTTTTCTTCTTAGCTCGCATTCTTTCAATTCTCATATCTTGCATTTGTTTGTAACAATATATGTTTCAGGATGAGATGTGTAGTGAGTCGCAGACACAGTGCTTTCGAATTCCCTTTACAAGGCCCAATAATTCTTAGAGTTCAGGAGAAATGTTTGCTTTCTCCCCAGTTTTGTAAACTGTTTTTCTGTTGTTCCATGCAGGGATATGCTTCCAGTATTCAGATTGTCGACTTTATTTTGTTTCTGTTAGATTACAGGAAGATAGGAAAGGGGGAAGGCTATTCATCCACTTGAATCTGTCCCATAGTCTGAGAATTCCCAACCAGTGGGAGTAGCTTAGCTTTATCTGTCCTGTCTTTTTCTGTTAATATCTGGAAAACTTTGATCAGATCACCCCTTAGTGTTCTAAATTTAAGAGAAAACAGGTCTAATTTGAGTAATCTCTCCTCATAACTTAACCCCTGAAGTTTTGTAAGAAAGTTTTTGTATTTTTCTAAGAAAACTCAGGATATTTCCTTCCCTGTTTTATCTTTCTCTTCACTGTCTCTGGGGCCAAGGTCTTGCTCCTGACTCCCTGTAGAAGCACTGTCACAGCACACAGACCACTGCAGTTCAAGAACGTCGGAACAGGAGTAGGCCATTCAACCCCTCAACATGCTCCTATTCTGCGCAATCTGTTCTGTTGTTTGCTTTTTTATAAGCTTTTTCTTTCAAGTTTATATTGTCTCTTACCTCCTTAGATATCACAGGCTTTTTTGTGTGTGTCTGAGGTGGAGTTTTGCCATTTTATGTTTGCAAGCTGTTTCTGAATAGCATTGCAATGTTTTTTTGAACACCCTCCACAGTTCCTCGGTTGTTTTCCCTATTATTAGAACTTCCCAGTTTACTGTGAACAGTCTCAGCCTCATCCCATTAAATCCAGAATTCTCGGACCTGATTCTTTGCTTTTCTCTTACAAGTGCTACATGAAACTCAATCATATCGTGATCGCTATTTGATAACTGCTCACAAACAACTAGGTCACTCATTAAATCAGGTTCATTACTCATTACTAGATCCAATATTGCTTTTCCCCTTGTTCTACTTGAGACATATTGCCATCGGAACTTATCCTGGACACAATCTCAAAATTCAGAGAAAGTGAGGATTGCAGATGCTGGAGATCAGAGTCGAGAGTGTGGTGCTGGAAAAGCACAGCAGCTCAGGCAGCACCCAAACAGCAGGGGTGTGAACGTTTTGGACATAAGCCCTTCATCCCATCTCTGATGAAGGGCATATGCCTAAAACGTTGACTCTCCTGCTCTTTGGATGCTGCCTGACCTGCTGTGCTTTTCCAGGGCCACACTCTTAAAACTTCACAACCTACTGGCTGGTGCTTTTCTGTTTCTCCCAGTTTATGTTAAGATTAAAATCCCTCATTAATACTACTGTGCTTTGCTTCATAGTTACCTAATTTCAGCATTTGTACAATCTAACACTTCTGAGCTGTTACTAGGTAGTCCATATGCAAAGCTGAAAATGTGTTGCTGGTTAATGCAAAGCAGGTCAGGCAGCATCCAAGGAACAGGAAATTCAACGTTTCGGGCCAGAGCCCTTCATCAGAGCCCTTCAGCTCTGATCTCCAGCATCTCAGACCTCAATTTTTACTCAGTCCATATGCAAAACTTAGTGTGGTTTTTGTTCCTTTATGGTTCTTCATTTCCACTCTCAGAAACGGCCTGTCACTAGGAGGGTGTTCCTGGAGTCTTGCTCACAGACGCAGAGACACCTCTCTGTAGCCCTGACTATTGAGTCCCTAATTACCTCTGCTCACCAGCTCTTTGACCCTCCCTGATGTACAACAGAGACAGCTGGCTATCCCAATGGTCTGGCTATCCAGGAGCTCACCAACACCCTCTCAAGAGCAACTGGGGATGGGCAATCAATGGTGACATTTTCGCTGAGGCTATGCATGGATTAGAAGAAAAATCATTCAGTGTTACTGCTTCTATTTCTGCAGCATAAGTACCCATGTCAACACGCTAATTTCCATTTCAATAACACTTCACATATCGAAAATGCCCTCAGGCAGTTCCCAGAAAGAGGTAATAATATAAATAATCGAGGTCATTCAATGAAGAAAGAATTGGGAAAGGCATCAACAGCTTGCATTTATATAGAGCCTTAAACAACACAATGTCCCAAAACATTTTGTAGGAATTGTCCAAACTAAAATTCAACACTGAGCCATGTCAGAACTGTTAGTTTTGTGCAGTTTGGTTCCACTTTTGAATAAAGCTTAAAAATATGTTGCTGGAAAAGCGCAGCAGGTCAGGCAGCATCAAAGGAACAGGAGAATTGGAAATCTCTTTGGGCCACTTGAATCCTGATTGATGTGAGCTAAGACTGACTTCTGTCTCACTCACTACTGACACTGTAATAAACATTACATTTCAAGGTGAGTGCACTTCTCTCTGGTACAGACTGTTCTTCCTCTTTTCTCAGATAATAGCACTTGCTGAGTCTTGTCACAGTTACATCACGACCTCATTACTGCAATAAAAATACAATAAACCTAAGGTTGAGCCCCAGTGGCTATAGAGATGGTGTGTAGATCTGTGCACACATACACCTGACTCTGAATGACCTCGACCTTGGGCTACAGGGTGGCTGATGGCAGCAGTCAGATGTCCTTAGACCCTAGCCAGTGGGATTGGCTATGCCCTGTAGTATTCAGGGGAATGCATGTCAGGTGGATTATGCATGGTTAATGTGGGGTTACAGGATAGGGAAGGACGCTCTTCAGTGGGTAGGTGCAGATGCAATGGGCTGAATGGCCAGTATCTGCACTGTAGGGATTCTATGAAAGCCTCTAACACATGTGCCTGCTGTTCCTCCGTCCGTCTATGCATTTTGTCCAAGTCATTAACAGCAGAGAATGTGGAATCATCTTCTGCCTGGTCTTCCTCAGAGGACCAGTGGCCAGTGCCATTTCTTCCTTAGCCAGCGACAGGAGCGTGGCTGTGATGTGCTTACCGAGGTGTGCCCCGAATCTAACCTGGATAGGCAACCCAGTGAAGGTGAAAGTCTCAGAGCTGGTGGACCATGTAGGTGAAAGTCTGGCCAGGGTATTTCTGAAGGTCAGTGACACTCCCCTCAGAGCTCAGAGTCTTAGCACTGGCTGCTTTTGGTTGGAGATTCACCAGTTACTGCCACTGGATCTCTGAGAGGAGAGAGAGAATGAGTAATCTACAAAGGAGAAAGCCTGGTGCAGGTTTGGAGAGAGGGGACATTGGTACCAATGGGAAAGCAGCATAATGGGAATGAAGCTTGCTGAGTGGAGTGAATGTTGAGGAGTCTGTCCCGACAAGCAATCATACTTTTCTCCAGCCACCTTGTGTATTGCCACCTCATATGAAGTGAGGAGATTAATGTTCTCCACTCAAAACCAGTCCTTACACTGTCAACCCTCAGATGGACCAAGGTATTCTTCAATAAAACCAAAGACAAGAGCAGCTTGTGGAGATGCATGAGTAAGAGAGATCTCTCCAGTGAGTGAGTAGTAATAACAAAGGGAAGGAGCATTTTGTAGCTTGGGAAGATATGAGGATGGGAGAGACAATGATGGCTGCAATTGTGAGAGCTGTAGACCAGTAGCTTTGGCAAAATGAGTTCATTCTGTGCTGGACAATTATTAGGAGAAAGTGAGGACTGCAGATGTTGAAGATCAGAGTCAAAATGTGTGGTGCTGGAAAAGCACAGCCAATCAGGGCATCCAGGGAGCAGGAGAGTCAATGTTTCTGTCATAAAGTCTTCATCAGGAATGAAGAGCTTATGCCCAAAATGTTGACTCTCCTGCTCTTCAGATGCTGCCTGACCTGCTGTGCTTTTCCAGCGCCACCCATTTTGACACAAGTCAGAACTAAAGAACATACAAACTCAATGGTTGCAGCAACCTAACAGTGAAGTTTCTTCCAATGCTATGGACTCTGTAAAACCTCAATGCCAGTATGAACAAGCCACAGACCTGGCTGATGACACACAAGCACTCACCAAAGTAACTTACCTCTTAAAGAGACACTGTCCTGACATAACACAGACCAATGAGAATACATGACAGGGTGTGTAGTGGCACAGTTGGATTGTGTGGTGATCATCTGAGTGTAAGATAGGAGAGTGTACAATGGAGAAAACCATTGAGCTTCTTTTTGATTTACCTGCAACACAGCACCAGGTCTCAGAACTCAATCTAGGCTCATTGAGCCAGGCAATGTGGCCCTTTGTAGTGGTTAGTATGAGAAAGCACTGTCCCCTCTCCACCACTTAATCTCCAGCCCCTGCAGATCCCTGTCAGTGAAGCAGCGAGCAGGTTGTCTGTTCTGTGCTGTGTCCTCAGTTTTCAAGATTGAGCATCACAGTATTCGAGGCAGTTGCTAATTTGCAAAGTTGGAAGCGATGTGTAGCTGAACTTTAGCAACAGCAGCAGGGATATCTTGGGGCATTTGAACAGGGCCTGGGTGAGACCACCCTTGGAGTAGTGTGTCCAGTTTTCGTCTCTGTATCCGAGGAGGGAATACAGTAAAGCTTTGCCAGACTGGTTCCTGGGATGGCAGGAGTGAAAACTGAAGAGAGACTGGATCAATTAGGATTATATTCACTGGAGTTTCGTGGGATGAGAGGCGATTTATAGAAACCTAGACAATTTCAACTGGACTACACAGGGTAAATACAGAAAAGATGTTCCCAATGACCAGGAAGTCCAAACCAGTCACAATGCAAGGATACAGAGTAAACTATTTAGCATGAATATGAGGAGAAAGATAAATAAGCTTCACATCACTAGGAAGTAGAGATCAGATTTTGGCTTTATTGACCAATGCATTGAGTATTGGAAATGGGATGTAATATTGCAACGAAAAATACAAGTTTGAGGCCTCTTTTGGAGTACTGTATATAGTTCTGTTGCCCTGCTTTATAAAGGATGTTATTAAATTGGGAAAGGGTGCAGAAAACATTTACAATCTAGTTACCGAGACAGGAGTGTTTGAGTCATGAGGAAAGGCTGAATAGGCTGGGACTTCTTTCCCTGCAGCTTAGGAGACTGAGGAGTGATTTTGTAGAAATTTATGTGATCATGAGAGGCATAAATAAGGGTAGCAAAGGTTTTTTATCGCCAAGGTAGCCGAGTTCAAAATGAGCGGGCATAGGTTTAAGGTGAGAGGACAAAGATTTAAATGGGTCCTGAGGGGCAACGTTTTCACACAGAGGGTGGTACATTTGTGTAACGAGCTGCCAGACGAAGTGTTAAAGATCGATACAACTAACATATTTGAAAGGTACCTGGATGGGAACATGAATAGGAAAGGGTTAGAGGAATATGGGCCAGATGCAGGCAAATGAGACGAGGTTAGTTTGGAAAATCTGATTGACACGGATGAGTTAGACCAAAGGGTCTGTTTCCATGCTGTCTAACTCTATGACTCTACCTAGTGTGAGACACAGCATGAGGGAGTGAATACATAAAATACAAAAGAACTGCAAATACTTTAAGTCAGAAACTAAAACAGAAATTGCTGGAAAAGCCCAGCAGGTCCGGCAGCATTCTGTGGAGAGAAATCAGAGTTAATGTTTACATATGACAGCAGCAGGGATGTCTTGCGGCAATTGACCAGGGCCTGGGTGAGACCACCCCTGGAGTAGTGTGTACAGTTTTGGTCTCTTTCCCCAGTGACCATACATTCCCAGCAGTCGTGACAATTGCCCCCTCTGGCGCTGGCTGATTGTATGAAGTGAGTGCTTTCGATTGTGGATGAATAATAATCGAGGTGATAAGCAGATGATGGCAAGAGGAGAGTTATTATGAATTAAGGCAGACCAGAGGCCTAGAATCTTCCTTGGAAAAACACATTAACTGGAAGCAGGAAATGTGGTTCTCTGTCTGTCCTTCTTCACCCACACAACATAGAAATACAAATCAATCTGAAAATGAGACATAGTTCTGTCCATTTTATTTTCCAAGTTTTCAAACAACATCAATAAGACATTATAAACTGATTTAACAATAGGGTTACATCTGAACAGAAGTGTTCTCAAGCAGCAGGTGGTCTGGATCTGGTATGCACTGCCTGAGAGGTTGGAGGAGACAAAACAAACAGCAGATGCCGGAATCCAAAGTAGACAGGCAGGAGGCTGGGGGAACACAGCAAGGCAGGCAGCATCAGGAGGGAGAGGGACACAGCAAGGCAGGCAGCATCAGAAGGGACAGGCAGGAGGCTGGGGGAACACAGCAAGGCAGGTAGCATCAAGAGGGAGAGGGACACAGCAAGGCAGGCAGCATCAGGAGGGACAGGCAGGAGGCTGGGGGAACACAGCAAGGCAGACAGCATCAGGAGGGACAGGCAGGAGGCTGGGGGAACACAGCAAGGCAGGCAGCATCAGGAGGTGCAAAAGTCGACATTTTGGGTGTTACCCTTCTTCAGGACTGGGGGTGAATGTGGGGGCAACACCTTCTCTTCCTCCTGAGCACCTCCAGCTCAAAGGTCTCAATATTGAGTTCTCCAATTTCAAATAACCCCCGCCCCCACACCCCATCTTCCAACTCCCTTCCCAGCCCTTCTCCCTCCCTTCCACTGCTCCCTGCCACCAACCAGATTCATTCCTACCATAAATCAACCAGGTCATACCTTCCACCTGTCTTCACCTATCCCCACATCACCACCCTGCCCTCGCAACCCACTTTATCTGCAGCTCCCCCTACACCCAGCCCCTGTCTTGAAAAAGGGTTGCACCTGAAATGATGAGTTCTGCACTTCCTGATGCTGCCTGCCTTGCTGTGTCCCTCTCCCTCCTGATGCTGCCTGCCTTGCTGTGTTCTTCCAGCCTCCTGATGCTGCCTGCCTTGCTGTGTTCCCCCAGCCTCCTGATGCAGCCTGCCTTGCTGTGTTCTTCCAGCCTCCTGATGCTGCCTGCCTTGCTGTGTTCCCCAGCCTCCTGATGCTGCCTGCCTGCCTTGCTGTGTTTCCCCACCCTCCTGATGCTGCCTGCCTTGCTGTGTTCTTCCAGCCTCCTGATGCTGCCTGCTTTGCTGTGTTCCCCAAGCCTCCTGATACTGCCTGCCTTGCTGTGTTCTTCCAGCCTCCTGATGCTGCCTGCCTTGCTGTGTTCCCCCAGCCTCCTGATACTGCCTGCCTTGCTGTGTTCCCCCACCCTCCTGATGCTGCCTGCCTTGCTGTGTTCCCCCAGCCTCCTGATACTGCCTGCCTTGCTGTGTCCCTCCAGCCTCCTGATACTGCCTGCCTTGCTGTGTTTCTCCACCCTCCTGATGCTGCCTGCCTTGCTGTGTTTCCCCACCCTCCTGATGCTGCCTGCCTTGCTGTGTTCCCCCAGCCTCCTGATGCTGCCTGCCTTGCTGTGTCCCTCCAGCCTCCTGATGCTGCCTGCCTTGCTGTGTTTCCCCACCCTCCTGATGCTGCCTGCCTTGCTGTGTTCCCCCAGCCTCCTGATGCTGCCTGCCTTGCTGTGTCCCTCCAGCCTCCTGATGCTGCCTGCCTTGCTGTGTTTCCCCACCCTCCTGATGCTGCCTGCCTTGCTGTGTTTCTCCACCCTCCTGATGCTGCCTGCCTTGCTGTGTTTCCCCACCCTCCTGATGCTGCCTGCCTTGCTGTGCCCCTCCAGCCTCCTGCCTAAGGTTGGAGGAGGCAGGTTCGATTCAGGCATTCAGGAGGGAATCTGATGATTATCTGTGATGCAAGTGGACAATGGGCAGTAGTTGGAGATGTGGCCATGGATACATTGTTCGTTTGGAGAGTCAGCACGCAGGCACAATGGGCCAAATGGCCTCCTTCCATGCTGCTGCTATTCTGTGATTCTCTGTGTAGTGATTGCAATGAGGTCAGCCAACTGGACTTTATTGAATACAAGTTCCCTGATTGGGACTGTTAACCTGGTCCAATCAGCAAGTTGTAGATCTCACAAAAGGGTGAATGTCAGGGATAGGGAGCCCCTGAATGCCAGACTTAGTGAGAGGCAGAACCTTTATCAAAGGCTAAGCATGTGTGGGTGGCAAGGTGGCTCAGTATTTAGCACTGTTGTTTCACAATGCCAGAGACCCAGGTTTGGTTCCAGTGTGGAAACAGGCCCAACAAGTCCACACTGACCCGCCGAAGCGCAACCCACCCATACCCCTACATTTGCCCCTTACCTAACACGACGGGCAATTTAGCATGGCCAATTCACCTGACCTGCACATCTTTGGACTGTGGAAGGAAACCGGAGCACCCAGAGGAAACCCACGCAGACACGGGGAGAACGTGCAAACTCTACACAGTCAGTCACCTGAGGCGGGAATTGAACCTGGATATCTGGCGCTGTGAGGCAGCAGTGTGCCACTGTGCCACCGTGCCACCCAAGTGACTGTCTATGTGGAGTTTGCACATTCTCCCTGTGTCTGTGTGGGTTTCCTCCCACAATCCAAAGATATGCAGGTTAGGTAGATTGGCCATGTTAAGTTACCCATAATGTGCAGGGATATGTAAGCTCTGTGGTTTAATTATGGGAAATGTGGGGATGAGTTTGGGTCGAATACTCTTCGGAGGGTTGGTGTGGACTCGTTGGGCCAAATGGCCCGTTTCCACATTGTAGGGAATCTATGTTTTTGTTACATTTGTCAATGAAGGGTAAATAGTGATTGGATGCCAGCCTCTGAAATATTATTTCAATCTGAATTTTACCAGATTGTCTCCTTATTCTTATGGAATTGGCAACTGACCAGATTGGCTCATTGTGAGCTGAGATTATGGGGAATTCAGGCCAGAACAATATATTTCCTTTGTGGTTTGAATCACAGTAAGACATTTACGGTTTAAAAACAATTAAAAATTAGTGATATATCTGTAAAATGTTTGGAAGCGTGTAATTTAAAAAAAACCGTGGGGAGTCTGCATTGAGGGTCAAACAGCAAAGTGAAAGACCCAGCCTTGACTGCATAGAGTTGAGTGATTGATGGCAATAATACATTGCAGTTTTGAAAGCCTACTGATGTTACTTTGAGGTGTTACTTTTATAACATGCTTTTGGAAATAGAATGACACTTATCGAGAGCCAGCCTGCTCAGCTCATTGGCTTAAAAGGACAATTCAACATGAAAGCATTGTGCGACTATGCATCTGGTTAATGACATGCAGTATGGCAAACACAATTTATCATTTCAAATGGATAGTATCTGGTTATTTTAAATTGAATGCTTTAATTTGACTTGTCACTGGATGGCTCCGAAGGAGCACCAACTCTCTGAATGAATTTAAAAAAAAGAATCTTTTTAATAGAGAATGTATTCCTTGCAGTCCCCAGAAAAAAGTCCTTTTGTTTCTGTTTTGGCTCTTATGTGGGTCACTGACAGACTCAGTATTACAAAAGAAAAGACACATTTTCTTGAAGCTTTTTATCTTGCTCCTATCTAGACAATTGGCAAGGAATACCTATGTAGGGTGTAATACAGCGAGAGAAGGATGTGCTGGTTGATTGGCAAGGAATACCTATGTAGGGTGTAATACAGCGAGAGAAGGATGTGCTGGTTGATTGGCAAGGAATACCTATGTAGGGTGTAATACAGCGAGAGAAGGATGTGCTGGTTGATTGGCAAGGACACTCTGATTTCTCCCTTTGTGGTTCATGTGAAAATTCTGCTCAGAAAATAAGGTGGAAATCAGGGCTTTGAAAATTGCGTTGAAAGCGTCTTGGTGTTTGTCTACAGTGTATCTGGTTGATGGTCCACATTCAGTCATGGCAATGAAGAGAGGGAAACTTTACAGTAATGCACAGTATTCCAGCTGAACAGGAGAAACTCAGTAGGTCTTGCAGCATCAGTGAAGAGAAAATAGCATTAACATTTCAAGTTCAGTGATCCTTCCTCAGGATTGACAGCAGTTAGGAAAACATGGCATTTATACTGATGACAGGTGTGGAAGGAGGATTGTTTTCCAACAGAGACCAGCAGTAGCTGGGTGGAAGTGAGGTCGGAGCAGGGACGATCTTAGAAAACAAGTGATTGCTATTTAAGTAGGTGTCTACTAACTAAAAGACAGGGAGGTGAGCGGGGTGGGGGGGGTGTTGCCTTGTTAGTTAAGAATTAAATTAAATCTATGGCACTGAATGACATAGCGTCGGATGATGTGGAGTCTGTGTGGGTGGAGCTGAGGAACCACAAAGGCAAAAAAAACAAAATGGGAGTTACGTACAGACCTCCTAACAGTGGTCAGGACCAGGGGTGCAAGATCCACCGGGAAATAGATAGGGCATGTCAGAAAGGCAAGGTCACGGTGATCATGGGAGACTTCAATACGCAGGTGGACTGGGTGAATAATGTTGTCGGTATATCCAAAGAAAGGAATTCATGGAATGCTTACAGGATGGCCTTTTGGAATAGCTTGTGATGGAGCTCACAAGGGAGCAGGCTATTCTGGACCTAGTGCTTTATAATGAACTAGACTTTATAAAAGATCTTAAAGTAAGGGAACACTTAGGAGGCAGCTATCATAATATGTCTAGCTTAGAGTGGTGCTGGAAAAGCATAGCAGGTCAAGCAGCATCTGAGAAGATGGAAAATGGATGTTTCCAGAAAAAGCCCTTCATCAGGAATAGGCTTTATTCCTGATGAAGGGCTTTTGCCCAAAACGTCGATTTTCCTGCTCCTCGGACGCTGCCTGACCTGCTGTGCTTTTCCAGCACCCACTCTAATCTAGACTCTGGTTTCAAGCATCTGCAGCCCTTGTTTTTTACCTAGCCATCATAATAAGGTAGAGTTCTGTCTGCAGTTTGAAAGAGAGAAGGCAAAATTGGATATAATGCTGTTACAGTTAAATAAAGGAAGCAGAGCCTAGTGGGGAAGACAGTAGAACAACAATGGCAGGAGCTTCTGGGTGTAACTGAGGACACAGTACAGAGGTTCATCCCAAAGAAAAGAGATTATCTGGGGGTTGGGAGGAGGTGGAAGGCGAGTGGAAGTGCATAGCCATGGCTGACAAAGGAAGTCAGGAAATGTATCAAAGAAAAAGAGAGAGCCTATAAAGTGGCCAAGAGCACTGGGAAATTAGAAGATTGGAAAGGTTACAAAAACAAACAGAGGATAACAGAGAGAGAAATAAGGAAGGAGAGGATCAAATGTGAAGGTAAGCTAGCCAGTAATATTAGAAATGATAGTGAAAGTTTCTTTCAATACATAAGAAACAAAGGAGAGGCAAAAGTAAACATTGGCCCGTTCCATATTCATGCTGGAAGGCTAGTGATTGGATATAAGGAAATAGCTGAAGAACTTAATATGTACTTTGTATCAGTGTTCACAGTGGAAGACATGAGTAATATCCCAACAATTAAGGAGAGTCAGGGGGTAGAGTCGAGTTTGGTTGCCATTACAAAAGAGAAAGTGCGAGAAAAGCTAAAAGGTCAAAAAATTGATAACATATGATGAACAGCTGAGGATCCTGGCATTGTATTCATTAGAGTTTAGAAGGTTATGGGGAGATCTAATACAAATTTAAAAGATAGTGCATGGCTTGGAAAGGTTGGATGCTGAGAATTTGTTTCTGTCAGGCAGGGATACTAGGACTAGTGAGCACAGTCTTAAAATTAGAGAGGGTCAATTCATAACAGAAATGAGGAGACATTTCTTCACTCAGAGAGTGGTGGATCTCAGAGATTAGATTACTTACAGTGTGGAAACAGGCCCTTCGGCACAACACGTCCACACCGACCCTCCAAAGAGCAACCCACCCAAACTCATTCTCCTACATTTACCCCATCACCTAACACTACAGGCAATTTAGCATGGCTAATTCACCAACCTGCACATCTTTGGACTGTGGGAGGAAACCGGAGCACCCAGAGGGAACCCACGTAGACACGGGGAGAATGTGCAAACTCCACACAGATAGTTGCCCGTGGCAGGAATTGAACCCGGGTCTCTGGCGCTGTGAGGCAGCAGTGCTAACCACTGTGCCACTGTGCTGCCCAGTCTGTGGAATTCATTGCCACGGAGAACAGTGGAGGCCGGGATGTTAAATGTTTTCAAGGCAGAGATTGATAAATTCTTGAACTCACAATGAATTAAGGGATATGGGGAGATGACAGGTAAGTGGAGTTGAAATGCCCAACAGCCATGATTAAGTGGCAGAGTGGACTTGATCGGCCGAAAAAGCTTACTTGCACTCCGATGTCTTATGGTCTCTCATGGTCTTATAATGAATAGATATGTGGAGAGGAATCCCAACAAGAGAAAGAGAGAGAAAGGGACAACAAATAAAGTTGGGAAGAAAAAGTTGGAAGTAAGCCAGGTAGGAAGAGAATCCAGGTAGGAGATAACGGGGACTATGAATGGGTGAAAATGGACTGAAAGCAGCCCATTTCCTGATAGGACCAGGGGTGTGGGGGTGTGTAAAGGACATGAATACTCTAAAAGTCTGAAACTTGACATTGAGTTCTGAAAGCTACAGAGTTCCCAACTGGAAAATGAGTTGCTGTTCCTTTAGTTTGTGCAGAGCTTCATTGGAGCACTGCAGCAAACCCTAGATAGAAATGTTGGCCATGAAACAGGGCGTTCCCCTACGCCCTCGGATCAGTCCTCAGCAGGGGCCTCACCTTCGTTCCCCTACGCCCTCGGATCAGTCCTCAGCAGGGGCCTCACCTTCGTTCCCCTACGCCCTCGGATTAATGAGTTCAACACGCGGCGAGATATTGAACAATTCTTCCGCCGCCTTCGCCTCCGTGCCTACTTTCACAACCAAGACTCCCGCCCACCCTCTGACGACCCCTTCTCCCGCCTCCAACACACCCCATCCACCTGGACACCCCGTGCTGGCCTCCTACCCGCCCTCGACCTCTTTATAGCCAACTGCCGCCGTGACATTAACCGACTCAACCTGTCCACCCCTCTCACCCACTCCAACCTCTCACCCTCAGAACGTGCAGCCCTCCACTCCCTCCGCTCCAATCCCAACCTCACCATCAAACCCGCAGACAAGGGAGGCGCGGTGGTAGTTTGGCGCACTGACCTGTACACCGCTGAAGCCAAACGCCAGCTCGCGGACGCCTCCTCTTATCGCCCCCTTGACCACGACCCCACCTCCCACCACCAAACCATCATCTCCCAGACCATCCAGGACCTCATCACCTCAGGGGATCTCCCATCCACCGCCTCCAACCTCATAGTCCCACAACCCCGCACCGCCCGTTTCTACCTCCTGCCCAAAATCCACAAACCTGCCTGCCCCGGCCGACCCATTGTCTCAGCCTGCTCCTGCCCCACCGAACTCATCTCCCAATACCTCGACACGGTCCTGTCCCCTTTAGTCCAAGAACTCCCCACCTACGTTCGGGACACCACCCACGCCCTCCACCTCCTCCAGGATTTTCGCTTCCCCGGTCCCCAACGCCTTATTTTCACTATGGACATCCAGTCCCTGTACACCTCCATCCCCCATCACGAAGGACTCAAAGCCCTCCGCTTCTTCCTTTCCCGCCGCACCAACCAGTACCCTTCCACTGACACCCTCCTTCGACTGACTGAACTGGTCCTCACCCTGAATAACTTCTCTTTTCAATCCTCCCACTTCCTCCAAACTAAAGGAGTTGCCATGGGCACCCGGATGGGCCCCAGCTATGCCTGCCTCTTCGTAGGATATGTGGAACAGTCCATCTTCCGCAACTACACTGGCACCACCCCCCACCTTTTCCTCCGCTACATCGATGACTGTATCGGCGCTGCCTCGTGCTCCCACGAGGAGGTTGAACAGTTCATCAACTTTACTAACACCTTCCATCCCGACCTGAAATTCACCTGGACTGTCTCAGACTCCTCCCTCCCCTTCCTAGACCTTTCCATTTCTATCTCCTGGGAACCCTCCAACCACAAGGTATGAATTCAGATTTCTCCAGCTTCCTCATTTCCCCTCCCCCCACCTTGTCTCAGTCGGTTCCCTCAACTCAGCACCGCCCTCCTAACCTGCAATCCTCTTCCTGACCTCTCCGCCCCCACCCCACTCCGGCCTATCACCCTCACCTTGACCTCCTTCCACCTATCCCACCTCCATCGCCCCTCCCCCTAGTCCCTCCTCCCTACCTTTTATCTCAGCCTGCTTGGCTCTCTCTCTCTTATTCCTGATGAAGGGCTTATGCTCGAAACGTCGAATTCTCTATTCCTGAGATGCTGCCTAACCTTCTGTGCTTTGACCAGCAACACATTTGCAGCTGTGATCTCCAGCATCTGCAGACCTCATTTTTTACATGAAACAGGGTAGGATGCATTGTCCTGGTTGGCGTTGAGCTTGGAGACTGTTGTTACCATTGTGTGGGATCTGAAGTTTCAACTAAAACACAATCCTAGGTTAGACTGCAGCACCCCACAATCCAACGGTCGATTGTCAGTATATTGTTATCTCACCTGTTCTTTTTGAAATCTTCATGCTGATATGGGCAAAAGGATATCCTGCAGTTCATCCAGTGAGTGAACTCACTCACAGGCAGAATGGGAAAGGTCCCTGACTGCCTGCACATAATCAACACTCAGATCATTCCTGTCCATTCCTGTGAGTGTAACGATATCTATCAGAGGGGTAACCAAGAGGATAGATGAGGGGAGGGCAGTGGATGTTGTCCAAATGGACTTTAGTAAGGCCTTAGACAAGGTCCCGTATGGCAGGCTAGTCATGGAAGTTAGGTTGCATGGGATCCCTGGAGAGATGGCTAATTAGATCCAAAATTGGTTCGATGGTAAGAAGCAGAGGTTGATGGTTGAAGGCTATTTCTCAAACTGGAGGCCTATGATTAGTGGTGTGCCACAGGAGTCAGTGCTGGGACTTCTGTTATTTGGTATTGACATAAATGATCTTGATGCAAATGTACAAGGCATGATTAGTAAGTTTGCAGATGATACAAAATTAGGAGGTATCATTAATAGTGAGAAAGGTTATCACAAAGGATCTTGATCAGATGGGGAAGTGGGCCAAGGATTGACAAATGCAATTCAATACATATAAGTGCTAAGTGTTACACTTTGAAAAGTCAAACCAGTCGAGGACTTATATAGTAAATGGTGAAGTCTCGAGGAGTGTTGTGGAACAGAGAGAACTATGAGTACACGTACATAGTTCATTGAAAGCGATGTCACAGGTAGACAAGGTGGTGAAGAAGGCATTATGTTCCAGTTGTATCTGTCATTGGTGAGACTGCATTTGGAGTATTGGGTACAGTTTTGGACTCCCTACTATAGGAAAGACATAGTTAAACTGGAAAGAGTACAAAGAAGATTTTCAAGTATGTTGCCAGAACTAGTAGGCCTGAGTTACAGGATGAGGTTGGCCAGGATAGGACATTATTCCTTGGAAGGTAAGAATGAGGGGTGATCTCATTGAGGTGTTTCAGATCATGAGGGGCACAGATAGGATGAATGCATATGGTATTTTTTTCCCAGGGATGGACAATTGAAAACCAGAGGGTGTAGGTTTAAAGAGAGAGGGTAAAGATTTAAGAAGGACCTGAGGGGCAACTTCTTCACTCAGAGGGTGGTGTGTATATGGAATGAGCTGCCAGAAAAAGAAGTTGAGGCAAGAGCAACAGCAACATTTAAAAAGTATTTGGTTAGGTACATGGATGGAAAGGGTTTAGAGGGATCTGGACCAAATGCGAGCAACTGGAACTAGCTGAGTGGGCACCATGGTCAGCATGGAGCAGTTCAGGCTGAAGGGCCTGTTTCCTTGCTGTACTACGCTATGAGTCTATAATTCTATTTCATGGCTTTTTCATTCCTTTTGATTCCATTTGACTCTTTCCTAATGATAAAGTAATTCTCTGTCTTTGATTCACTGGTTAATGATTTAACTATTCCTTGTTAATTGGAATTGGAGTTCCCACTTTTCCTTTTGACTGAGCATTTTCAGCGAGAGCAACTTGCAGAGAAAGGAAAGAGCTTTTCCTTTCCTACTCCAAGTCATAGGGAGGGAGACAGAGAGTGAGGGATGGGGAGGGAAAGGAAGAGGGAGAAGGAGAGAAAGAGTGAGAGAGAGAGATTTCTTTCTCCTTTATAGTGAAGGCAGAAGCAAAATGTTCATTCAGAACCTTTTACTTTTCTTTATTATTGACAGCTAACTCCCCATTTCTGACCCTTTGGAGGACCAACACTCACTGCACTTAGTTCATTTCCAGACACAAATTGCATTCCTGATGAAGGGCTTATGCTCGAAACGTCGAATTCTCTATTCCTGGGATGCTGCCTGGCCTGCTGTGCTTTGACCAGCAACACATTTGCAGCTGTGGTCTCCAGCATCTGCAGACCTCATTTTTTACACAAATTGCATTTAGTTCATTTCTAAATGCTTTCTTCTTTGTTTCACTTGTGGGATGTGGACATCACTATCTGGGCCAGAGTTTATTTCCTGTGCCTAGTTGCCCCTTGAGAAGGTGGGAGTGAGCTGCCATCTTGAACTGCTACAGTCCATGTGCTGTAGGTGGGCCCACGATGACATTAGAGAGGGACTCCTCTCTCTGGTTCTATATCAAAAGAGCAGGAAAACTACATTCAGAGGCACTGAAAGAGATTGGAAAAGAAAAAGAAAATCCCTGGGCCCAACCAGTAGTGCAACTTGATATCAATGAACTCTCCCAGTTAAGCTATGACGTGTGTCTTTCAGCCTGTCCAACACGTACAGCCATTCTACATGGTTAATGCGATTGCAACCTCAAATCTGTTATCCCACATTGTACTAATAACCCCAATGTTAACAAGAGTCACTGAACTTGAAACACTAAAACTCTGTTTCTCTCTCAACAAATGTTGTCAGACCTGTTGAGTCCACAGCACTTTCTGCTTCTATTTCAGATTTCCAGCATCCACAGTTCCTTGTTTCATTCCATAAGAGTCTAGTCCCCGTTCCCCAAATTTAAAAATAATCAAGGACTCTATTTTCAAAATATTTTCAAGAGTTCCCAAGATTGGCAATCACCTGAGAAACATTTGCTTAATTTCTGTTTTCAAGGAGAACGCTTGATTTTTAAGCAGTGATCAATGATTCTAACTTCACCCACGAGGAGAAGTATCTTTTCCACAGGGTCTTACAGAATCATGCTGAGGATCTTTAGTTATACAAAGGTGCTGGGAGTGTGTCGAGTCAGAGAATTGTTACAGCACGGAATGAGGCCATTCGCACTGTACCAAAATGATCAATTCTGTTAGTGCCTTTCCACTACCTTCTCCCTGTAACCTTGCATGTCCCTTCTTTTTAGCTTTTGTTTAATATTCATTCACAGGATGTGGGCGTCACTGGCTAGGCCAACATTTATTACCCATCCCTAATTACCCAGAGGCTATTTAAGAGTGACCATATTGCTGTGGGTCTGGAGTCGCATGTAGGCCAGACTAGGTAAGGGGCAGTTTTCTTCCCTAAAGGACAATAGTGATGCAGGTGGGTTTTCCTAAAAATCGACAATGTATTCATGATCATCATTAGACTCAATTCCAAATTTTATTGAATTCAAATTCCACCATCTGCCACTGCCAAATTCAAGCCTGCGCCCCCAGAATATTTACATTGTCTCTGGATTAAAGTCTAGCAATAATCCCTCTACACCATGGCTTCCCCTTCAATCAGTTTCCACTTCAGTCTCCAGCAGCTCATTCCATATCTTAACCACTTGGGGGAAGAAAGTTTTGACACTTAAAGAGAAATTTAAAAGAATTTTCAAAATTACAGAGAATGAGTAGATAGACCAACGTTGAAATAGACTTCCTCTCTGGCAGGAGGATCTGTATCATGAGGCAGAGATTTTGGATAATTGGCAAGAAAGCTAACTGGGAGATGAACTGAATTATTATAGGGCCAGAGGCATAGCTGTCCATTCAGTCCATCAGGTTTGCTCTGCTATTCGATGAGATTACAGCTGATCTGATAATCCTCAAATGAGGGGAATTCTCATTAACAATACTGCGTGAAAGGATTGTGGAAACAGACATAGTAATGACTTTTGAGAAGTAAATTGGATACCAATTAAAATAGGGGAGAAATGTGGGGGACTTTGGGGCAATTGCAAAAGGGATGGCTGTTAGAAAGAACCAGGATAGCGAAGGGAAACTAACATTTCATGATTGACTTAGCTTGCTTGTAATCACACAAATTATATTCATTCAATCATTCTGCATAAATAGAGCAAATCTTTGTACTGAAACATCATGTGATTCAGCTTAGCTTCAGTTGATAAATAAAGCTTAGCTTTAGTTGACAGATTGCGAACAGAGTGAAAACTATAACCAAAAGCTTTGAGTTACACCTGTAAGCCTGGGGAGGCTCTGTTTCATTTATGTCCAGAATTTTAAGGTTGAGTAAGACAGAGCTTGCATATTCCTGATGAAGGGCTACCCAACCAGCACTGACTCTGATTTCTCTGATGACACTGATGCTGCCAGACCTGCTGAGCTTTTCCAACAACTTCTGTTTTGGTCTCCAGCATATTCCTGGCTTGTTTTCCCTAATGAGCACATAAATGTGCTCTGTACTTTTGTGTTTTAATTTATGTAAGTAAATATAACATTTGTATTAGGGTAACAGCATGTTTCAGTTTGCAATTGTATAATTCATAGAGTCATAGAATCACAGAGATGTACAGCACAGGAACAGATCCTTCAGTCCAACCTGTCCATGTTGACCAGATATCCCAACCCAATCTAGTCCCATTTACCAGCACCCAGCCCATATCCCTCCAAACCCTTCCTAATCATATACCCATCCAGATGACTTTTAAATATTGCAATTGTACCAGCCTCCACCACTTCCTCTGGCAGCTCATTCCATACACGCACCACCCTCTGTGTGAAAAAGTTGCCCCTTAGATCTCTTTTATATTTTTCCCCTCTCACCCTAGACCTACGGACTCCACCATCCCAGGGAAAAGACCTTGTCTATTTATCCTATCCATGCCCTTCATGATTTTATAAATTCTATAATGTCACCCCTCAGCATCTTATGCTCCAAGGAAGACAGCCCCAGCCTACTCATCTTCTTCTTATAGCTCAAATCCTCCAGCCCTGGCAACATCCTTGTAAATCTTTTCTGAACCCTTTCAAGTTTCACAACATCTTTCCAATAGGATTGAGACCACATACTTTGTGTAACAATTTGTTGAGATTATTATTTTCTGTATGAATATTTTTTGATCTTCTGCATTAGTTTTGCCTTTCAAATATGAAGAGTAATGTAAACTGTTTCCAAATATGCAAACACAGCAGAAACTTAAACAAACATGAGACAGTGATGATTTAGGGAAGAGCCAATGATCACTGATAAGTTAAATTCTGGTTTCATGGGAGCTTCATCAATTAAGCAAATATTCAGACATGAGCTCAACAATATTAACCTTTGGTCCTGATTGCATATGCATTCCCTTTTTTTCCTTTACAACGAGTTAAACAACATTTCAAACTATTTTCCTATCTCAGTAAAAAGTTCAAAGTGACAATAACAACATTTAATGAAGACAAGGGGCCCGTGGATAATTGATAACTTAACAAAGCAGGCAGGTGATAGTAGGAGGTGACACCGATCAATGTCTTTGCCTATAAAAGAAAATTGAGGGCCCATTGCTAAGCAATGCAGGAGTCTCTGGACCAGGAGGCCCAGGTTCAGATACTGCCTGTTCCAGAGGTGTGTAATAACATCTCTGAGCAGGTTGGCTAGACAAATAGCTTATGATTAAAAAAAATGACATTATCTGACTTGCAGTTGGGAATGGAAGGCCACTGAGGTGTTAGAGAGAGACTGAGACAGTAGGTGTTGACCTGTGCCCTTAACTGAACTAGAAAGCACAGTACACCTGTGAAGTTACTGTCTTGCTGGAACCAGTGTTATTTATAACATAGTCAGAGGTCACACAACACCAGGTTATAGTCCAACAGGTTTATTTGAGATCACTAGTTTTCGGAGTGCTGCTACTTCATCAGGTGAAGTCACGTCACCTGACAAAGGGGAAAAGCTCCAAAACTTTGTCCGCCCCAGTCCAACACAGGCACCTCCACATCATTGACAACATAAGCAACGTTTCCAAAGTTACTTCACTAGACTGTCTCCTATTGTACCATTAATAAATATCTAAAATGAACAGCATTTGAGTTTAAATTATAAGGACCCAGAACTTGCAACAGGTAAACTAGGCCAAGTAGCATCCTTCCACAATGTTGGATTCTGTGATTCTGTGAGGGATGCAGTCCCTGTTCACAGAATGCTGATTCTAATTCATTTACAACTGTTGAGTTGGTTTAAAGGAAATTCATCTCATTTTGTATCTGTAAGCAATTTTAAATGGTTCGATTTTAGTCTTAAATTATCCTCGCGTGCAAACAATCCTGGCTGCTCACTGACCCAAACAGTAATCCATAACACTTCTCTGCTGGCTTTGTTTTTTTATGTGTATTTTATGTTTGGAGAGTGTAAATTGAACTGTCCAGGTATATTGCCACTGGTTCACATGGGAGTCATGCAGCCATTGATTTTGATGAACAGTTACTGTGTCCAATTTCCTTTCAATTTTTATCTCCTGATAATGCATTAAGTCTAGCTAGGACCTCACTCGATTACATTGAGTGACCTTCCACTGTTGCTATTCATGTATGAATGCAGACACTGTTTGTCAATAATCTAGTCAGATTCCAATCAAATAGTATTTTTTAATTCAATCACTGAAAGAGGGCATCACGAGCCAGGTCAGCACTTATTGTCCCTCCCTAATTGTCTAGAGGGCAGTTCAGAGTGAATTGTATTGCTGTGGGTCTGGAGTCACATGTAAGCCAAACCAGGTGAGGATGACAGTTTCCTTCCCTCAGGGATATGAGTGACCCAGATGGGTGTTTCTAATAATCGACTTTGGATTCATGGTCAGTTTTGGACTCTTCATTCCAGAGATTATTGAATTCAAATTCCAAATTGTGGGGGACTCAGTGATGGTAATGCCACTAAACGTCAAGGAGCGAAGGTTACATTGTCTCTTGAACCCAGGTCCCTGGATCATTAGCTGGGTTTCTGGGTTACCAGTCTAGCAGTAATCCCACTAGGTCATTGACTCCCCCTTTTTTGTCCCTGCATCTGTCAGTGCACTTTCCAATTGGAACCTTGGGTGAGGTTTTAGAATGTTCTCTCTCAAACTGGAACAAAGAAAAGACAAACATTTCACTTCTTCCATACCTTTGTTGCATCCTAATGCACCTTGTGGCTTTATTACTTACTTTTTGAATTGTGGAAATGAAGAAAATGGGACAATCAATGTGTGAACTGGAAGAAACCACAAGTGTAGAGATAGAACCAGGAGTAGGCCATTTGACTTCTCCAGCCTGCTCCAATATTCAATATAATGACTAATCATCGAGCTTAATACGCTAATTCTGCTCTTCCTCACCCCCATATCTATGACCCCTTTAGCCACAAGACCCATGTCTACCTCTTTCTTGAACACACATAATATTTTACTTCAACCACTTTCTCTGGTAGTGAATTCCACAGGCCCATCACACTCTGAGTGAAGAAATTTCTCCTCATCTCCATTCCAAAAGGTTGACCCCCTATTCCTTAAAGTATAACCTCTGGTTCTGGATTCTCCCACCATAGGAAACATCCTTCATGCAACTAACCTGTCTAATTCTGTTGGAAGTTTTTATAGGTGTCTATGAGAGCTCCCTTCATTCTTCTGACCTCCAGAGAAAACATTCAGAGTGGTGAGGACCTCATGATTTGCTTTTGGTGATGGTCAGTCAAGGGGAGGAATGACCATTTGAGGTTTGGTTGGCGCTACTTACCTTTTTTTCAAAATGGTCCAATGAGATCCCTTGCATTAGCTTGATGGGACAGACAGGATTTTGGCTTACAGTCTCACTCAATAAAGCATGGTCTTTCTGACAGTGCAGCACCCACTGTGTAATGTAATAGGCGCACAACCTTTCGAGTCGGTGCTGTGAGTTTTGAACCAAGGACCCTTCGAGGTGAGACTGTTACCTACGGAGCCGCAGTTAACACAGAAAGCTCTTACCTCAAATTTTCCCATATCAAGATGGTCATGCAAAACTATAGACTGACCAACTGGCAACCACGCAGAAACCCCAATACAACTGTGTCAGGAACTGTTCAGGAAATTGAAAGTTGGAAATTGAAATCTGGGTTTGTCCAAAAACATCACCAACTCAGAGTCATTGGAACTTTCAGAGGGTCCCTCAGTATTTCTCAGAGAGACTTAAGGATCTTTAAACTACAGAATGCAACATCTCACTGTTGTAAAAGAGGAATGATTTCAGCACTGATCCACTGCACTGATCATTGTGAGGATTCTTTGCCTTGTCTTCACTGTTTTAGCTCCTGAAGGGACTGGAAATTCATCCAAAGACCATGCTAAAGGTAAACAGTCAAACATCAATCTGATGTGATTCCAAAGTAGAGACCCTGGCTTGGATTGAAAGGTTCAGACCTTTAACTCCTTCAAACTTCCCATTCACCTTCAACCAATTCACCCTTCCAACTGATGTTTGACTTTAATTTGTCCTCCTTATTACCAGCTTTCTGCGAGTCATGCGGGAAGACACACAGACCCCTCTGCACTGAATTATTCAGTGGTTTCTCTCCATCTAGATCACAAACTTCATTTTTTTATTTTTCTGACCCAAACAGATAACGTCACAATTATCCACAATCAACTCCATTGGCAATATTTTGGCCCACAGTCATAACATATCCTTATCCTTTTGTAAATACTTTATTTCTTCCTTGTCATTTGTTTTCCCATTTTGTGTCCCCACCAAGACTGAGATACTTTGCCACTGGAATAGAGGGCTTCAGAGATGCTATCAAAGATATCATGACCAAAGTGTAAAAGTTGATGGAGGAAATAAAATTTGACTCATAAAGCTTGATGGATTATCATAGTTGCAGCATTGTTTCAAGTGGAATTGTGAGTATGTTCCATAGTATTGGATGTAATTTGCCTGCGATAGTTAAAACTGACGTTTAATGTTGAATTCCATAAGGTATTGGATTGTGCACTGACAAGGTAAATTAGCACATTTTCTGCATGAAATGAATCTGTTAGCTGAATAAAGATGTTCTCTTGTGAGATTTATAGATGCGCTGATGTCTACGACAAGCATTGTTGAGACAGTTCTATTACTGTTCAAGTTTCGGAAGAACAATCTATTTTTGATACAGAAACAAAACATGGCAATGAACCTCAGCAGGTCCGGCCGTCTCAGTGAAGAGAGAAACACAGTAAATGTTTACAGCCAAATGTAGTTGTCCATCAGAATCATTGTCAACTTGTTATTTCTGTTTATCCCTCCACAGATGCTGCTGGGCTTGCCAAATGCTTCCACACTTTCTGCTTTTATTTCAGACTTGCAGTATCTCCAGTATCTTCCTTTCAGTTTTGACTATTTTTGATGACAGTGGTCAATGGCTGTGATGTCCTAATTATGTCTGATATTTTGATACTATACGTGGAATTATATAAAATGTGAGGCATTAGCCACATCTGTCCAACTTCATGTTAGTCACTCTCTGCCTCTTCCTCAACTTCATTTTCCTGTAACAGTCTTTACCCTTTTACTCATTTCTATTTTTTGGATGTACCTTCAAACCCATTAAAAACATTTTCACTGTCAAGTTCCACCTTTGAACTACTTCCTCATTCATTCAAGGCTTTTCAGTGATGATTTTACATTTATGGTTCCTAATATTTGTCTTCTCCAGGAATGAAAATATTGACTCAATTTCCATCCTGCCAACAGTTCATAAACAAAATAGTTTTTATTGTGGTTCTGCTCGCCGAGCTGGAAGTTTTTGCTGCAAACGTTTCGTTCCCTGGCTAGGGAACATCATCAGTGCTGTTGGAGCCTCGTGTGAAGCGCTGCTTTGATGTTTCTTCCGGTATTTATATTGGTTTGTTCTTGCCGCTTCCGGGTGTCAGTTTCAGCTGCAGTGATTTGTATGTGGGGTCCAGGTCGATGTGTCTGTTGATGGATGTTCTTGCCGTTTCCAGTGTCAGTTTCACCTGGACACCATATACAAACCACTACAGCTGAAACTGACACCCGGAAACGGCAAGAACATCCATCAACAGACACATCGACCTGGACCCCACATACAAATCACTGCAGCTGAAACTGACACCCGGAAGTGGCAAGAACAAACCAATATAAATACCGGAAGAAACATCAAAGCAGCACTTCACACGAGGCTCCAACAGCACTGATGATGTTCCCTAGCCAGGGAACGAAACGTTTGCAGCAAAAACTTCCAGCTCGGCGAGCAGAACCACAACAACGGATACCCGAGCTACAAATCTTCAATCAGATTTTAAAATAGTTTTTAATTAAGAAGTTAATTTTTGCTAAACAGAGACAGAAAATGCCAAAACTTTTTACCTTCCATTGATCAGGATTGAAATGCAAGGAGACCACATATAGAAAATCTACAACAATTTATATAGCCTGGGAAAAGGTTACAGAGTAGTTGGACTATGGTTAGCATGGAGCTGCAGCAAGAACTGTTAACAGATAATCCTAATTAACAGATTAAGTTGACTCTGATTGGTCAGGGAGTTCCTATTGGACATGTAGAGAGGATTTTGCTGTCTCCAGTTCTTAACTGGAAAAAAAACTTCAATATCTAGACATGTTCCTTTTGCTGTTAACAAGATGTGGAAATGGTTGTGTTGGACTGGGGTGAAGTAAAGTTACAAATCATACAACACCAGGTTATAGTCCAACAGGTTTATTTAGAAGTACAATCCTTCAGAACGTTGCTCCTTTGTCAGGTAGCAAGTGGAGCAGAAATATAGAACACAGAATTTATAGAATAAATTTTTAGAATAAATTCTGTGTCCTATGATCCTGCCCTACTAGCTACCTGATGAAGGAGCAATGCTCCAAAATCTTGTACTTTCAGATAAACCTGTTGGACTCTAACTTGGTGCTGTGTGATTTTCAACATGTTCACAAATGCTGCTTCCATCAGACATAAACGAATTGCACTGTGATCGTGTTTGATAATCTTAAATCATCTTCAAATCACTCAGTCGAGATTTAATGTTAAATGTTGTCCAAAAGCAGAGCCACATCTTAAGGTTGGACACTATGTTCCAAGTTTTTGCAAGCACGTGTGGGTGAGCATGGTGAGCACTCCAAATCCCATGGGCAACATAAGAGAGTTTTTTTCAAATATATCTGCTAACAAATAAGAGAAATACTTTCAGTTTGTAGGATACATCTTGATACTAAATGACTCCAGTTCCATATAAATGTGGTTGACTCCTATGTTATGGAGCTGAAAATGTGTTGCTGGAAAAGCATAGCAGGGCAGGCAGCATCCAAGGAGCAGGAGAATCGACGTTTCGGGCATGAGCCTTTCTTCAGGAATGGGCTTCTGAAGAATGGCTCATGTCCGAAACGTCAATTCCCCTGCTCCTTGGATGCTGCCTGACCTTCTGCGCTTTTCCAGCAACACATTTTCAGCTCTGATCTCCAGCATCTGCAGTCCTCACTTTCTCCTATGTTATGGACCAGACCACAACCTCACAACATACGTTAAGAAGCCTAGACCGCAACGTTTTCTTATTTTAAAGGCAAATGCAATGTGCTGTGTTCCAGATGCAATTCAATCGGTCAAACTACTCAACGTTAAGCAAAGCATAATTTATTCAAACACTATTGTTAAAATACAACAAGAGGAACCTTGAATAACTTTACTTTATTGGAAAACTTAACAGAATAATAGATTATTTCACTACTAAACAATAAATATTCAAATACAGTAACAGCCTGTTAACACACTCTTGGCAAAAAAGCAAATTTAAAAAACTGATTATATCACATGCTGTTTTCTAATTCAGGAGGAAAGAACATTAAAAGACATTTCTAAGAGAGAGTGTATAGCAGCTGGGAAATATTCACTGCCTTCCAACTCTGCTGAGACCCCAGCAACAACTGCTGTAAGCAAATCTAAAAATTCTGGATTTGTGGGACCTTGACTACACCCACTCAGGGTGCTTCTATTGTTCTGACTTAAAACAAACGTCAGTGCTCCACAAGTTGTTTATCTTCTCAGAGCTCCAATCTCTCTTTGAAAGAAAGCAGGATAAAACACATGTCTTACAGCAACAGCATCATGACATCTAACTGCCATCTGAAATGACTTGCCAAAACCACACAGTTGTATCAAATTGCTACAAAGCTGATAGAATGAGTGCACATTTTAAAATAATTTCACAGGATATGGGTGTCACTGGCTAGAACCGTATTTATAATCCATTCAAAATTGCTCAAGGGCAATTGAGAGTCAACTACATTGCTGTGGGTCTGGAGTCACATGTAGACCAGATTGGGGAATGATGGCAGATTTCCTTCCCTCAGTGTCATTAGTGAACCAGATGGGCTCTTAAAAATAATTTCATGATTATCATTAGACTTTTAGTTTTGAATTCCCAATTTTTGATGAATTTAAATTACAGGAGCTATTGGAAAACAATAGCTGCTTTTGTGGATTAATATTTAGTGATAATACCACTAAGCCATCACTTTCTCCCCTTTTACAGCACAGACTGCTGTACTGGTCATGACGTGTAGCCACATCCTTAGAGTAGTGAGAATTGAGTGAGAAATGCTAACCTTTTCATCCACGTGCTCATCTGGAGAATGAGTAACTTAATTGTAAAAATAAAGGGTATCACATTAAGCCAGCCACAAGCTACTGACAATAAATATTTGGAATAGTTTAGCCACTTTGGTTTGCGACCTTGATCAATATTTAAAGTGTATATAGTGAAGCATGAGATTAGTAAAATATTTCCAATTAAAATCAATGACAAGTTTAATTTATAAATTGCTGGTTGGAGTTTGTTCAAGTGGAAACACTTGACAATTATTGTTGCAAGGCTGAAGGATAAATATTTCTATATATAGTAAAGGTGATTACAGTGCCTGTAAACAATTTGATTAATGCATTGATAATCATTACAGCATTACAACAAGTCAAGCAAACATACACCATCGTGTTAGGTCCAGTTTCTGTTTATTGTATCAAGTACAAGGTATTTTATAAGCAGAATCCATAATCTGGGGCTTAATCTGTGTCTCTCCAGTATTTGTGATAGACCATCCATTTCATCATCACAATCACTTTCCCAGTCCTCTTGAACTTTTCAATTTCTCCTCCCCACTTGACCTGTAAAGGTTCTCGAAATCTCTGCTTCCTTTCTATTCAGTGAATGTAGATGTTGTTGCTAACTGTTGTTATTGAGTCATCGAGAGGGCAATATGGAAACAGACCCTTTGATCCAAATCGTCCATGCCTATCAGATATCTTAAATTAATCTAGTCCCATTTGCCAGCATTTTGCCCATATACCTCGAAACACCTTTTAAATGTTGTAATTGTACCAGTTTTCACCACTTCCCCTGACAGCTCATTCCATACATGCACCACCCTTTGCATAAAAAAAAGTTGCCCTTTAGGTCCCTTTTAAATCTTTCCCCTCTCACCCTAAAGCATGCCTCTAGTTTTGGACTCCTCTAACCTGGGAAAAAGATCTTGTCTATTTGTCCTAGCCATGTCCTTCATGATTTTATGAACCTCTAAAAAGTAACCCCTCAGCCTCCGATGCACCAGAGAAAATATCCTCAGCCTATTCAGTCTCTCCTTATAGATCAAACCCTCTAGCCCTGGTAACATCCTCATAAATCTTTTCTGAACACTCTCAAGTTTCATAATATCCTTCCTATAGCAGGGAGACCTGAATTGAATGCAGTGTTCTAAGAGTGGCCTAATCCAATCCCTGTACAGCCACCTCCCAACTCCTGTACTCAATGCATTGACCAATGAAGCTGAAAATGTGTTGCTGGTCAAAGCACAGCAGGCCAGGCAGCATCTCAGGAATAGAGAATTCGACGTTTCGAGCATAAGCCCTTCATCAGGAATGAGAGAGAGTAGCCAAGCAGGCTAAGATAAAAGGTAGGGAGGAGGGACTTGGGGGAGGGGCGATGGAGGTGGGATAGGTGGAAGGAGGTCAAGGTGAGGGTGATAGGCCGGAGTGGGGTGGGGGCGGAGAGGTCAGGAAGAAGATTGCAGGTTAGGAGGGCGGTGCTGAGTTGAGGGAACCGACTGAGACAAGGTGGGGGGAGGGGAAATGAGGAAACTGGAGAAATCTGAATTCATACCTTGTGGTTGGAGGGTTCCCAGGCGGAAGATGAGGCGCTCCTCCTCCAGCCGTCGTGTTGTTTTGTTCTGCCGGTGGAGGAGTCCAAGGACCTGCATGTCCTCGGTGGAGTGGGAGGGAGAGTTAAAGTGTTGAGCCACGGGGTGATTGGGTTGGTTGGTCTGGGCGTCCCTGAGCAGTTTCCATAGTGTAGTGGTTATCACATTTGCCTCACACGCGAAAGGTCCCCAGTTCGATCCTGGGTGGGGACATTGTGTTGTCCTTCCTCACGCATTGACCAATGAAGGCAAGCATACCAAATGCCTCTTCACTGCCCCGTCTACCTGGGACCTTAATATCCATTCTTTATTTTTCTCAAGAAGGTGATGTTGAGTTCCCTGCTTCTATGCAGATGACTGGCTTGTTAAGCCATTTTCAGAATCAGGGGCATCCCTGTGGGTCTGGACTCACGTGTAGGCCAGACCAGGGAAGGATAACAGAATTCCTTCCCTGAAGGCCAATAAAACCAGATGGATTTTTACAGCAATCCAGTGTTTTTATAATTTCCAATCCCAGATTTTTAATCCCAGATTTTATTTCGCTGATTGAGTTTAATTCCCCCAGTTGTCATGAATTACAAATGGCAAGCATCCAAGTTCAGTTGGCTACAGGGAAGTTAGATGGGCTTTGGTCTTTATTCCAATAGGAATAGGGTATAAGTATAGGAAGGTCCTGCCAAACTAAACAAGGATTTAGTCAGACCATACCGTGAATAGTGTGAGCAGTTTCAGTCCCTTTGTCTACAGAAGGATGTCCTGACATTTAAGGGAGTCTGCAGAAGGTTCACTAGGCTGATACCAGGTACAGAAAGATTTCTTTCAGGAGAGGTTGAGTAGACTGAGCTTAAACTCAGTGGATTTTAGAACAATGAGAGATGACCTTGAAAAATACAAGATTCTTAGAGGATTTCGCAGGGTCGATGTGGAATGGTTATTTCCTCTTGTGGGAAAGTCTAGGGCCAGAAAGCACAATCTCTGAGTAAGCCATTGTCCATTTAAGGCCATAAGATTAGATACAGGAACAGAATTAGGCCACTTGACCCATTGACTCTCCTCCATGATTCCATCATGGCTGTTACGTTTCTCAACCCCATTATCCTGCTCTGTCCACTTGAAAAATGATCTCTTTTCCCATCAAGAGCCTATGTATCTCTGTCCCAAATACTATGAATGATTTGGCGACATAGCCCGCGATAGCAATGAGTTCCTCTGACTCCCCACCCTCTGGCTGAAAAAAATTCCTCCTCATCCCAGTTCTAAAAGGCTGTCCCTTCACTCTGAGGTTGTGCCCTCGGGTCCTAGTGTCTCCTACTCATGGAAACATTTTCTCCAAGCCCTCTCTATACACACCTCTCAGCATTCTGTAAGTTTCAATCAGATTCCCCCTCATCCTTCTAAACACCACCAAGTAAAGACCCAGAGTCCTTAACTGCTCCTCATCTGACAAGCCCTTCATTCCCCAGGATCATTTTTGTAAATCTCCTCTGGACCCCATCCAAGGCCAGCACATCCTTCCTTCGATGCAGTGCCCAAATCTCCTCACAATATTACAAATGCAGTCTGACTAGAGCCTTATACAGCCTCAGCAGTATATCCCTATTCTTGTATTCTCACCCTCTTGAAATGAATGATAACATTGCTTTTGCCTTCCTAACTGCCATCTGAAACTATATGTTAGCCTTAAGGGAATCCTGACCTCTGACTCCTAAGTCCTTTTGTGCTTTTGAGAATCCACCATTCTCAAAATAGTCTATATCTCTATTCTTCTTCCTAAAGTGCATCACCTCACATTTTTCCCACATTGCATTCCATCTGCCACTTCTTTGCCCACTGTCTTAGCCTGTCCAAGTCCTTCTGCATCTTCCCCAGTTCCTCAGTGCACCTAGCCCTCTACCTATCTTTTTGTCATCTGCAAACTTAGCAACAATGCCCTCCGTTCCTTTGCACATGTTGATGGACAAAGTGGTTGGTTGTGGTCCCAACACTGAATTCTGCAGAACACCATTAGTCCCTGGCTGCCATCCTGAACAAGGCCCCTTTACCCCCACTCTCTGCCTTCTGCCAGTCAGCCAATCCTCTATTCATGCCCTTACCTTACCCATAACATAATGGGCTCTGATCGTATTTAGCAGCCTCCTGTGCTGCGTCTTGCCAAAAGCCTTTGGGAAATCCAAACAGATCACATCCATTTGCTTTTCTAACTTGTCATTACCTCCGTAAAGAACTCCATCAGATTCGTCAGGCATGAGCTCCCCTTGATGAAACCATTCTAATTGTGCCCTATTATACGATGCACTTCCAAGTACTCGGCCATTTCATCCTTAATAATGGACTCTAAAATGTTACCAATGACTGAAATCAGGTTAACTAGCCAATCTTCTGTCTTTTGTCTCACTCTTTTCTTAAATAGAGGTAATAAGTTAACCATTTTCCAGTGCTCTGGCATCCTCCCTAACTCCAGTGATTTCTGAAAGATCACCACCAATGCTTCCACTATCTCCTTCGTTATTTTATTCAGAACACTGAGGTGTAGTCCATCTGGTCTGGGTGATTTATCCATCTTCAAAGCTTTCAGCTTCCCCAGCACCTTCTCCTTAATGATGGCCACTACGCTCACCTCTACTTCCTGACTCCATTGAAGTTGTGGTATGCTGCTGGTATCTTCCACTGTGAAAACTGATGCAAAGTATCTATTCAATTCCTCCACTATTTAGAACATGGAACATAGGATAGTGCAGAACAGTACAGGCTCGTCGGCCTACAATGTTGTGCCAAGCATTTATCTTAACCTAACCGATACAACCCTCAATTTACTGCCATCCACGAGCTTGTCCAGCAGTCGCTTAAATGTCCCTAATGTCCCTGACTCCACTCTCACTGCTGGCAAGTGTATTCCACACACCCATCACTCTCTGCCTAAAGAACCCACCTCTGACATCACCTTAAAGTTATGACCCCTCATTACAGCCATTTCTGCCCTGGGGAAAAGTCTCTGGCTATCTACTCTATCTGTGCCTTTCATTACCTTGTACACCTCTAGCAAGTCACCTCTCTTCCTTTTTCTCTCCAGTGTGAAAAGCCCCAGCTCACTCAGCCTCTTTTCATAAGACCATCTCTCCAATCCAGGCGTCATCCTGGTAAATCCTCACTGTACGCTCTCAAAAGCATCTACATCCTTCCTGTAATGAGACAACCAGAACTGGACACAGTATTCCAAGTGTGGTCTAACCAGGATTTTATATAGCTATAGCAAAACCTCGCAGCTCTTAAACTCTATCCCCCTGTTAATGAAAGCCAACACACCATACACCTTCTTAACTTGGGTGACAACTTTGAGGTATCTATGTACATGGACCCCAAGATCCAACTGTTCCTCCACACTGCCAAGAATCCTGACTTTAACCCTGAATTCAGCATTCAAATTTGACTTTCCAAAATGAATCATTTCACATTTATTTCATTACAATATCTCCAGCCTCAATTTCCAATGCTTCAAAGTCCACTCTTTCTTACCTTTTGTATAACGAAACAAAAACAATCTTGCAATCTTCTTTTATATGACTTGCTAGCTTACCTTCATATTTTAATTTTCCTCCTCATTGTTTTTTTTAATTCTTCGATGTTAGTTCCCAATCCTCTGGTTTCCCTTAATCTTCACCATATTGTATGCTTTTGCTTTTGCTTTTGTGCTCTCCCTGCCTTCCCTTGTCAGCCATTGTTGCCTCATCCTCCCCTTAGTATGTTTCTTCGTCCTTGGGATGAATTTCTGCTGTGCTTCCTGAATTTCTCTGAGAAACCCCTGCCATCGCTGCTCCACTGTCTTCCCTGCTCATCGACTCCGGCCAGCTCCTCCCTCACGTCTTTGTAGTTACATTTACTCAGATGTCATGAGAGAGCGGGACTGTATTGGCTTTGTCATACTGTAACATGTGGACAGTTTGGTATTCATATATTGTTGTTATAGGAACAAAAGAAGGTCATTCAGATCTATTTTACTACTCAATGTAATGTTGTACCTCACCTCCAATTCCATGTTTGATTCAGGTCTCATGATTGCCCAACTTAAACATGGACTTCAATTATTGACTCTCCAACTTTCATTGGAGGGTCCATCATCTTCTGAAGCAGGGTTTTAACATTTCCCTCATCTATTGTATGAGAAAGGCCTTCACAATCCCTCTTCAAAATAGCCAACCTGCAATGCTAAAGTTTAAGCTCCTCAGTGGAGGTTAGACCTTCCAGAAGGAACTCTGTCTCGCTCTGTCTCTCTCTGTCTCTCTGTGTATTGTCACATCCTCAGGTTTGAGCTGTTCTGAGGTTTCAGGCTCAGGGACTTCTGCCCTGTTCTTCAGAGAAATTGCTGCTTTACTCTTACTGAAAATGTGTTGCTGGAAAAGCGCAGCAGGTCAGGCAGCATCCAAGGAGCAGGAGAATCGACGTTTCGGCCATGAGTCCTTCTTCAGGTTCCTGTAGAAGGGCTCATGCCTGAAACGCCGATTCTCCTGTTCCTTGGATGCTGCCTGACATGCTGCGCTTTTCCAGCAACACATTTGCAGCTCCGATCTCCAGCATCTCCAGTCCTCACTTTCTCCTGGAAGGCTTTACTCTTACTGTCTCTTCTTGTTATTTGATTGTTTCTTCCAACACCGATAGTCTTGCATAGTGTCATGGAGAGGTACTTATGCTGTTGCACATAACACGATCTTTATAATGCATATCTCTGTTCCTTTTTTTTTGCTTCTTCATCAACGTTCATGTCACATCATGTTTACCATCTTACTATCAGAACCATTCTCAATCCCGTCTGCCTTATGAGGGGGTTGGTTGAACTCAGCTGAATGGCTGGCTCACAATACAGAATGACACCAACAATCTGGATTTGATTCCTGTACTGGCTGAGGTTATCATGAAAGACTCTCCTCCTCAACCTTTCTCCTCGCCTGAACCTCAGGTTAAACCACCAGCAGCTGTCTCTCTCTGAGAGAGTAGTTTATAATCTGCTAAGACTATAGTGACCTTATATCTACCTGAGCATAATCTTTATCTTGAATACCTAAGTGATCAGTTCTTCCATCATGTTTTTTTTTGGGTAGAACACCTTCCTGGAGGGATCATGTTTTGCCATAGTACTGTCCTTATCTCTGAGACAGGAGGCCCAAATTCAAACCCTGCCTGCTCTACAGGTGAGTGATAAGATCTCGAAACAGGTTGGTTAGAGGGTATCCATCCTGAGGAACTAGGGCACTTTGTTTGCAGCAGCAGTGTCCTTATGTCTGAGCCAGGAGGCTGCGGTTCAAAGTCCAACCTTCTCTCAGGGAAGGCTCTGAACAAGTTTATTAGAAACTATCTCTGTGCTGGCTTCTGCTGCTAGGTACTACTTATTAATTATTCATTGAGAGTTCTTATGGGGTAGTGATAGTGTCCTTACCTAGTGACCTGGGTTTAAGTCCCATCTGCTCCAGAGTATGTTTCTGAACTCGTTGATGAGGAAATTGTTAAGAACTCTCTCACTTCTGTTTTCTCAGGGGACGGAGCAAAATTGTATTGAAAGAAGAAAGCTTGGAGGCGAGATTTGGAAGAGGGATTAATTTTTTTCTTTACATTGTGTTCACAAATATATTTGACATTCCCATCAAACTAAAATAGTTGGAAGTGTTGTCCCAAATTAGTTATATAAGGTTGTATGGTTGCTATACACTACCGTGAACAGGTGAGGCATGGGAAGAATATTGATATTCAAACAAAGGAAGGTGCAATTCTGTCCACAGATTTCCATCTCATTCCTAAATAAAGCAAAGTGGTGACTTTAATTGAATCTGGTCAGACTGAATGTTTTATGCAAAACATAAAACTGCAAAGCAGAGCCCAATCAGGTACAGATTAAAACAAAACTCACCCTGGGACTGGATTGTTACGAAAACAAACTTCCCTCATGAAATTTTCAAGGTTGCAAATCTCTCTGTAGTGCAAGAATTGAAATTGGATGGCAGTCCACCGCCGAATGGGGCAGGGATTTCTGTCAAGTGTTAGGTGGAAAAACAGAAAGATAATCAAGCACAGAGATTGTCAGGAAAATTGGTTCATTTTCATGTAATTTTACCACAATGCAACAGCACTTGTAATAAAAAATATACTTGAGGGAAATAATAGGAAAGCTGTCTTAATTTCTAATTCATAGTATGAAGCCAAACAATTGAACCTACTGGGAATGTTGGCTTGCACTAGCTTATTAATTTTGTTATTCGTGTGGTTCAAATCAGAGCTGGAGGATGAATTTATGATTGTTAAAAAGCATTAGAAAGTGTATTCCCTACTGCTTCCAAGTTATATTAGATCCATGATTCTCTGTAACAATTCCTCGCTCTCTATAAAACTCAAGTAACTGCAGAACTTGAGCACGGAGCCAGATCTGAAGAGATTCTGCCTCATCACCTCCAGACATCAGACTTTAATCATTGCTTTGCTCACATTG
Source organism: Hemiscyllium ocellatum (assembly GCF_020745735.1). Lineage (NCBI taxonomy): Eukaryota > Metazoa > Chordata > Chondrichthyes > Orectolobiformes > Hemiscylliidae > Hemiscyllium > Hemiscyllium ocellatum. The sequence goes on along the minus strand of NC_083416.1, from coordinate 82,551,380 downwards.
CTTTTTCAGAATTAACTCCATCTATCCTTTTTTTCACTACAGTAACAATGGACAAGTATTGACAGGAGAAAGTGAGGACTGCAGATGTTGGAGATCAGAGTTGACAGTGTATTGCTGGAAAAGCCCAGCAGGTCAGGCGGCAGCTGAGGAACAGGACAATCGATGTTTTGGGCAAAAGCCCTTCATTATGCCCGAAACATCAATTTTCCTACTCCTCAGATGTTGCCTGACTTGCTGTGTTTTTTCCAACACCACACTCTCGACAAGTACCGACAGATTTGTTTTGAATTAAAATTTGTCCTGAATTGCCCATTCTGTAACATGGATTCAATGCAATGGGTTACACCTTTTTAGCTGCTCCATTTTGGTCTCAATGATGCCTGACGCTGTGAAGTTAGTAATCTTGTAATTTTAGTCAGAGGTGAATGTGAATTCTCTCTTCAGGTCAGGATGAGATCACACCTGGAGGGGAGCTTTCATGACATTGGTCTTGCTGTGATTTGACTGCTCTCTGGTCAAGGTCCTGAGACTGGGAGGTTCTATTGAAGTTATCTTGGTCATTTATTGCAGTGCAAATTGCACAGTCTGCAGTCACATCATAGAAATGGTCGTGGAATGGCTGGGGCGGGGGGGGAGGTCAGTTGCTGGTGATGATACCTGCCTGGGAATGTAATGGTGCAGTAACAAAAACAAAGCACAAAAAAAAAATCAGCCAGGGCTCAGGATGTTCAAGATTCAAGGTGTTTAGGAAAAACAGGCAAGAAAAGTAAAGCATTAATGATGAAAAAGATTTTGTTCTGGGATTGGAGGATGTCATACAAGAGCATCTGAATTATCAGCTTGTAACCAAGCAACATGGACTGCAGCGGTTCAAGAAGGCAGCTCACCACTACCTTCTCAAGGGCAACTAGGGACGGCTAATAAATGTAGGCCCAGCTATGTCTCACAATTGAATATAAAGAGTTGTTAAGAAGGCATACAGAACACTTGCCTTTATCAGTTTGGGTGCAGTTTATAAGAGCAGGGAGGTCATGCTGCAGCTGTCCAGGACTTTGACGAGGTCACAGCTGGAGTACTGTGTGCAGTTCTGGTCACTGTACTTTTGGAAGGATGTGATCGCATGGAGGGGGTGCAGAGGGGATCCACCAGGATGTTACCTGGGATACAGCATTTGAGATGTGAAGAGAGGCTTGATAATCTCAGGCTGTTTTATTTCAAGCAGGGAAGGTTGAGGGGGGGAAGTTGAGTGAGGTGTGTGAGATTATGAGGGACATGACGTGGAGGTGCCGGTGTTGAACTGGAGTGGGCAAAGTTAAAACTCACACAACACCAGGTTATAAACCAACAGGTTTATTTGGAAGCACTAGCTTTCGGAGCGCTACTTAGTGACAACTACCTAAGCGAGAAGCAGTGTTTTGAAAGTTAGTGTTTCCAAATAAACCTGTTGGACTATAACCTGGTGCTGTGTGATTTTTGAGATTATGACAGACATGGACAGGGTGAATAGAAAGCAGCTGTTCCCCTTGGTTAAAGGATCAATAACAATCCACTTTCAAGGTGTTTTGAACCTGCTCCAAGGTCTCTTTGTTTGGCAACACTCCCCAGGATCTTCCCATTAAGTATTTAAGTCCTGTGCTGATTTGCCTTACCAAGATACAAATTTGACAAAATAATTTAGAGAGGGGTGAAAAAATTTCGGGGTAGTTATATCTCTGGACTTTGATTATCCCAAGGTAGATTGGAATAGTGACAATTTAAAGGCAAAGAGTTTCTCAAGGTGGTACAAGGGAATTCCCTTGTACATACTCGATGGGCTGAATGCCCTAAAACTGCTCCAATATACATATGGTCTTATACATTTCCGATTGTTAGTGAATTAGGCTGTGAGGGTTAAAGAGGGAAACATCAAAAATCAGGCTTCAATTAATGAACCTTGTAGGAGACAAGCCTTTTGTACCCAAGAGAAAAGTGTCCGCGGGAAACTGGAAACAACTACTGTTATCAATGTCATCAAAATACTCCAGAGAGACCTTGGAGGCAGAAGAGGTTTAGAGACAGAGTGGTAACAGACACTGATAAGGGATGGGTCCATATCGTGCCAGACTAACTGATCTTTGATTAACCAGAACACCGTAAGAAACTGGAACAGGAGTAGACTGCTCAGCCCTTCGTGCCTGCTCCACCATTTAATAGGATCATGGCTGACCCGACATTCCTCACCTCCATATTCCTGCCTTTTCCTTATCCCTTGATTCCATGACTGTTGGAGAATCAAGGCGAAAGTGGGAACTGCAGATGCTAGAGATTGGAATCGAGAGTGTAGTGCGGGAAAAGCACAGCAGGTCAGGCAGCATCTGAGGAGCAGGAGAATCAACGTTTCAGGCAAAAGCCTTTCATCAGGAATCTATCTCAGCCTTCAATATGTACAAGGACTCTGCCCCCACTCTGTAGCAAGGAGTTCCAAAGACTCAGAACCCTCAGAGAAGAAACCCCTCCTCACCTCAATCTTAAATTGACGCCCCTTTATTGAAGCTCTGTCCTCCGGTCCTAGAGTTTCCTCTGAGTGAAACCATCCTCTCATCATCGGCCCTGTCAAGGCCCTTAAGTATCCTAACTGTTTCAATGAGATCACCTCTCATTCTTCTAAACTCCATTGAGTCCCAACCTGTTTAACCTTGGCTCATAAGACAATCCTGCCATACTGGGGATCATCCTAGCAAAACTGCTGTCAATGGCTTCCAATGAAATGAAATCTTCCTTAAATAAGGGGATCAATACTCCAGATGTGATCTCCCCAGCACCTTGTACAGTTTCAGTAAGACTTCCTTACTCTCATACTCCAACCTCTTTGAAAGACAGGTCAACATTCCATGAGCCGTCCTGATTACCCGTTGCCCCTGTGTATTAACGTTCTGCGTTTTGTGCACAAGTTTTCCCCAAGTCTCTTTGTGTTGTATCTTTCTGCAGTTTCTCACCACTTAAATAAAACTGTTCTTTTGTTCTGTTTGCCAAAATGAATAGCTTTGTAAAAGGGAAAGCAGTAACCATATGAACCTCTGTTCTAGATGGATGGTGTCGGCAAATAGGGTGGGGCAGGTTTAGGTGTTCCATTTGAAAGGAAATTTGTTAAGTGCCCTATGAACAAGGAGCAAAAGTAGGTCTTCATACCCTCGAGTCTCCTCCAACATTCAACAAGATCATGGATGATCTGATTACTCCATATTGTCCCTCATCCCTGCTTTCTTTCACCCTCTTTCTTATCAGGAATCTCTCTAACTCAGTCTTAAAAATATCCAAAGCCTCTTTTTCAAATACTTTTTGAGGGAGAGAGTCCCAAAGGTTCATGATTCTTGAAGAGAAAAATGATCCTCCTTAAATAGGTGAGCCCTTATCCTGATGTCGCTATAATGCTGGTCCTGTGGTGTCTATAATGTAGAACATTTGCAAAGTCAAGGCAGATTGACACTGCTTGCTCTCCAACAATATTGATCCTGCAAATAGGCTTGTTGACGTGAATGTAAACTGGAAGCTGTACATGTGTAGGTTTCATCATGGCTTCCTGTGTGAGTAGACAGGATTAAGAATTCACAAACTTGGTACATTCAACAACATCTTGATGAATAATGAATAGCAGCCAGTTTTCTGAGGACTGATAACTTGATTTTTGTTATAAACATGTTGGATGGTTTGATGACATTGATGTTATCCATGAGGTTGAGAATGGGAAATGTATGTACAGCATGCTTCATTTTGCTAACTACACCACGAGATTCTAATTTATTGATCACTTCATGAATAGATCTCTGGCACAATACCACGGTGAGTCTTTATTGCAGCAACAGTTTGTACTGTCTGCAAAATGCCCTACAACAGTGCTGATGAAGCAACCCTGTTTAAATTGGCACCATATCACATTCTTCAATACTCATTATCTTTACCATCCAATTGCAGCAACGTGTACCTTCTACAAATGTACTGTTGTAACTCACAAAGATTCATTTGATAGCATCTACCATCTAGAAGGACAATGAACACCAACCTTCCAAGCCATTTACCATCTTTACTTCTAAATATAGCACCGTTTCTTCAGTGTTTCTGGGTCAAAGGTGTGGAGCTTCCTCCCTAATGATCTTGCCAGCTTACACTGTCCCTGTAATAGGTGGACTGCAGTGATTTCCTTTTATTCATTCACAGGATGAGGACATCGCTGGCTGGGCCAGTATGTAATATCCATCCCGAATTACCTAGGGGGCAGTTAAGAGTCAACTGTATTACTGTGGTGTCTGGATTCACATGTAAGCCAAATCAGGTAAGGATAGCAGTTTCCTTCCCTGAGGGACATTAGTGAGCCAGATGGGATTTCTCCAATAATTCCAGATTTTCTTTCCTTTAAATTCAAATTTCACCATCTGCCATGGTGGGATCTGAACCTGGGACATTATCTGGGTCTCTGGACTGGCAGTTCAACAATAATGCCTCTAGGCCATCGTTGTGCTCACCACCAACTTCTCAAGGGGCAACTAGGGATGGTGATAAATGCTAGCCCAGCCAGTTATCCCCACACCATACAAAGAAAGATTTTTTAAAAATGTAGAGCTGGGCAGGCCAGAGGACCTAATCGTATTGTCATGTTCAACCAATTGATCAGCTATAATTGACACTCATCTTGAATCTGCCGCTTGCTATTGTATTTGTAAATCAGAACACTCTACACGTTGATTAGAAACCCATCACTCAACTAGACTCAAATGCAAGCTTTTCCATCAGGTCAAATGATGTAAAATGAAGGCTATTCTGTAAACAGGCTCACTGATGAGGTCACTGTTTTAATTGTTCTGGCTATGAACACAGTTTTGAGGAAATGTGTTATTACACAGTGAAACAGGGATCCCTGGGAGCTCCGCAAAACAGGAAAGGCTGAACCTATTTTCAAACAACTCTCCCTATACAGAAAGAGTTGGAGTCCAACCCACAGTGGCCAATCCATCATTTACCAGCCTGTTTCTAACAACACTGCTGCCTCACCTTGAAAAAGCAGAGTTTGGTTAATTCCCATAAAGATTTGCTCTCAATAAAGCCATCAGCTTTAAAACAATTCAGCTTGTGACCCCCAATGCAACTAATCTATTTCTGGATAATTCTTGTTCTTGTGATGTAATTACTGATTTAATTCGTGACGAGTGTTCAGGGCTGGGATTTGTTTTGGTAGGTTTTCCAGCAAGTGCGTCATCGAATTGTATGGAGAGACAATATTACAAAAAAAGTACATTTAGATGAGGCAGAGGTGGAGTTTGTTCAGACTTCTTCAACTGAAAAAGAAGTAAGGGAAAAAAGATTGAGGGAGTGATGGTGATATTCTGATAGTCTCACTGAACTGGGGAGTGAAGTATAAAATTACAGGGGGTGAGATAAACACTGGGCTGAGGGAGTGGGATGTTATAAAAGACACCTCAAAGCTCTGAAACAGTCCCGGCAAGGCTGCCTGCACAGATCCTGCCAATCCACCGGGAAGTCAGACACACCAACACTAGCGTCCTCAACCAGGGCAACATCCCCAGCATTGAGTCACTGACCAGGCCCTTGATCGGCTGCAATTGGCTGGGCACATTGCCCCCATGACCGACACAAGACTTCCCAAGCTCTAATCCCAGCTCCGAAATGGGAGGGCAGCTCCAAGTGGGGCAGAGGATGCGTTTCAGGGATAAACACAGTACTTCACTGGGAAAGTGTAGCATTCCCATCCACACCTGGGAATCACTGGGGGAGGAGCATTCGGGAAGGCATTGGGCACCTCTAGACTTGCCATCAGGAAAAAGCAGAGGCCAGGGGAAACAGCATAAGGAGCACGCTGCCATGGCAACACCCCACCCACCCGCTTCCTGTGAACATCTCCTGCCTCCAGTGTAACAGGGCCTGTGGCAGTCCCATCAATCTGTACAGTACCCTACAGACTTACCCGGAGAGTGGAAAATTTGATGACGATAATCTCTCTGAGCTAGTAATCCAGAGATGTGAATGAATGCTTCAAGGACATCGGTTCAAATCCCTCTCTGGAAAACAATAGAATTTATTTTCAATTAATAAATCTAAGATGCAAGTTGAGCTGAAGATGATAATTATTGATTGTCATTAAGAGCCCATCTGGATGATAAAGAGGGGTGAAGGGGGAGGGAGTCTGTCATCCTTACATGGTCTAATTGGTTGACTTTGAACTGTGCTCTGAACTAGCCAAGCTGTTCAAGGGCAATTAGGGATAGGCAACAAATATTGACCTTTCCAACAAGGCCCATGTCCCCAGAAGGGGAAAAATAAAACCTTTTAGTTCGTGGACAGGGCTAACTTCTTGGGAGTAAAATAATAAATTTGTTTCCTGATTAGAAAATGTGGGATCTTTTCATGTAGGTTTTTACTTGTCAAATGAGCTGAACTGTCAGGAGTACAGCTGATTGGCCCTTTGTGTCTGCCATGGTCTCCTGTGCTCGATACTGCACAAGGAAATAGACAACATTTTAAGAACAAAAGAACAAAATTGAGGTACAGCACAGGAACAGGCCCTTCACAATGCCAATCAACATGCCCAAACTAAACTAAAGAAGACAAACCACCTGCCCTTATTTGGTCCATATCCCGATATTCCCTCCCGATTGATGCAACCCCCGTCCAGATGTCTCTAAAATGGCACCAACGCGCCTGCTTCCACCACCTCTTCTGGCTCCTACCCCTGTCTGTGTGAAAAACATCCCTCAAGCATTTCCCTTAAACTTCCCACCCCCTCACCTTGAACCTGTGGCCTCTTGTAATTGAAGCTTCAACCTGGGAAAAAGCCTCTGAACTATCCAACCTAGCTATACCAATGATAATTGTTTAGATCTCTACCAGGTCTCTTCTCAGCTACTGTTTTTCCAGTGAAAACAATCCTGGTCTTTTTAACCTTCCTCAGAGCTAATGATCTTGAGACCAGGCAACATCCCGGTGAACCTTCTCTGCAGTCTCTCCAAAGCTTCCACCTCCTCCTGTTCGTGTGGCGACCAAAACTGCACACCATACTCCAAATGTGGCCTGATAAGGGTTTTATATCACCGCAGTTTGCCGATTCTTGTACTCAATGCCCCAACCAATGAGGGCAAGCATGCCAAATGCCTTCTTAATCATCTTGGCCACCTGTCTTGCCACTTTTAGGGAACTGTGGAACTGGACGCCCAGATCCATCTGTATGTTCATGTTCGGAAGGTTTCTGTCACTTATTGTATAAACTGGAATGTCAGCCAACCGGGGTTAATAGAGTGATCCAACAAAGCAGAGGACTTCTTGCATCATCCAGTGGAATGTTGTGTGGCTTCCAGAAGGATGAAACCATGCAGGCACAGGACATTAATTATTCTGAATGCCAAAAATCAAATTCCCGGCTGCAGTGTAAAAAGAAGAAGGGTTACTGGAACTTAAAACCTTATCTCTGTTTCTCTCTATACAGATGCTACTAGATCTGCTGAGTTTCTCCAGCATGTTCTGTTTGCTTGTTCCAGAAACATTGATGTTGGAGAAACAATAACGGTTGACAATGGTTTTGGAGAGGCCAAAGGTTGTATCGGCATGATTCTTCTTCATCTCTATACAGATGCTACTAGATCTGCTGAGTTTCTCCAGCATGTTCTGTTTGCTTGTTCCAGAAACATTGATGTTGGAGAAACAATAACGGTTGACAATGATTTTGGAGAGGCCAAAGGTTGTATCGGCATGATTCTTCTTCAAGTCCCGAAGCTCAAGTATAACTGTGAGTATTTTAAGAATGGTAGAGAGAGTGAAGAGGACGATGGGTTTGTACCTGGACACTACTGTCCCTGCCTGCTATCTCTGAGTAGATGAAAAGAATCTTGCTATCTGTAAACTAGGAATGAACTCTGTCACATGTGCACCAGCCAGAAATGCAAGGCCTCAGTTGTTGAGATATCAGGCCCAGAGCAATGAAAACAACCTGTGGGCTTGTCAGCTGGGCTCCAACCTCCCAACTTCACAAATGATGCCCTGGAAAGACGACGGTAGAGAGGAAACCTGATAGATTTCTACAAGATTATGAGAGGCATAGATAGGGTGGGTTGTCAGATGCTTTTTCCCCAGGGTTGATGAAGTGGCATATGTCAGGGTATTCACAAAAGCCACAACAGACAATGTGACTCAATGAACAATCTGTCACCCCAGGAATTGTACAAGGCCTTGCTGAGACCACACCTGGAGTATTGCGTGTGGCTTTGCTTTTCCTAACTGAGGAAGGATGTTCTGGTGATGGAGGGAATGCAGTGAAGGGTTACCAGACTGATTCCCAGGATGGCACAACTGATGTATTAAGAAAGATTGGATCATTTAGGATTATATCCATTGGAGTTAAGAAGAATGGAAGGGGGAGCGTGTTTCATAGAAACATATAAATTTCTAACAGGAATAAACAGGGTAACTGCAGAAACTTCATAACCAGGAGTCGTCCTAAGATATGGGCTGAGCCATTTAGTCCTGAGGTGAGTAGAAATGTCTTCACCCAGAGCATGGTGAGCCTGTGGAATTCTCTGCCACTGTTTTCAAGAAGGAGTTAGATATTAGTTCTTGAGGATGATAGGATCAAGGGGAGAATACAGGAAGAGGTTACTGAGTTGGATGATCAACCATGATCATATTGAATATTCGAAGGGCCAAATAAACATAGTGGTTACAAGAGCAGGTCACAGGCTGAGGAAAATGGTGGTGAGTAACTCACCTCCTGACTCCCCAAAGCCTGTCCAAGATCTACAAGGCACAAGTCAGGAATGTGATGGAATACTCCCCACTTGCCTGGACGAGTGCACCATCCAGGACAAATCATCCTGCTGGATTGGCACCTTTTGTTTATCTCCACCACTGACATTCAGTAACAGCAGTGTGAAATATCTACAAACGCACTGCAAAAATTCACCAACGATCCTCAGACAACACCTTCCAAACCCACAACCACTTCCATCTTGAAGGATAATGGCAGCAGGTACATGGAAGCACCACCACCTGCAAGTTCCCCTCCAAGCTACAAGAATCTGTTTTGGGGCTACTGCTGTTTGTCATTTTTATATGTCACCTAGATGAGGGCGTAGAAGGTTAGGTTGGTAAATTTACGAATGACACTAAGATTGGTGGAGTCGTGGATAGGATATTGCAGGTTACAGAGTGATATAGATAAGCTGCAGAGCTGGGCTGAGAGGTGGCATATGCAGTTTAATGTGGAAAAGTATGAGGTGATTCACTTTGGAAGGAGTAACAGAAATAAAGATTATTGGGCTAATGATGAGCAGAGAGATCTCAGTATTCAGGTACATAGATTCTTGTAAGTTGCCACCCAGGTAGATAGGGTTGTTAAGAAAGCATAAGGTGAGTTCGCCTTTATTGGTACAGGGATTGAGTTTTGGAGCCATGAAGTCATGTTGCAGTTGTACAAAATCCTGGTGCAGCCACACTTGGAGTATTGCATACAGTTCTGGTCACTGCATTATAGGAAGGATGTGGAAGCTTTGGAAAGGGTGCAGAGGAGATTTACCAAGATGTTGCCTGGTATGGAGGAAATGTCTTACAAGGGAAGGCTAAGGGACTTTAGACTGTTTTCGTTGGAGAGAAGGTTGAGAAGTGGCTTAATTGAAACATATATGATAATCAGAGGGTTAGATCTGGTGGACAGTGAGAGGTTTTTTTCTTGGATTATGAGGGGCATTGACAGGGTGAATACACAGCAGACGTTCCCCTTACCTGAAGGGTCAATAAGAAGAGACCATAATTTTCAGGTGAAAGACAGGATGCTTTGAGGAAATTTGAAGTAAACTGTTTTCACCCAGAGGGTGTTTGGTTCTGGAATGTGCTGCCTGGGAAGGTAATTAAGGCAGAAAACCATGTAAACTTCAGAAAAGTACTTGGATGATCACTTGTGGTGTCCTAACATTCAGGCCTATGGGCAAGTGCAGGAAGGTTGGAAAAGTATAGATTTAAAACTTTTTATTTGTCAGTACAGACTCAATGGGCTGAATGGTCTCTGTACTGTATGATTCCATGATTCTGCAGCTCCCCCAGCAGAGGAAATAATCCCTCTCTTGTTTTGCCGTGTTGAATGCCATATCTGCCAGCGGTATCTGCAGGTATTCAACTTACAACAGATTCAAGATGTCAGCTGTCAAATGTAAACATTTACTTGGGTCTCTGATAGACTTGAAACCAATGGAAAGAAGTGACATTGAGTGTCCAGTGTTCACTTCTATTTACCCATTGATGTGTTCTGTCAGTCATCCCTGAAATCACACTGCTTCAGTTCCTCTACTGACTTCAGAAAAGATGTTGAAATGCTCACTTTACTTAGCGAATGACATTTATTCTTGTTAATTGCCTCATCAGGACCTCAATCTAGGCATAAACTTGAAATAACTCTGAGCCATTTCTGGTGACATTTTATGTATTTTTAATCTTACAGTTTCACTCCACACACCTTATTGGAATATTTTTAAGCTGTAATTTTGACAGCATTATCAATCACAAGAGCAGGCAATGTCTGCAGTAGTTTTCTGTTCATGGAGGTGAAGGAGATTGGCAATGTCAATTGGATATGGCACTTTGAATGTATACCAGAACAGACAAAGTCTGAGTAAGGCGGGGCCATTTGGCCCCTCAAACTTCTTCTGCCACCCGACTGACATAATTGGGGACTCATTTCCACTTCTCTCCTGCTGCCTTATGATCTTTGGCTCCCTTGATGATCAGAAATCCCAGACTTCAGCACATGGGAAACTCAATGCTGCAGCACCCACTGTTTTCTTGGGGAAGAGAATTTCACTGACTCACAATCCTGTGAGAGAAAATAAACCCACCTCTTCTTTATTTAAAGTGGGAAGCCCCTTATTTTTAAGTTGTGTGCCTTAGCACTAACATTTCCCTCTGGAGGAAACATAGTCCAATCATTCACACTATCAAAAGTCTTCTCTAACATGAACACTGTCATTTTCTGTCTCTCTCACTCTCAAATGTTCACTCTCTCTTACTCCGTCTCTCAGTCTCTCTCACTCTCCCTCTCTCACGGTCCCTCATACTCTCACTCTCTTTCACTGTCTCTCACTCTCTCAATCTATCTCACACTCCCACTCCCTCTCACTCACTTATTCTCTTTCTCTCTCTTTCTCTCACTTTTTCCATTCTTTCTCACTCTGTCTCTCAATCTCTGCCATAAACTGAAAAGGTGAGAAATGTTGTGTCCACAGTCTTGTGTCTGAACTAAAAATCAACAAGAACTAAAGGGAAACATTTCATAGATGCCAGTAATCCAGATTAATGTCAGAATTATACTTCACTGACTTCTCTTTCTTATTCTTTCTTCAGCGTTGTGTCCTGTCTTGTATTGTGCTGTATCTGAGAGAATTTTGTCAAATGGGTGGTATTTAACTAATGGAGAGTAAGAATTTATCATTTGGTTTTTTTTCTGCCATTGTTTTTGAATTGTCAGTATTCAATAAATAGACGTTTTCTTGTTAAGTACAAAAAATGATTGACTAAGTTTTGACTCCCAGCACACTACCTCAGAGAATCACAACAGTACACTTGGACACCCAGGTCCCTCCGTAACATCAAATTCTACTGACCCTCTTGTGAAGCATTTTACATAATGTGGAGACCTGACAATGGAAAACACAATCAGTCACGGTATAGACCCTGCGTATGGAGATCATTGGATGGTAGGGCCGTGAAATATGTGGAAAGAGAAGAGAAGAATCCTCATTGAAGACATCATTGACAATGCTCATAAATTTCATAATGTTCATAATGTTCATAAATTTCAATGTTCATAACCAACCGACTCCCACAGCTACCTAGATTACACCTCCTCCCACCCTCCCCCCTCTAAAAACGCCAACCCATATTCCCAATTCCTTCGCCTCCGCCGCATCTGCTCCCAGGAGGACCCACTATCTTCTTGTCTAGGTGATTTATTTTCCAAACAAAGGATTGTGATTTGCATAAACAGCTGTTTCTTCTCCCCTGTTGGTGATGTATGTATTAAAGTGACACAGAGCCAACACAAGACTCAATAACTTTCTCAAGAATGGAATAATTTTGCTGACATGTAATGACTTTCTTTGCAGATGACCACCTTGTCATCTTGCAGTAATACAGCCCCATACCAATGCAGCTGGCATTATGAGACAGTCTGATCTTGTAATTGCACGCTCATGACTTAGCATGGTGAGAGCTGATGCAGTTGCCAGCACAGCTTGCAAGCTTTCAAAGATATATTGACAGCTTTCAAATTTACTGTGTTTCTTCACCAAATGTAGTAATGATGCAATGGCAGTGATGAGATTTGAAATAAATCTGTGATAAAGAAGGCTTTTGATGCCAAGTCATTTAGTGTCTTTAAGACAGAAATAAATAAGTTCAAGATAAGTAAAGACATTGAGGGGTACAGGGAGAAGACAGGGCACTAGAACTGAGAAACACATCAGTCATGATCAAATAGTGGAGCAGACTCAATGGGCTGAATGGTCTAATTCCATTCCAATATATTATGGTCATTCATGCCAATGTACTGCAAACTTTTTCATGTTTTGTCCTGGACTGAGGAAAATCCAAAATTCCCTTCACATCTGTTGGTGCTACTTGGCCTGTCCCACAGTATGGCCTATGCTGGGAAAATTCACTCTTCACCCACTGGGTAACCAATTGGCTTTTGGAACTGATCAAACAGTTCCAACATGATATAAATGATCTTCCCAGGCTTGGCTCAAAGCAACCAAATCATTGATATGAGTATATGGTTATATAGTGCTTCAATTACTTTATTGGTTAATCATTACTAGTGTGTTTTTTTATTCCAAAAAGCATGTCTTTACATTGATAAATTCCTTCCAATGTTACAAAAGTCAATATTTATTTGATTCTAACAGTGAATAGAACTTGTCAATATCCTTTTAGCAAGTCAATTTTTTTTTCAATAAATCATTCATATCTAACTCTTTCAATACCATCCTCCAATCTTGGAATTGGATATGAATCAACTTTTGTTCCCAAATTGCCTTCGAAATAATCACAACAGAACCTTCGTTTTTCAGCATCATCACAATAAGTGAGCAGTAGCTGCTATAGCTTGGGTCAACAATGTCAGTACATCATGAACTTAATATCTCTTTCACTCAAGATAATCTCTCTGCATTGAGCTTGTAAAGAATTTATTTATAGGTAATGTTTCCCATGAATAAATACCATGAAAAGCAAAATGATATTTTCTGGTTAATTCTCACAATTTTGGTTCATAATTCTGTAATACCTTCAATAGTCACTTCAATACCTTTTTGGAAAAAAAGACAAGATACTATCTAACCTACACAGCACTTCACATCGCATCAGCCCTGATGGAAAGTCTCTAGACTCAAAATGTTAGCTTGGTCTCTCTGCATGGATGTTGCCTGACAGTCTTGATCTCCAACATTCGTTGGTTTCAATACAGATCCCAGTATCTGCTGTAGTTTGCTCCTAACTTCTAAAGTACCTTCACTTTATCCAATCTGTTGCTATAGAGTCAACTTTTGAGTTTTCAATTTCTAATTCAGTTTCTAGTTCTGATTTTTCTGTTTCATGTTCTTCTTCCCTGCTGTAATTACACTTCTCTCCTGATGATTGTTTCTGTCATAATCTCTTTCCATCATGTTGGCATGACACACCCACTGATGCTTCCTCCTGTCTCATTATTTAACTTACAACATTAAGTTTCTTTTTGATTTGATAAGGTCCAGTGAACGTTATTTTTAATGGTTCCCAAGAGACAGGTGACTGTGCTAACATCTTGTCTGTACCAACATAATTTCAAACTTTGACCTCATTATCTGATTAGTTTTAATTGTTTGGTGAGCGTCCTTAAAATGCTTTTTAGCAAGATCACATTTTATTTTTAATATTCGTTTGTGGGATGTGGGTGTCAAAGGCTGGGCCAGCATTTATTGCCCATCACTCAATGTCCCTTAAAAAAGTGAGGGTGAGAGACTTCTTGAACCATTGCAGTGGGTTGACCCATAAAGCTCTCAGGGAGGGAATTCCAGGATTTTGATCTGTTTGCTTTTGGTCAGTTTCTCTCTAAAACTCAGAACATAGATTGGAAGGATAGCCTCTGAGCTTTGGTTAATTAAATTTACTTTTGTCAATTTACTGTTCCTGTCAGCTCATATATATTTGGACTCTTTGGCACTGAAACCTCAGGCATCATGAAGTCCATCGCAAATGGCACACATTTATGAACAAGTTCCTTATTTGAATCACTTGGTCGTTCTTGACAATAAACTTTAATCATGATCTTCAAAGTTTGATGCCATTTTTCTGATGCAGCTTGAGCTTACGGGTGGCAAGCAAAAGATGTAAATTGTGTTATTCTCAAATTAGTTATCACTTCTTTCTGCATTTGCAACATCAGATTTGAAGCTTGGCCTGATTGGCTGCTCCTGGTGATTGGAGGCAAAGATTCTCTCCCAACATTCAGGGCTGGAGGGGGCTGCAGTGATGGGAAGGCTCTTCCAGCAATTGGGGGCGACAGCCACAGCCGCAGCAAGACCTTGGCTCCTCCCAGTGATCAACATGAGACAACAGGCCAACCAAGACTTCAGGCCATGGCTAAATCCAAGTGCCTGCATCAGGTCTTCCCAATACCTTGTGTCGATAAAGCTTTTGACTTTAACATCTGGATGTTCCTCTGCTGTTTTTGTTTTAAATATTGGTTTTGTAACCAAATTTGGCACCAGTGAATGTGGACTTTGCACACTTTTCACTGTGCATGTGTATCCCTGTACTTGAGTACACATGATAGTAAAATCTATTTCTAATCCTGATTGTATTTCTTTGAATCATCAATATCATGTAAAATGTTGTGCTGAAAATTTACAAAATTATTGTTATAACATTGAAGAAGATCATTTGGCCCATATTGTCTACCTGGTTCTATTACCTGGTGCCAATCTCCCACATTTTTCCTGTATCCATGTACACTGTTCCTATCCAAATAACCATCCAGCACCCTCTTGAATGCCTCAACTAAACCAGCCTCCTCCACATTTCCAGATAATGTATTCTGTACTGTTAGTATTCATGATACGAAGAAGGTTTCTCTCACAGCACTCTTGTCTGCACATCTCTTTCAATCTATACCCTTTCATTTTTGTTCCTTTTACAAATGGAAGCACTTCCCTATATTTATTGTGTCCAGTCTGATTTTAAAACCTTAATTAGATCTCCTCTCAGCCATCTCTCCAAGGTGAACAGTCCAAACTTCATCAATCTATCCTCAGAACCAAAGTGTCTCAATTCTGGACCCATTCTTGTAAATCATTTCTACATTCTCTCCAATGTATTCACATCTTCTCAATAATGGCAGCCACAACTGTATACAATACTCCTGCTGAGGCCTGTGTAATTGCAACATCATTTCCTTGCTCTTGGATTCAATGCCCCTATTAATAAAGCCAAAAATATTGTGGCCTTTGTGAACTGCTCCCTCTGCCTATCATAACATTTTCAGTGATCTGTGCACAGCTCCACACCACATGTTCTAGAGCTGCCCAGTGATCATTGTGCTATGAATAAGGTTAATTCATTATCTCATGGTGAAGGTACCCTTGGTAGCAGTGACTATAAATTGATTGAATTTGCATTTAGTTTGAGCAAAAGGAGAATCGCTCCAATCTCAGCATTTTGAACTTGAATGGGGGCATTTTTAAAAAAATTCACTTGTGAGACCTGAGGATTGCGGCTGGCCAGCAATTGTTGCACATCCCTAGCTGCCCTTGAGCTGAGTGGCTTGCTAGGCCTTTTCAGAGAGCAGTTGAAAGTCAACCGCATTGCTGTGGGTCTGGAGTCACATGTAGGCCAGACCAGGTAAGGATGGCAGTTTCCTTCTCTGAAGGACATTAGTGAACCAGATGAGTTTTTATTTTCTGAAAATCAGCAGATTCTTAATGACAGATTATTTTTTACTAAATTAAAATTCCCCCACCTGCCAAGGTGGGATTCAAACTCAGGTCCCCACAACATGAACTGAGTTTCTAGATGAATAGTCTAGGCATAACACCACTAAGCCATTGCCTCCCTATTAGGAAGGTATGAAAGCAGAGTTAGCTATAATGAAATGCCAAATAAAGTTATGGGATAGAGCAATGGGAACACAATAGCAGACGTTTAAGAGGATATTACAGGATACATAGAAAAGGTACAGTTAATGAGAAAGAAAAATTCCAAGGGATGGACCCACTATCTATGGTTAACTACGTCTTGGTTAACTTACATCTGTCGTCAGCAAAGTTTTGGAAAGAATTCTGAGGGATAGGCTTTATGATTATTTGGCAAAGCATAGTGTGATTAAAGGCAGTCAGCATGGCTTTGTGAGGGGCAGCTCACGCTTCACAAATCTTATTGAGGAAGAGAGGAGACTTGATCGAGGTGTTCAAAATAATGAGTGGAATAGAGTCAATAGCCAGAGACTTTTCCCCAGGGCAGGATAGACTGGTACGCGGAGTCATCGTTTGAAGAGATTAGGAGGAAGGTATAAAGGTGACGTCAGAGATAGGTTTTATCTAGAGAGTTGTGAATGCATGGAATGCGTTGCCAGCTGTGCTAGTGGAAGCAGAGTCATTGGTGACATTTAAGCGACTGCGGGACATGCACATGGATAGCAGTGAGTTGAGGGATGCATAGGTTATGTCACTATATTTTAAATTAGGATTAAATCTCGGCACAACATCGTGGGCCAAAGGGCCTGTTCTGTGCTGTACTTTTCTATGTTCTGTGCTCTATGTTAATCATAGCATCAAACTTAAATGAAAATAAATATATAACTGCACAAAAATGAGCAGTAGGTTTGATAATTGGATGAAATGTATAAAAATATGAATAGCAAAGTTTAACCTAATCATTAAGGAGATAATAATTAGAATATGAGAGCAGGATAACTCGAAATTTAAAAAGAAAATTATGAGTTTGTATTGATAGTTAAGAAGAAAGGAGATAACAAAGTAATGATTGGCTTGAATAGACATTGAGTCTGTGCAATTAATAATGGAAAATAAGAAACTGGCAGATGAATATAAGAAGCAGGCATTTTATAACCATCTTCACTGTGGAAAATACAAGCAACATCTGAGGAATAGCTCATAACCTGGAAACAGAGAACACAGGAAATTACATTCAGTGGTTTGGTAGTTAAGAATTTGAGAATCACTGAAAAAAGAATCACTTTTTCCTCTTGCATTCATTAGGATAATTCTCAAGAATATAAATTCAAGGGGGAAATCAGCATTTATAATTGACAGGAGGATTGTGATTGGTTGATTAACAGTCAAAATCAGCTTTTATTTTTAAATTTTACATCAAGCAAGTTGACTCCAATTTGTTAGAGTATTTCAACAAACTCTGAACAAATGAATGAACTGTAAGTGAACCTTCACTAGTCAGAATGGGGATTTATATAGTTTTACAGGCGACAAGGATAGGGGGATCTAATTGAAACTTACAGAATACTGAATGGCCTGGACAGAGTGGGTGTTGGGAAGATGTTTCCATTAGTAGGAGAGACTAGGACCCGAGGGCACAGCCTGAGAGTAAAGGGAAGACCTCTTAGAATGGAGATAAAGAAAATCTTCTTCAGCCAGTGAATTTATGGAATTCATTGCCACAGAAGGCTGTAGAGACCAGGTATTGGGTATATTTAAGACAGAGATAGGTAGGTTCTTGAGTATCAAGGGGATCATGGGTTACAGGGAGAAAGCAGGAGAATGAGTTTGAGAAACCTATCAGCCATGATTGAATGGCAGGGCAGACTCGATGGACTGAATGGCTCTTTTTATGCTCCTATATCTTATGTCTTAACTACAACCTTATAAATAGGCCCCAAGCCATTGGATCTCTGAGTAAATGTAACACTGACGTGAGAAACATCAATGCCATCTTTGTGTGATTCTGTTGAAATGAAACAGGTTTAGTGCATGTATCTGCGTTCTTCCATCGGTACCAAACAGGGCACTGTGTATTGAGATATGTACACACAAGTGCACTCAGCCCAGTGCTCACAGATATTTTCAGTTGGATTCGAAAAGAAGCTTTTCTTCAATGGAATAGAATCTATTGCTTGCATATTTCTAGTTTGCTGATGATATTGCTTAGAACGTAGAATGCAGAACGTTCCAGCAATGTACAGGCCCTTCAGCCCTCGAAGTTGCACCAACCTGTGAAACCAATCTGAAGCCGATCTAACCTACACTATTCCGTTCTTGTCCATATGATTATCCAATGACCATTTAAATGTCCTTAAAGTTGGCGAGTCTACTACCATTGCAGGTAGTGCATTCCACACCCCGACTATTCTCGGAGTAAAGAAACTACTTCTGACCACCCCTCAATTTCAAGCTATGTCCCCTCGTGCCAGCCATCACCATCCAAGGAAAAAAGGTTCTCACTGTCCAACCAATCTAATCCTCTGATTATCTTAAAAGTCTCAATTAATTCACCTCTCAAACTTCTCTCTAACAAAATCAGCCTCAAGTCCCTCAGCCTTTCCTCAAAAGACCTTCCCTCCATAACAGGCAACATCCTAATAAATCTCCTCTGAACCCTTTCCAGCGTTTTTACTTCCTTCCAAGGATGTGACTATGTTTGCCACATTTTATTCAGCAGCTGATTCTTAAGATTTACTCGCAGAGACATTGAAACATGGAAAACGGAACAGGAGCAGGCCATTCAGCCCGTTGAGCCTGCACCACCATTCAATCTGATCAAGGCTGATCATGTAATCTCAGCGTCCCGCTCCCACTTTCTCCCCACACCCTTTGATCCCTTTAGCGACAAGAACCACATCGAGCTCCCTCTTGAATCTATCAAATGAACTGGTCATAGCAGATCCTTGTGGGAGAGAATTCCACAGGTTCACAACTCTGAGTCAAAAAAAATCTTCTTCATCTCAATCCCGAATTGCTTACCTCTTATTCTTAGACTGTGACCTCCAGTTGGAGATTTCCCCAACATCGAGTACAATAGTACTCTATGCTACTTTCTCCCCACCCCCACCCTCCTCTCATTTATCTCTCCATCCTGCAGGCACTCTGTGTCCATTCCTGATGAAAGGCCTTTGCCTGAAACGTCGATTTTCATGCTCTTCGGATGCTGCCTGAACTGCACCACTCTAATCTAGAATCTGGTTTCCAGCATCTGCAGTCCTTGTTTTTACCTTCTTCCCCAACATCGGGAACATTCTTTCCACATCTATCCTGTCCATTCCCATCAAGATTGTACATATTTCCATGAGATTCCCTCCACATTCTTCTAAATTCCAGTGAGTACAAGCCCAATCAATCCAGTCTTCCCTCATATGTTAATCCAATCAGTCTGGTGAACCTTCACTGGGCTTTCTCAGGAGCAAGAACATCCTTCCTCAGAGTAGGAGACCAAAACTGCACACAATACTCAAGGTGTGGCCTCACCAAGGCCCTGTATAACTGCAGCAAGATAGCCTCACTCCGATACTCTAATCCTCTCACTATGAAGGCCAGCACACCATTAGCTCTCCTCACTACCTGCTGCACCTGCACACCAACCTTCAGTGACTGTTCCACCATGACACCCAGGTCTCACTGCACCTCACCTTTTCCTAAACTGCCACCATTCAGATAACAGTCTACCTTCCTGTTTTTTCACCCAAGTGGATAACCTCACATTTATCCACATTATATTGCATTTGCCAAGTAGTTGCCCACTCAGCCAGTCTGTCCAAGTCACCCTACAGCCTCTTAGCATCCTCCTCATAGCACACCTTTACATGTCTTAATGGGTTCCAGACTGCACTCATAATTAGGTTTGAAATAGAACATTCAAATGCGCTCCCTTTCCTTGATGTCCTAGATGATAATATTAACCAGAAGTTCTCCACTATTACCTACTACAAGCCTGCCTTCATTGATCAGAGTTCACTTTGGGATTCCTCCTGTTCCTTGATCTATAACATTTGTCTAATTTGCAAGCTTCTAAATAGGATGTAAGCCATTAGTTTAGCATGCAAATGTGATACTGAAATAAGATGTATCAAAGTTGTCCTTGTGTTACAGTGGCTTCCCTGACCTGATGATCTCTCATGGATATATCATGCAAATGCATTGTCGGCTTTAAGGTGGTATCTCTTGATTCTGAAGCGTGCTCAGACAAGCTGAGATTAAGCCTGGGAAGGTAAGGAATCTCAATTGTTTGAGCGACAATCTTCAAGCTTTTCTATACCGTGGAAACATTGCAGGGTCCCAGTAACAAGGTACTGCTACAAATCCAGAAAGCTCTCAGAAAGACAAATAGGTAGCTGGTATATGAATTGCAGTGACAGTCTGATGCTCAGTATGAGGCATGAGCAGACTAAAGACTGGTGGATTATATCACATAGCAGATGCTGGAAAGTCAGTCATTAAAGCGTGGTTCTGGAAAAAGCACAGCAAGTCAAGCAGCATCAGGTGTAATGAAGGGTCCTGCCCAAAATGTCAACTCCCCTCCTCTTCTGATGCTGCTTGACATGCTGGGCTTTTTCCAGAACCACATTTTGTAGAGCATGTCCTTTGATCTTTCTCAACAGGTAAGGTGCCTGACCAGCCTGCACATGCCAAACTCACAACACAGAGTCGGACATTCAGTGTAGCTCTGCAATTAGATTAGATTAGAATTACTTAGTGTGGAAACAGGCCCTTCGGCCCCAAAAGTCCACACCAACCCGCCGAAGAGCAACCCACCCAAAGCCATTCCCTACATTTACCCCTGCACCTAACACTACGGGCAATTGGACAACATTTTCTGGATAGTCCAATTTTGGATTGTCCATTGAGCTCCCAGTGCAGCAGATCTGTGTGTGTTAGAAGTTACATACATACCAATAGAGAACATCCTGTTCTTTGCTGACAGGAAAAATATATCAATGAAATGCAATTGCGCAAAATAGGTGACAGACATTCACTCCTTCATTTCTCAAGGGAATGCCCTGAGCAAATAGAGTTAACCTGCCTGTTTGTTTTTTTGTTTAAAAGGTCTGGCTATTAACAGTCAATTGACATGAATGTGCATTCCCCATAGAAAGGCCACTGTCAAATAAAGTCCACTTACCAAGTTCTCTTGCAACTTAAATGTGAGTCTTTCCCTGGATGTGGATTGTCCTGGTGACTGCAATATGAAACACTAAATACTTCAAAGTTTATTTACTGTCATGTGTATCTTGTTGCAAAATGCAGCAAAACCTGTTGTATTGTGTCACCACTCTCCAGCGCCATTGAAAAACACAGAAAAGTAAACCAGAACATAGAATAAGGCAGAAACATAAAGAAGTGAAGAAAAAGTGCTTGGCTTTACAGTCCTTCTTGTTAAGTGCTTTGCCATAGTCCCTTCATCACCATCGCTGGAATGACGGCACCATCTCACCTCCACTGATGCCCTCGCCACTGTGACCTCTCACTGGGCCTCATCAATATAGATGGCATCAAAGCCACTGGATACTGGACCAGCCCAAACCGGACTGCAACACCATCCATACCAGTCTGTCTTGGGCCCATCTCACTGATGCAGCTGGTTTATTCAGCAAAATTATAATCAAAGTCATCAAGTGAAGTGGTGCTGATCATTTTATTGGAGCAAAGACTGACAAATCTCCAGCCCCTAAGGAACTTCATTCTTGGTTGTTTATCTGAAAAGTAACCGAATGATTTTTCAATAAATTCAGTGAAGGTTTCATTACAGATGAAAATAGAAAAAAAATTCCTTTATTCAGAAAAGGGGGAAAACAGAAAGCAAGTAAGTCCGGTCTGTTCTGACATAACGTGATAGTTCCGTTCCTGTGTGTTATAAGAAAATGATGTAATAGCAGCACCATTTAAACTAATGGGAGCAAAATTGCATTATAGCCAATACAGGTAAGGAAAGTCCACGTTCTCCAAATAATGGTCCAAATTCTTCAATCGCATTATAGCCAATCACGTTGAAGCAATGTGCATTATCAGACACTAAGACCGTAACATATCGGAGCAGAAATTAGGCCATTCAGCCCATAAAGTCTGCTCCATCATTCAAACATGGCAGATAATTTTCTCAACCTCATTCTCCTGCTTTCTCACCATAATCCTTAATCCCCTTGATCCTCAAGAACCTATCTATCTCTGTTTTAATATACTCAAGGACATGGCCTCCATGGCCTTCAGTGGAGCAGCTGGTGTTGGACTGGGGTGGACAAAGTTAAAAATCACATTACACCAGGTTATTGTACAACAGGTTTGTTTGGAAGGACTAACTGAACAAAGGGGCAGCGCTTCGAAGGCTAGGATTTCCAAGTAAACCTGGACTGTTACCTGGTGTTGTGTGATTCTGTGGCAATGAGTTCCATTGAAGAATTTTCTCCTTATTTCCATTCTAAAAGGTATTCCCTTTACTCTAAGTCTGGGTCCTTGAGTCCCAGTCTCTCTTGCCAATGGAAACATCTTCTCAACATCCTCTCTGTCCAGGCCATTCAGTATTCTGTAAGTTTCAATTAGATCCCCCTCATCCTTCTAAACTCCATTGAGTATAGACCCAGGGTCCTCAAACACTCCTGATATACCCAGCTTTTCATTCCGGAGACCATTCTCGTGAAGCTCTGCTGAACATGCTCCAAGGCCAGTACATCTTTCTTGAAACATGGGGCCCAAAACTGCACACAATACTCCAAATGTGGTCTGACCAGAGCCTTAGAAATGCATCCCTGCTTTCATCTTCAAGTCCTCTCAAAGTAAATGCCATCATTGCATTTGTCTTCCTAACTACTGACTCAACCTGCAAGATTACCTCGAGAGAATCCTGGACTAGAACTCCCAAGACTCTCTGCACTTCAGACTTCTGAATTTTCTCTTCACTTAAAAAATTGTCCCTGTCTTTATTCTTCTTACCAAAGTGCGTGACCTCACACTTTGCCACATTTGTACTCCAGTTAGAGCAGAACTGACTGTCTAAGGAAGAAAATCATCATAAACTGAGAATATGAGAAATGATGTGCTACGATCATCAGAGCTGGGGCCTTAATTTATTACAATTCATAACAATATCTTCGGGGTGGCATGGTGGCTCAGTGGTTAACACTACAGCCTCACAGCACCAGGGTCCCAGGTTTGATTCCAGCCTTTGGCGACTGTGTGGAGTTTGCACCTTCTCCCCTTGTCTGTGTGGTTTCATCCGGGTGCTCCGGTTTCCTCCCTCAGTCCAAAGATGTGCGGGTCAGGTGAATCACACTACACCAGGTTATTGGACAACAGCTTTGCTTGGAAATATTAGTTGGACAAAGGAGCAGCGCTTCGAACCTGGTATTGTGTGAATCTGTGGCAATGAGTTCCATTGAAAAAGTTACTCCTTATTTCCATTCTAAAAGATCTTCCCTTTACTCTAAGTTTGGGCCCTTGGGTCCAAGTCTCTTGCCAATGAAACATCTTCCCAACATCTACTCCGTCCAGGCCGTGCTAAATTGACCATGGTGTTAGCTGCATTAGTCAGAGGGAAGTGGGTCTGGGTGGGTTACTCTTCGGAGGGTCGGTGTGGACTTGTTGGGCCGATGGGCCTGTTTCCACACTGTAGGGAATCTAATTATGAAGGCACCAAAGGTATGATGGCTAAACTTTCTAATGGCACAAATATTGTTAGAACAGTAAATAGGGAAGGATATAGGGAGTCTGCAAGAAGATAAAGATGGGATAAGTGATTAGGAAAATGTGTGAATGGTCCACTTTGACAAGAAGAACAAAGGAAAAGCAAAATATCTAAATGGTGAGAGGCTGCAGAGCTCTTAGGTGCTGGGTGTCCTCCAGCGTGAATCATGAAAAGCTGATTTGCAGGTGAAACAAGTAATTAGAAAGGCTAAAACAATGTTGCTATAAATTACAAGGAGAATTGAATACATCAATAGCGATTTTATGCTTGAGTTATACAGGACAGTAGAAAGATCACATCCATAGTAATCTATGGATTTTCTTAATGAAAGAAAGATGAACGATTTGTGAGCAGCTTGGTGAAGATTCATCACACAATGTCTGAAGTGGTTGGGTTTTCTTATGAGGAAAGGTTGGTCACAGTCACTTTGTATCTGCTGGAGTTCAGGAGCTTAAGAGGCTATTTGACTGAAGCACTTAATGCTGTGAGTAATTCTGACAGAGTGCATGTGGAAAGGCTGTGTCCACTTGAGGGAGGATCTAGAACTGGATTCACTGCTTCTAAATAAGGAGTGTAGACAGAGAATTGGAGATTTTTTTTCTCACAGAAGGTCACAGATCTTTGGATCTCTCTTCAAAAGGTGTTGAAAACAGAGTCTTGGAACATAATTGAGGCAGACTTGATTATAATCTTCATAGGCAGGAAAGTGAAAACTTGTCCAGGGCATGCAGGAATGTGCTATGGTCAGGTGCAGTCACATTTAATTGTATAAGAGACTCAAGGAACCAAGCAGTTTGTTTCAGCTCTTAAATTGTATGTTTGGAGTCAGGGAGCTGTACCTAAGAGGACAGCAAGACCTTCCCTTTCAGAAATCTCACAGGTTATATTTAAATAATTTAATACTTTTCTATTCTTCCTGTGGAATGGTCAAGTTCACAGTTTCCCACATTAAACTCTATCGTCCAAATTTCTGCCCATTCATTTTAAACAACTATAGTCCTTTGTTGACCTCTCTTGACAACTTCCTACTCTCCCTATGTTATTGTCATCAGCAAAGTTGGTAACAATACCTTTAGTTCTTTCATGCATGTCATAGGTAAAGGAGGTGGGACATTCCTCCCCACCCTCTGTCCCAAATTTCAGGCTGCTTTTAGTTCTGGCTACAGTGTGATACTGGGAAAAGGCAATTAAAGAGGAGGTCGAAGATTTTGACTGGTTTACTGACCCAGTTATTTTTTCAAGTTTTCAGATGTCATTTCAGCCCTTCCTCATGGATCTTTGAGTTTATACGCTCCATTAGTGGCAGGAGCAGATCATTCAGCCCCTTGAACCTGGCTCACCCTTCAATTGGTCCATGGTTGATCACATGCCCTCAGTATCACTTTCCTGCATTCTACCTTTGTTGCTTGATGTTATTAATATTTATAATCTATCAATCTCTGCCTTGAATAGAGTGAGTCCCTAAGGAAAAGCACTCCAAAGTTTCACCACTTTCTGAGTGAAAACATTCCTCCCCATCTCAGTCCTACAAAGCCCTTTTGTGCTCTCATGACAAGTTATCGAGATGTTGGCTTGCTCTCTCTCCGTGGAGATAATGAAGATTGCAGATGCTGGAGTGTCAGAGTGGATAAAGAGTGGAGCCAGAAAAACTCAGCAGGCCCTGATGAAAGGATCTGACCTGAAACATTGACTCCCCTGCTCCTCTGATGCTGTTTGACCTGCTGTCCTCTCTGTAAATGCTACCTGACCCACTGTGATCTCCAGCATTTGTTGTTTTCAGCACAGATTCCAGCATCTGCAGTATAGGTATGCCATTGAAAGCATTCAGTCTGGATGCATCACTACCTGGTGTGGCAACTGTACCATTCAAGATCAGAGATGGTTACAGAGAATGGTGAACTCAGTCCGGACAATTACAAAGGCCAATCTCCCATCTATAGAATCCATCTACCAGGCCCGCTGTCAAGGAAAGGCCCCCAGCATTCTCAAAGATCCATCCCACCCTGGCAATGGCTTTCTACAACCTCTACCATCGGGGAGAAGGTACAGAGGCCTGAACACACGCACCAGCCGGTTTCAAAACAGTTTCTACCCTACTGCTGTTAGAATACTGAATGGACTCACAAACTCTTAACATTCACCTGGACCTGTGTTTTTACTTTTGCCGCTGTTTACCTACTATTTACTTATCTATGCTACTGAACTCTGTGACCTGCCTGTGTTGCTCACAAGACAAAGCTTTTCACTGTGCCTCAGTACACGTGACAGTAAATTCAATTCAATTCAATTCAATTCAATTCAATTCGCTCCTGCAATTCTTAAAGGTTTACCCTTTATTTTGGGACATATATGGAGTAAATTTTATTATGACTCATGAGGAAACTAGACATTTTGATTTGTTTAATTACAGCAGAGATTCTGAGAATCTTTTATTAGTAGGGGACTTTGTATTTTAAGAGACTAGATGAAACACACTATGATTAATTATACAATGCATGTGAGAAGCAATTCTGGCTCAGAGATTTAAAAATATCAGTAACATTCACATCTAAATCAGATAAATTTGCATCACAGTTTAAGTTATGGGCTGATAATCAAATTGCCTATTTTTGAAAATTTCTGAGTTGCTTAAATTTCGCAGTTGAGAGAGCTGGTGAGATTTAGACTTGCCTATCCAGCCTCTGGTCCATCCATGTAATCACTCTGCTGCCTGTTACCACCTTTAGCTGGAAAGGCAATAGAAGCACACAACCACAAAGCCACTTGGAAAAGCTTGTTCTTCAAACTACAGATTTCAAAAATTCTTTGAGCCATTCAACTCACAGCAATGAATGAACAACAGAGACACAGCTTCAGTCACCGAGGCAAGTTGCAGTGTTGGAAAACACATTGGAAATGGGCAACAAATTCTCTACTGAGCTAAGCTCTTTCAAAACTGTGATTGTGACACCCACCCACCCCAACCCCAAACATGTGGCAGAAACCACTTTTGGGGTCGTAAGCTGCCCTTCCTCTAGCTCATGGTGAAGAGAGCCTTGGAGGACAACCATGGATCAATGTGGTCAATCAGCAAAGGGGAAGGTACTGGAACCCAGAGGATCTTTAACCTGAGGACGGGTGTGTGATGATTAAGCCCATGACTTCTCCATACTTTGGAAGAAAGTCAAATTGAATGTTTTCAAGAAGGAGTTAGATGCATCTCTCGGGGTGAAAGAGTTTGAAAGAATGGGGAGGAGGCAGGAACAGGGGACTGAGTCAGATAATCACATTAAATAGTGGAGCAGGCTCAAGAGGTTGATTTGCTTCTCCTATTATTCCATGTTTTTAGGTGCTCCAGGAATTTGACTCCGAGGTTTATGCTGTTGTGCAAATTCATTTCTGTTTTGTTCTTGCTGGCTACTGGAGTTGCATTAGTTTTCACTTGATGGAGTGGGGTCATGTTGGATCAACTTTGGCTTTGAGTAAAAAGTGAGGTCTGCAGATGCTGGAGTCATTCCTGATGAAGGGCTCTGGCCCGAAACGTCGAATTTCCTGTTCCTTGGATGCTGCCTGGCCTGCTGTGCTTTAACCAGCAACACATTTTCAGCTCAACTTTGGCTTTGACCTTGGATTGCCATCATGGAGATTGTAGACTGAAACCCAATCAGAGTAGATCAGCTGTACTAGGGAATCTTACGGTATCAAAGCCTCAGCGTACTGCTCTTGTTGTTAGTCACAGTCCCCCCCTCCACCCATAACCTTGCAAAAGGCTTCCTTTTTAGGGGTATTTATCTCGGAATCTTTGAGAATTTACCAACTAGAGTCTGCTTCATTGCCCATTTTGAGTGAGTTCCAGATCATGATGGCCGTTCCTGTAAGTAATATTTCTCCTTATCGTCCTTCTGTGTTGTTTTTAACTAATTATATTAACTTTGTGATGCTCTGGTAACCGATTGCTTTGTGAATGGAAACAGTTCCTCTGCATTTACTCAAGCAAAACTCCTTAAAACATCTCAATTAAATCTCCCATTAACCATTGCAGCTGGATGGAAACCAAACCTATGAAAGGAGAATTCAATAGATTTTGAGCTGGAAAATAGTCCCATGGTGTCAAATGTTGAATTATTAATGCTGTTGGGAGGAGGAGAGCTATTTCCTATTGGTTCCTCACATCCATCCCATTCTGTCGTGGTTCTCTCTGAAGTGTTGGAGCAACCTATTCAATTGCACAGACAATACAATACATTCTCCACTCCCCGAGTACAAATTAACAAACGAACAATACTGGGTTTGGAAATATTGGAGGCATTAATAATCTGAATAGCTTTCCAGGCCGTCAATGTGTATGAAAAGGCAGACAAAAGCGAGAACGCTAAGGAACAAAGGAAACAGAACAGAAAGAAAATCATGACAGAATTAAATTATCCAAATACGTGCGGTAGTTCACAATGTAGAGACAATTTTCTACTGATCTAAAGGTTGTGAGTTTTTTTCTCTCTCTCACTGTAATTTGCACTGTTATTATATACAGGCCATTTACTCTGAATGAATTGAGAAGCCTACAATAAAGGCTCCCTTATTTCATCCCTGCTGTTTCTGTCTCACACTCCTCAGGTATTAGCAAAGCATACAACAGAATTTCACTATTTTATCGCTGTTGTTTAACCTGCATTCACTTCCTTTATAGCAAGAGAATAAAGGGAGTGTGTCTGCCCCTCCTTCCCTGCCACAGTCTGTTCCCTGTGGGACTGAGCAGGCTGGCTCAGCACACCTATTAAAGCACTCATTGCCACGGCAACACTAAACTTGGAGGATGGCCAGCAATCAGAGCTCTGGGCAGCTCTGTCTTCAACCAGGAACCGTCCTCTGCAGATTCTTCACTCTCCTCTGTCAAGACCCTGTGATGAAGATACCAGGACAAAGAAGGTGAAGGGGTCTGTGCTCTGTATTCTGTTGAATGGTCACTGGATCAGCAATATTAACTCTGCCCTCTCTCTGCGCCGAAGAGTGCCAGCCCTGCTGAGTTTCTCCAGCAAGTTTCTCCAGTTCCACAAATATTGATATTGGAAAACCGATAGCAGTTGAGAATGATTTTGGGAAGAGGAAAGTTTATATTGGCTTGATTATTCCTCAGCGACTTTTGTTTCTGTATTTGTTTCAGGCCAACATGCTCTCGTGTTTTCCCCTTTCACTATTCTCCCCACTTGGCGATAAAAAAAACCTTCTTCCGATGGATCACTTTCTTTTGAAAGCATTTCCATGCACATTAAATTTGAATATTTATTCATTCTCTCCCCATTCTTTAAGTCTCACGCCTGCTAAAAGGGATTATCTACCTTCAAATACTAGACAAAAAAACCCCCAAAGGACTACAGATGCTGGAAATCAGAAACAAAAACAGAAAGGGCTGAAAACCTAACTTTTTTTTTAAGATTATTTACAGTGTGGAAACGGGCCCTTCAGTCCAACAAGTCCACACCGACCCACCAAAGCACAACTCACCCAGACCCATTCCCCTACATTTACCCCTTCACCGAACACTACGGGCAATTTAGCATGGCCGATTCACCTAACCTGCACATTTTTGGACTGTGGGAGGAAACCCACGCAGACACGGAGAGAATGTGCAAACTCACACAGTCAGTTGCCTGAGGCGGGAAATGAACCCGGGTCTCTGGCACTGTGAGGCACCAGTGCTAACCACTATGCCACCGTGCTGCCCACAAACATGCATTTAAATCTTACAAATAACAAAGAATAGTACAGCAAAGTAAGAGACCCTTCCGCCCACCAAGACTATGTTAATTTTTCAAGGTTCCAAACAGTCTGTACAGAGTCACAAGGGGAAACAATCTGTCAGGCCTTGGCATTTTTTTTAAAGTTGGAATAATAGAAGCAGCCTGAATGGGTGGGGTCAAGCTCCCACAGAACCAGGATTTTTTTTTGTTCCAGTAGAAGATGCTACTAGGCTCTTGAAGAGGTGGAAGCTGTTTTTCCTGCTCTAAGTTACATCTAAAAGCTTGGGGTTCCTCTTCCTCCTGCTGGAGTTGCATGCCAGATGATCAGGTTTTTTTTTCTGAATTTGTCTTTGTAAAGGGGGGGTTTGTGGGATGTTACTGTATTGGAACAGTTAATTAATAATAGTTGCTATATCTATTACTCGGTTAAGCATTTCAATAGAGTTACAGCTGAATCATTTCTTTTTTCTTCAGTTGTATTTTAACTGTAGAATGTGATTAAAGACTGCTTTGCTTAAAATCTGGTACCTTGACCAATCAAGTTGCATCCAGAACACTACACCTGCCACTTACATTTAAAATAAGGAAATGCTAGGGTCTAGATTATTTTCTTAAATATTTTGAGAGAGATTGG
The DNA here is from genome assembly GCF_020745735.1 of Hemiscyllium ocellatum. Lineage (NCBI taxonomy): Eukaryota > Metazoa > Chordata > Chondrichthyes > Orectolobiformes > Hemiscylliidae > Hemiscyllium > Hemiscyllium ocellatum. Next base: position 82,521,326 of record NC_083416.1, on the reverse strand, counting down.
TCTGGTCCATAAAACAATGAGTAAAGCCATCAGTGACTCAGAATTACCCGGGCTTGGGGTCATGATATTCCCTAATTAAATCCACCAACTCTTGAAAGGTTTTAGTGTCTAGTGTCTCAGGGAAAGTTAGACTCCTAATAATCAAAAAAGCTGTGGGTCAACAATCCTTCAGGAGAATTATTTGTTGCTTTTCATTTGCTCTAATGTCATTTCCCTGGGAAAAAAATAACACATTCTTATCACATCCTAGGCCCAGTCTTCAAGAGTGGGATCAAATGAGTCAAGTTTCCCAAATAAAGGGATGATGCCAGAAATACTTACCCCAGCTCAAAGACGACTGCTGTGATCAAATCTCTTCAGGGGCATGTTTTTCTGTCATTGCCACTGAAATAACCCCCCAGAGACTGGCATGCCATCACCAAGTCCCCCTTTATTTACACAGGGTGTGTCCTTGACATTGATCCAGCTCCCTCAGAGCCAGCTCTCAGGGTGAACAGAACCTCTGACACTCCTGTTCTTATCTGTCAGCCAGCTTAACAGCCTAATCAGGGGAGCTCAGATTCTATGTAGTTCACCTGGTTGACCTCATTACAATCACAACAATTCTATCTGTATAAGAGTTGGCGTTGCCGATGGTATTATTGCTTCCCCAATCTAGATTCTTGTGCATCTGACAATCAATTGTTCCATCATCAACATTATCAGCTGTCCGTGTTCCAAGCTCTGGAATTCCTTTCCTGTATCTCGCTTCACCTGGGTAAAAATAACGACTGCAGATGCTGGAAACCAGATTCTGGATTAGTGGTGCTGGAATAGCACAGCAGTTCAGGCCGCATCTGAGGAGCAGTAAAATCAACGTGTCGGGCAAAAGGCCTTCATCTGGAATACAGGCAGAGAACCTGAAGGGTGGAGAGATAAGTGAGAGGAGGGTGGGGATGGGGAGAAAGTAGCATAGAGTACAATAGGTGAGTGGGGGAGGGGATGAAGGTGATAGGTCGGGGGGAGGAGGGTGGGATGGATAGGTGGAAAAGAAGATAGGCCGTCATGGGGACAGTGCTGCACCTGTCCTCTTTTACATTCCTGCTGAAGGCACACCTTTCTGACCCAGCCTTTGTCCAAATAGCAAGTCTTGCAGCTTGGTATCAAAATATTTGCAATTATTCTGTGAATAACTTAGGAGGTTTATCATATTAAACATGCAAATTATTGATGTTCTTGCACAAGTGTCTAATGAATTGATACATTACTCATGAAAAATAGATGCATAGAAAATGGAAACAGGGAAAGGCCATTTGCCCCTTCCAGCCTGCTTACAAACTAATATGACCACGGCTGATCAATCAACTCAGTACTGTTGTTCCTGCTTTCTTCCTTCATCTTTGAAACAATTTCTATAGAACTATCTCCCAAAGAAAAATGTACTTTACAAGATAATAGTTCTGAAAGGGTTAATACTGGCGATTGCATTAAGCCCCACCCATTATAATGGTTGGTGAATGGAGAATTCTGACTCCAGATCATGATGGGGATCAAAATAATTAACTGATCAATACGTTGTTGTGGTTCTGTTCGCCGAGCAGGGAATTTGTGTTGCAGACGTTTCGTCCCCTGTCTTGGTGACATCCTCAGTGCTTGGGAGCCTCCTGTGAAGCGCTTCTGTGATGTTTCCTCCGGCATTTATAGTGATTTGTATCTGCCACTTCCGGTTGTCAGTTCCAGCTGTCCGCTGCAGTGGCCGGTATATTGGGTGCAGGACGATGCGCTTGTTGATTGAATCAGTGGATGAGTGCCATACCTCTAGGAATTCCTGGGCTGTTCTCTGTTTGGCTTGTCCTATAATAGTAGTGTTGTCCCAGTCAAACTCAAGTTGCTTGTCATGTGAGTGTGTGGCTACTAAGGGTAGCTGGTCATGTCGTTGCATGGCTAGTTGGTGTTCATGGATGCGGATTGTTAGCTGTCTTCCTGTTTGTCCTATGTACTGTTTTGTGCAGTCCTTGCATGGGATTTTGTACACTACATTGGTTTTGCTCATGCTGGGTATCGGGTCCTTCATCCTGGTGAGTTGTTGTCTGAGAGTGGCTGTTGGTTTGTGTGCTGTTATGAGTCCTAGTGGTCGCAGTAGTCTGGCTGTCAGTTCGGAAATGCTCTTGATGTATGGTAGTGTGGCTAGTACTTTGGGTTGTGGCATGTCCTCATTCCATTGTCTTTCCCTTAGGCATCTGTTGATGAAATTGCATAGGTGTCCGTTTTTGACGAATACATTGTATAGGTGTTCTTCTTCCTCTTTTTGCAGTTCTGGTGTGCTGCAGTGTGTTGTGGCCCTTTTGAATAGTGTCTTGATGCAACCTCTTTTGTGTGTGTTGGGGTGGTTGCTTTCGTAGTTCAGGACTTGGTCTGTGTATGTGGCTTTCCTGTATATCTTTGTGGTGAATTCTCCATTAGGTGTTCTCTGTACCATCACATCTAGGAATGGGAGCTGGTTGCCCTTTTCTTCCTCTCTAGTGAATCCGATTCCTGTGAGTGTGGTGTTGATGATCCGGTGTGTGTTCTCTATTTCTGTGTTTTTAATGATTACAAAGGTGTCATCTACACATCTGACCCAGAATTTGGGTTGAATTTGTTCTAACCTTTGCATTACCGCTTCTGCTATGAGTCCAGAGATGGGTGAGCCCATGGGTGTACCGTTGGTTGTTGAATGTGAAGTGTGTTGTGAGGCACAGGTCCAGTAGTTTGAGTATGCCATCTTTGTTGATAGGTTCCCCATCTTGTTGTCTATTTTTGTATGTCCATCAGGTGGTTGTGCCCCTCGTTGGCCTGTCTACATACTGAGGTAGGAAAACCTCCTGCACACATTGGGCAAAAACTTGCCCATCTAAGTACTTGAACTATCACATTCTCAGTCAATATTTGGAAAGTTTAAGTCCCCCATTACAACGACCCTGTCACTCTCGCTCCTATCATCTTTGCTATCCTTTCTTCTTCATCTCTGCAACTATTTGGAGGCCGAGAGAAAACTACCAACAGGGTGACCTGTCCTTTCCTGTTTCTAAACTCCTCCCATACTACCTCAATAGACAAGTCCTCAGATGCAATGTCTTTTCTGCCACCGTAATACTGTCCTTGACTAACAATGCCACACCCCATCGCCCAAACCATTTACCACCTTCTCTGTTCTTACTGAAACATCTAAATCCTGGGACCTGCAATAACTATTCCTGTCCCTGCTCTACCCATGTCTCTGAAATGGTCACAACATAGAAATCCCAGCTACCAACCCATGCTGCAAGTTCACCCACCTTGTTCCAGACACACTTCAAACCAACTTCTTATTTGCTGGTGCCCTCTTGCGACCTTGAAACCTTATATCTGACCTAATTAATCTCAGCCTCATGTATTGTCAAACTATAATTTAGGTTCCCACCCCCTCCCCCCCCCCCCCGCTGAATTCATTTAGACCCTCTCGAAGAACATGAGCAAATGCCCCCCCCCCCAGGATATTGATGAAGACCATTCTATTTGTCAATGTCCCACCTACCACAGAAAGAGCTCTAATTATCCAGGAATCCAAAACCCTCCCTCCTGCACCATCCTTGTAGCCATGTGCTCAACTCCTCTCTCTCACTATTCCTCGCCTCAATCGTACGTGGCATGGGCAACAAACCAGCTCTGTTTGTTCTAGCTCTAAGCTTCTACCCCACCTCCCTGAATTTCTGCCTTACGTCCCCATTCTTTTTCCAACTTATGTCATTGGTGCCTATGTGGACTATGACTTGGGACTGCTCCCCCTCCCCTTTAAGGATCCCAAAAAACATGATCCGAGACATCACAGATCCTGGCACCTTGGAGGCAACATGCCAACTGTGAGTCTCCATCATTCCCACAGAACTTCCTATCTGTCCTCCTAACTATGGAATCCCCAATGACTAACGTTCTGCTCATCTTCTCCCTTCCCCTCTGAGCAACAGGGACAGACATTGTGCCTGAGGCCTGTGCCCCAAGGCTTAGCCCTGGTAAGTCATCCCTCCTTAACAGTATCCAAAATGGTATACTTGTTGTTGAGGGAAACAGCAACAGGGGATCCCTGCACTGCCTGCCGGTTCCTTTTCCATTCCCTGACAGTAACCCATCTTCTGTCTTCTTGTACCTGAGATGTGACCACTTCCCTGTAATTCCTGTCAACAACCCCCTCCTGAATGATCTGAATTTCATCCAGCTCCAGTTCCAGTTCCCTAACGCAGTGTTTGAGAAACTGGAGTTGGGTGCACTTCCTGCAGTCAGCAGGGACACCAGTGATGACCTTTACCTCCCACATTCTGCAGGAGGAACATTCAACTACCCTGACCTCCATTCCCACTATTCTAACTTCTCAGAGAGACTACTGAAATCTAAAAGAAAACAATAAAAACAAATTACCTTATCAATCTGGTGCACAGAGTGTTTTTATTTTGCTTAGAGGAGGAGGATGGGTGGGAGACACTACCCGAGTAGTATTTTGGGTAACGCAACTGCCCAAATATAAAGCCTCACTTACCCAGCAGCCCTGTGTCCGTTCCTGCTCAGTGTGTGCTCCGCCTATACACCAGGTAAGCTTTTATACATTAAATTTACCTTCCCGTCGGGGCTATGGTCCTCACTGTCACTTCTCACAGTGTTACTGCCGCCAACAAAATGGAAGTTGATTGGCAACTTTCTTTAAAAAAAGGTGGAATGCATATGGAATGAGCTGCCAACAGTTAATAGGTATTTGGACAAATACATGAATAGGAAAGGTTGAGAAGGATGTGGGCCAAGTGCAGGGAAATGGAGTTAGTGTGGACGGACATTCTGGTCACTAAAGGGCCTGTCTCCATGCTGTAGGCCTCTATCACTCTGTGGCTGCTTCTGTTTGCTGTCCCCTACACAAGTGAACAGTCGGTAGCACAGGTGGTGATAACACGTGTTAATGATTTGGGTGGAAAGGGTTCACACTGTGATAAAATGATTGAGTTAAGGGGAAGTTTTCATTCCCCATTTTGAAGTAGCATTCTCATCACCTATCTGGGAAGTCAATTCATTGAACTCGATTCTGATACGGCGCAGTTGTCAGAATGAAGTATTTACATTTGTTACATCTTTAGATGCTTGTTATTCAGGAGTAAATTGCATTCTAATTCACAGCAATGGCTGGTTTGACTGAGATGTTGACAGGGCTGACAGATAATGTGCTAATAATGTTCCATCTTCTGCACTTGAAAAAGTTATTTGAATATGCGAGATTGCACAACAACGCTTACTATTACAGCCTAATTTTATCTTCAGCACTTGCAAACATATGACAGATGTTTCATACGCTTTAAAAAAAGGAATTTAATGAGCATCATTTGCATCTGTACAGGAGGGGAGAGGGCCCATTAGGAAGCTGTACAACCATAAACATTCAACAAGGTTGTTTTCCGTGGGACAAAATGACTAAATTGATTGCTTTTGAGGCATGTTATAGCTTCAAGTTGTGAAGGCTCCAACAACAACAACTTGCATTTACATGATACCATGAATACACCCAAACAAGATATTTCACAGGAATGTTTTCATCTACTTTGTCAATCCCTGACAGAGGGATGGTGATCTCAGCATTACTTTGCCGTGGGGCAGCATTTGGGATTGCAGGCTGTTCCCTAACTCATTAAAGTGAGTGGGCGAAGTGGGTATTGGGGGTCTGTGGGGCTCAACATAAATTCCAACCCATTGCACCTTTGAATGGTTACAGCACCAGGAGGCCATTCAGCCCATTGTAGGCATGTCTGTAACTGCTGTCTCTTCAGCTGGTTCTGTTCCCTGCTCTTTCACCCTCTAACCTCGCAAAACGTTTCAACTTTTGTTGTATATATGAACAATCAGCAGTTCCTGCTTCAGCCCGTGCCACAGAACGACTACCCTCAGTTCACTCACCAGTCACCCACCACCCTCTGTGAGTTCATAGGTCAATCAGTCATTGCACCACTCAGTTCCTCAGGATATTAGAAACCGCTTGCATATTAGCTGCTGGCATTTTCTCTCTAATCGGTCAGTCACAGTTTATCACGCTCAGTACCCTCCTGCGAATCACTTGGCAGCAAGTCCTTCCTTTTCTCTGATAGACTCACTTTGTAACAGGGGAGTTAAATGACAGGCTTGTCTCAAGCCGTACTACTGGAGTTCTTAGCCTTGGATTCAAAGCAAATGCCTTTCTTCCCTCTCAGGCCAGTGTAAAAGATCTCCTGAAGGACACTGTGGCTCCATGGATAACACTGCTGCCTCATAATGCCAGGGATCCGGATTCAATCCCACCGTCAGCCAACTGTCTACGTGGCATTTGCACATTCTCCCGGTGTCTGCATGGTTTCCCTCTGGGTGCTCTGGTTTCCTCCCAGTGTCCAAAGATGTATAGCATTCGCCATCCTGAAGTGTCCAGGGATGTATAAGCTATGTATGGCCATGGTAAATATAGGGTTGAGGTGGGAAGCTCTCCAGAGGATTGGTGGGCCAAATGATGTGCTTCCACACTGTTGGAATTCCATGATTCTAACAGGAGGAGGTCTCTCAAGCATCTGACCATCATGTCTTCATTGTTTGTGGGAGTCATGATGTGGTGGAGCCAGTGTTGGATTGGGGTGTACAAAATTAAAAATGACACAACGCCAGGTTATGGTCCAACAGCTTTATTTAGAAGCAATAGCTTTTGGAGCGCAGTTCCTTCATCAGGTGGTTATGAAGTATAAGTTTGTAAGACGCAGAATTTATAGCAAATGTTTACAGTGTGATGTAACTGAAATTATATATTGAAAAAGACTTGGATAGTTTGTTAAGTCTTTCATCTTTTAGAATGAACATGTTGGTTGACAATTCTTAAAGATGAGAGACATAACAACCAATCAAGGTATTTTTCAATGTATAATTTCAGTTACATCACACGGTAAATCTTTGCTATAAATTCTATGTCTTGCGAATGTATATTCCATAACCACCTGATGAAGGGGCAGCGCTTCAAAAACTAGTGCAGGTGCACAATCCTTTATCCAAAATGCTCAGGACCAGCTGGTTTTCAGAATTCAGAATTTTTCAGAATTCAGAATAAGTGACAGTTTGATGGTGAAATTTTGAAAAAACCCTTTACTGAAGAGAAGACTCACTGTGAGTACAACAGGCCCTGAGACAGAATTGAGACCCGTCAATGCTGGGCCATGCTCCCCCCACCCCCCAACCCCACCCCCGCACCATGTTGCATCTGAGTGACACACATCGAGTGAGTGTGGAGTTGGGATAACTGTTTGCACGTCAAACAACTTTGTTCATGTAATAAAAACCACGAAAATACCTTCGGATTTCAGAGCTTTTCTAGATTAGATTAGACTTACAGTGTGGAAACAGGCCCTTCGGCCCAACAAGTCCACACCGACCCGCCGAAGTGCAACCCACCCATACATTTACCCCTTACCTAACACTACGGGCAATTTAGCATGGCCAATTCACCTGACCCGCACATCATTTGGACTGTGGGAGGAAACCGGAGGAAACCCACGCAGACACGGGGAGAATGTGCAAACTCCACACAGTCAGTCGCCTGAGTCAGGAATTGAACCCAGGTCTCAGGCGCTGTGAGGCAGCAGTGCTAACCATTGTGCCACCGTGCCGCCGGATTTGGGATTTCAGATAAAGGGTTGTCTATCAGTACTTCCAAATAAACCTGTTGGACTATAAGCTGGTAATGTGTGATTAGTAACTTTGATTGTGGGAGCTTACTGCCAGAATTCCTTTAATGCAATAGTGACCAAGGTTCAAACATTTATTGGCTGAGAAGTATTCTGGAGCCTTGAAAAATATTACTTAAATGCAAATCTATCTGTTATTTAAAATTTAACTGCTGACTTATCGTTTTTATCTGACAGGGTTCTGTGTTAAGAGTAAACAGACTTGAGCTAATCTCTATACTATAATGGGTGAATACTTACTGATCAATAACAACAAAGTGCAACTGGGAATGTTACCATTAAAGAAGCAAAAAAAGTGAAAATTAAGGAGTTTCTGAATGCTCATCAGACTGGTATGTTCCATATAAATGTCAATGAGCTTACAAATGAATGTTTGTGCAAATGTAAGGCAGTACGGTGGCTCAGTGGTTAGTCCTGCTGCCTCACAACACCAAAGACTTAGCTTCAATTCCACCCTCGGGTGACTGTCTGTGTGAAATTTGCACATTCTCCCTGTGTCTGTTTCCTCCAGGCATTCCAATTTCTTTCAACTATCCAAAGATTCTCAGGTAAGGTGGATTGGCTATGCTAAATTGCCGACAGTGTCTAGGGATGCCTAAATTAGGTGGATTAGCCACCGGAAATACAGGGATTGGGCAGGGGGCGTGAGTCAGATTAGATTGGACTTGCTGGGCTGAATGCTCCTTTACCACATGTAGGGATTCTATGATTAATGTTCCTGATGTTAACTGACTAGATGGTGGCAACTGAGATCAGTGACAAGCACTCAAGCATTTTCATATCAAATTTCTTTATCTAGTTTGCCACAAAAGGAACACACCACTCACTGGATTAAGAACTTACATGAAACAGAAGAAGAGAAATATCACTGGCATGGGTTAAGATTAGAGTGGTGCTGGAAAAGCACAGCAGGTCAGGCAGCATCCAAGGAACAGGAAAAGCCCTTTATCAGGAATGCTTTTCCAGCACCATTCTAATCTTGACTTTAATCTCTAGCATCTGCAGTACCCACTTCTGCCTAGTTGATTTTAACCTGCGTGAATTATATCATGTCTCATAGTTGGGACATCAGTATAACCTTTCAGAGACAGGCTCAAGACATCATCATTGCATGTGATGTCAGGGTATAAAAGTCTCAAACTCCATCTTACCTCAGATACTTGAAGGATGATACTCTCTCAGAAGCAAAGTGTTTTGTTGTAAGGCAGCAGTTTAATATTAGCCCAGACACTGATGTGCCTGAGGAATAGAATGCTTGTACAAAACAGTCAGCTGAAATAAATATTTGTCAGATTATTCTGTACCATAATATCCACAATCACCTTATTGTGTTTTGGATAATAATGGTAGTATTGTCGTATCAGATAATACACATTGGATGTAAGCTCACATGAGAAACTATTTAAGCAGTTTTGATAAATCTCAAACAATGTAAAATACTGTTCAGAAATGAAAGGATCATTTTCTTAATTGAAGTCTCAGCGTCGGATCACGAGGTTCCAAGGTCAGCCCCTATATTTGATCATCTGTGGAATTGGATAAATGGAAAGTAACCATCACTAGTCCAAGGATTTCCTAAGCTGAACAGCCAGAAATGGAATCTCTGAAAAAGTTCACTCTGAAGATGTGAACATTACTGGTTTCAACAACACTTGCTCCATACCCTTGGTTGCACTTGAGTAGATGGAGTTAGGTTATGTAGCCTGTCTCTGAGAGACAACAGCATATACATAGATGATGATACAGCAGAGATACTATGAGGTCTGTAAAACCCGATTAATTTATTAAGTACTGAAATAAATAACACACACTTCTAATGACTAGAGATCTCTCAATCACTATCCTTCACTACCCTGGGTTCTGTAACTAAACCCAAATGTGATTACCTGACAAGTTGGAGCTCTTCACCATGCCTCCTGGTGTAGGGTACCTCCTGCATTGTTATTCTCCAGAGTCCTACCGAAAAAACTCAGAGATCTTCTGGTCTGCTTTATACACAGGTCTCTGTCTAATGTGTACACCTTATTTGGAATTATCTGGGCTCATGTTCAGTTCTGAATATTTTGTCCTTATTTGGTGGAGACAGCAGTTGTTGATTTCCTGTATTCTAAGTTCTCTGCAGATCTGAATGACACATGACAGCCCATTGTGAAGGTCCTCACCAGTTCCTGTATCTTCAGCCTTATCCAACAGTTCTCCAGTAGAACTGAGGTAATAAATGCAATTTCCCACTATTATTACAGTGAGGGGTTAACCCAGCACCCATGAAGGAATGACAATACATTTCCAAATTGTGGTGGTGTGTGACTGGAAGTGATGTCAATATAATGGTAATGCCAGATACTTGAAAATCATTCCTTCATTTTACAAAATGTCAAGTATCGCGACACACACTTTTTGACTTTTCCAAAATTCCAACATGGATCAGTTTCAAAATCCAGAACTGGGTCTCCTACGGAGAAAAAGGATAAGATGTTTTGTAACATTTTCTTCAATGGAGTAAAGAGAAAGAGATCGGCTTGTATCTATTTTCTGACATGTTTCATGCATTGGATGTCGCAAAGCACTTTATAGCTAAGAATGAAGAACTACTTTTACAGTCAATTTAATAATGTAGGGAGCAAATTTGCAAAGCAGCAATAGGATAGTGAGTCGACAAATTTTTTAATGATGTTAATTGAAGGATAAATATTGTCCAGTTGCTGCAGAGAACTCCTTTTCTCTCAGAGACTGGCACAATATCAAGGGCAGAAGGGCCTGTACTGTGTTGCAATGTTCTATGTTCTATGTAATCATGCCATAGGATCCTTGGCATTCACCTGACCAGACAGATGGGTCAATTGAAAGTAAATAAGTCACCAAGTCCCAGCCAGCTCTCCCTTCCATGGCCAGAACCACACTCTGAGGGAAATACCTTGATCCAGACCTGATCCAAAAATGCAAAATGGTTTGTAGATTTTTGCGACACTGATAAGGATGCATTTGTCTTCTGCTGGATCTCCCATGGTGAGTTTTGCAGAGAGGTAGTGGGAGGCTTCCTCAGTCCTGCCTAACTAGTCACTGACCCAGAAACTATTGACTGGGTTCATTGTGGCTGTGAGCAAGGTGGACAGAAATAACTTGCACTGTTGACAGGAATTGATGAGTAATCACGGATTACGCATTGGATTGAAGGCCACGTTGGTTTTGGCACTGGGTAACGTGTTAGATTTGGAGGTAGGTGAGCACTTTGGTGATTGATCACAATTCAGTTATAATTATTTTGCAATGGAAAGGGATGGGTACATATATCTCAGGGCAAGAATTATTGCTGGGGGAAGGGCAATTTATTCAAGGACAAGCTACTGCAGGTCCTTGGTAAGCATGCACCTGTCAGGCAGGGAGGAAGTGGTTGAGCGAGGGAGCCATGGTTTGCAAAATAAGTTGAATCTCTTGTCAAGAGGAAGAAGGAGGTTTATGTTAGGATGAGACATGAAAGCTCAGTTAGGGCGCTTGAGAGTTACAAGTTAGCCAGGAAAGGACTTAAAGAGAGGACTAAGAAGAGCCAGGAGAGGACATGAGAAGTCGTTGGCAGATAGGATCAAAGAAAACTCTAAAGCTTTCTATAGGTGTGTCAGGAGTAACAGAATGACCATTGAAAGATTAGGGTAAAAAGTGAGGTCTGCAGATGCTGGAGATCAGAGCTGAAAACGTGTTGCTGGTTAAAGCACAGCAGGTCAGGCAGCATCCAAGGAACAGGAAATTCGACATTTCGGGCCAGAGCCCTTCATCAGGAATGAGGAGAGGGTGCCAGGCAGGCTAAGATAAAAGGTAGGGAGGAGGGACTTGGGGAGGGGTGATGGAGATGTGATAGGTGGAAGGAGGTCAAGGTGAGGGTGATAGGCCGGAGTGGGGTGGGGGCGGAGAGGTCAGGAAGAAGATTGCAGGTTAGGAGGGCGGTGCTGAGTTCAAGTCAGGAAGAGGATTGCAGGTTAGGAGGGCGGTGCTGAGTTCAAGTCAGGAAGAGAATTGCAGGTTAGGAGGGCGGTGCTGAGTTCAAGTCAGGAAGAGGATTGAACTCAGCACCGCCCTCCTAACCTGCAATCCTCTTCCTGACCTCTCCGCCCCCACCCCACTCCGGCCTATTACCCTCACCTTAACCTCCTTCTACCTATCCCACCTCCATCGCCCCTCCCCCAAGTCCCTCCTCCCTACCTTTTATCTTAGCCTGCCTGGCACCCTCTCCTCATTCCTGATGAAGGGCTCTGGCCCGAAACATCGAATTTCCTGTTCCTTGGATGCTGCCTGACCTGCTGTGCTTTAACCAGCAACACATTGAAAGATTAGGGCCAATCAAGGATCAGAGTGAGAAGTTGTGCATGGAGTCTGAGGAGATAAGTGAAGTGCTAAATGAATATTTTTATCAGCATTCACACTGGAAAAAGACAATGTTGTTGAGGGGAATACTGAGAGACAGACTACCAGATGAGATGGGATTGAAGTTCACAAGGGGGAGGTGTTAGCAATTCTGGAAAATGTGAAAATAGATAAGTCCCCTGGGCCAGATGGGATTTATCCTAGGATTCTCTGGAAAGCCAGTGAAAAGATGACAGAGCCTTTGACTTTGATCTTTATGTCATCATTGTCTACAGGAATAGTGCCAGAAGACTGGAGGATAGCTAATGTTGTCCTCTTGTTCAACCAACCCTGACAATTGTTGACCAGTGACCATTACTTTGGTTGTGGGTAAAATGTTGAAAAAGGTTATAAGAGACAGGATTTATAATCGTCTACAGAGGAATAATTTGATTAGGGATAGTCAACACGGTTTTGTAAAGGGAAGGTCATGCCTCACAAATCTTATTGTGTTCTTTTTAGAAGGTGACCAAACAGGTGAATGAGGGTAAACCAGTTGGAATGGTGTAAATGAATTCCAGTAAAGTGTTTAATAAGGTTCCCCATAGTAGTCTATTGCACAAAGCACAGAGTTTTGGAATTGAGGGTGATTTATCGGTTCAGATCACAAATTAGCTAGCTGTAAGAAGATAAAAGGTGGTGGTTGATGGGAAATGTTAGGTTTTATTGTTAGAGGGATTGAGTTTTGGAGCCACATGGTCATGTTGTAGTTGTACAAAACTCTGGTGGAGGCACATTTGGAGTATTGCATCCAATTCTGGTCACCACATTGTACGAAGGATGTGGAAGCTTTGGCAAGGGTGCAGAGGAGACTTACTGGGATGTTGCCTGGTATGGAGGGGAGGTCTTATGAGGAAAGGCTGAGGGACTTGAGGATGTTTCTGTTAGAGAGAGGAAGGTTGAGAGGTGACTTAATTGAGACATGTAAGATAATCAGAGGGTTAGATAGGGTGGACAGGGAGAGACTTTGTCCTTGGATGTTGATGGTGCGCATGAGGGGACATAGCTTTAATGTGAGGGATGATAGATATTGGACAGATGTCAGTGGTAGTTTCTTTACTCAGTGGGGGTGTGGAATGCACTTCCTGCAGCAGTAGTAGACTCGCCAACTTTAAGGCCATTTAAATGGTCATTGGATAAACATATGGATGATAATGGAATAGTATAGGTTAGATGGGCTTCAGGTTGGTTCCCCAGGTCGGTGCAACATCGAGGGCCGAAGGGTCTGTACTGCGGTGTAATGTTCTATGTTTCGAACATAGCTGTCAATTCACACACCACAAGCAGAAACCTCATTTGGTTGAAGCATCTCATTTGGAGTGAGTTGAGGAATAAGGACGCAGAGAAGAACACCTTTGCCCTTCTTCAAAATAGAGTCATTACAGCACACAGGGAGGCCATTCTACCCATTGAGTCCATGCCAAACTTTCATACAGCCACCTGATCAATAATTAAGAAAAATATTGGCTTATTATCAGGGACATACTTCCAGTCATGTGCAGTACCTTGATGCTGCACAAGATCTTCGTGACCAAGAGCTGGTCAAAATCGTCCGATCC